>NC_091071.1:156503030-156806060 GCF_032405125.1 Capricornis sumatraensis
TGTCATCTAACTAAATTCAAGGCACTGCTTATTTACAGGTTCATAACACGTAGCACTTGTAGTTTTCAAGTAGATGTATGGTTAAAAGGTAGGCTTGTTCATGTATTCCTCCATTGTCTGAAAGAGAACAATAGATTAAAATGATTTCCCCTTAAACCACATCCTTCAGGAGACTGAAAATTTTGAAAATTTCTTCATTCTTCTACTCATTTATTATGCCACTGGTGAAAAGAAGCTTTTGTTTGTTTGTTTGTTTGTGGGGGTTTGGGGGTGTGGTTTTTTTTTTTTTTTTTTTTGGCCATGCCTCACATTTTGTAGGATCTTACTTCCATTACCAGGAACTGAACCCAAGTCCACAGCAGTGAAAGCACAGAGTCTTACCACTGGATGGCCAGGTAATTTCCAAAAAGTTTTGGGAAGTCTATGTGGTCATAAATATTTGCATTCTAATCAAGAAAGGTGGTTCAAAGTTTGAGTATAATTTATATACACATCCTTATGGCTGGAATTAAATAACTTTCAACAGATGAAAAGCTAAGTTTGACTGTAAAATCAATGCCTGATAAGAGAAATGCTTAAGCAACAGCTACCAAGCTATCACTGTTGACTTCAGAAAAATGTACCTGCTAAAATGACCATGAGGACCACTTCCAGGAACAGGTATTAGAGAAATCTGAATGGTATTTGTATGACATACATATCATTGTTGTTTAGTCGCTAAGTCATATCTGAGTCTTTGCAAACTCATGGACTGTAGCCAGCCAGGCTCCTCTGTCCATGAGATTTCCCAGGCAAGAATACTGGAGTGGGTTGCCATTTCTTTCTCCAGGGGATCTTTCTGACCAAGGGATTGAACCCACGGCTCCTGCTGCGTCTCCTGTATTGCAGGAAGATTCTTTACTGCTGAGCCACTAGGGAACCCATATGTATCATTACAGTTGCAGAATATTTTATTGCCAAGACATAAAGGATAAACAGACCATAATACTTTAAATTTCTTCCATGTATTTTGAAAAGGCTTTCCTCCAAAGTATACAAATTATGTTTCTTCATCCTCCTCATCACTTACCAAGACCATAATTCTTTCCCAGTACTTAAAAAAAAAATGTTTAAATGGATTGACAGTTACAGGCAGAGTTAAAAAGTACATTGATGTTGCAAACCCTTTATTATGCATGATGGATGGGCTTCCTCTTCCATTCTGTCCCTGTTATAAACATATACTTATGCAACACAGTGGCCTTTGAGTTGAATCAGTCAGAGAACTCAAGCGGCCAGCTTTAGGTAATACACCTTCTGCTTCTGTGTAAAAAATGTACAATCAGTAATGTTCAACCTGTTCTTCAGCTTGAACTCCAGGGGACGTGATTCACATGCACCTGCCAGTGAAGACATCCACCAGCAAGGGCCGAACAGACCAGACCATGGCTAAGCAAGATTGTTCAGAGGATACTAGGGTTAGAAATCAGGTTTCTTGTTTCCACCAGCTCTATTTAGAATTTCAGTCCTCCTCTGCTGAAAATACTCATGCGTCATCATCGACACTTTCTAACAAAGCTCTTACACCTCATGGATGAGCAAACCCACACCTTAAGACCTCTGCCCTGTATCTCCTCTTATAGCTATTGCCCATATCTTTTTTTGGGTGGAGGAGGGCTATGCCTTGTGTGACTTGGGGGGTCTTAGATCCCCAACCAGGGATCGAACTCATGCCCCATGCATTGGGAGCATGTAGTCTTAACCACTAGACCAAAAGGAAGTCCAAGATATTGTCCATGTCTTTAAACGGGCTATCACATTGGCCAGGAGCCCATGACTGTCTCTCGGTACCTTGAGTTTATACCACTTAACTAGGTATACAGGCACTTTGGTGGTCCAGTGGCTAAGAGTCTGTACTCCCAATGTAGGGGGCCCGAACTCAATCCCTGGTCAAGTAACTAAATCCCACATGCCGCAACTAACACTCCCGCACAGGAAGATAAACAAACAAATAAAAATAAATATTAGGAGAGACACAGATGTAAAAAACAGACTTTCAGGCTCTGTGGGAGAAGGTAAGGGTGAGATGATTTGAGAGATTAGCATTAAAACATGTATATTACCATATGTAAAACAGATAACCAGTGCAAGTTTGATGCATGAAGTAGGGCACTCAAAGCCTCTGGGACAACCCAGAGGGATGGGGTGGGGAGGGACGTGGGAGGGGGGTTCAGGATGGGGCACACATGTGCACCTGTGGCTGATTTACGTCAATGTATTGCGAAAACCACCACAATATGCAAAGTAATTGTCCTCCAATTAAAATAAATTAATTAGTTAAATACATAAATATTAAAAATAAATAAAAATAAAAAAGTATACAAAATTATGAATACAGAGTTGGGTATAAAGTTTAATTAGAATGAGAAAAAGTGAGAGTAGATTATAAATTTTCTAAAAAATTTTTAAAAGTCACAAAATCCAGAACAATAGCATATGGGTTTCATCAATTAAATGCCTGACACACTTCTATAATAGCTTACATATTCATTAGATGGCCACAAAGTCACTGCAGCTGAGATACCTTACCTTTGCAAATTTGACCACAGGAGCTTGCAGCCTTGGAAACAGCCTGGCCCAGGAAAGGCCTTGGAGTTGTCACTTCACTGGCCTCACAATTCATTGCTCTCTTGTTACTGGCACTGATTCACACCACTGAGGGAATCAATCTGCTAAAGACGGGCTGCCCTTTCAGAACTCAGGCTTGGCTGCTGCTCAGGTTACACGAGCCAGTGACATATGTGGTTGGTATTTTCTGGAGCTTGTCCCTTTAAAAGTTGGAAGAGACTTTTAGGCCCTACAAGCTTAAAGAGCTCTGCCCTGGCCTTTCACAAGGACTAGGGCATCATGGGACTCCTGCTATCTACCCAGCACAGCAGTGCATCTTGGGCATTCAGCACCAGGAATGCTACATTTTATTGTATTATGGTTTGGTTTAGCTGCCTAATGTGTTTGTGCTTTTCAGGGAGACAGTGTTGGGTTACACCTAGTCAGTTCTCATGAATCCCAACCTACACATACATGGTATCTCATTGCTTGACCTAATGAGGTACCATTTGACACTCCCTTCTTTATTTGTTTTCTAATTCTGTGCTCAGAACATGTTTGTCACTCCCACTGGTAATCCCAAGAGCACCAACCTCTGTATTTGAGGATCAGTGTATTAAAAAGCAGAGGCATCACTTTGCTAACAAAGGTCCGTATAGTTAAATCTGTGGTTTTTCCATTAGTCATGTACAGAGGTGAGAGATGAACCATAAAGAAGGCTGAGCACCAAATAATCGATGCTTTCGAATTGTGGTGCTGGAGAAGACTTTTGAGAGCACCTTGAATAGCAAGGAGATCACACCAGTCAATCCTAAAGGAAATGAACCCTGAATACTCACTGAAGGACTGATGCTGAAACTGAAGCTCCAACAGTTTGGCCACCCGATACAAAGAGCCAACTCATTGGAAAAGACCCTGATGCTGGGAGAGACTGAAGGCAAAAGAAGAAGCGAGTGGCAGAGGATGAAATGGTCTGATAGCATCACTGACTCAATCGATATGAATTTGAACAAACTCTGGCAGAGAGTGGAAGACAGAGGCGCCTGGCATGCTACAGTCCATAAGGTTGCAGAGTCAGATACAACTTAGTGACTGAACAACAATATCATCTTCTTCCTTTCAGAGTATCCTTTTTCTTCTAATCATTTTGTACCAGTGTCCACAGGTACCTTCAAAATAAGGTACCTCTTAAAGTCATCCCAACCAGTTAAACTCTTCTTTCATTCCATATTTTCAATGTCTAGGAGAAGGAAATGGCAATCCACTCCAGTACCATTGCCTGGAAAATCCCATGGACAGAGGAGCCTGGCAGGCTACAGTCCATGGGGTCGCAGAGACACGACTAAGTGACTTCACTTAGCCCCAGTACACTCAGAATAAGCTTCGAGAATTTAGAGCTTTAAGACTGCGCATTTTTTCACTAAAAACATAGAGACAGTCTTTTTATTCTAAAAAACTTTTATTGGGTAGGGGTCAGGGAAAAGTCCAGGGCCTACTTTGAGATGTTCGGTTGTACTAAAAGTAAAAGGAATATTACAAAGGCCTCCGTTAAAGATCAGCAAGTACAAATCATGCTTAGGTCCAAAAGACAGGGAAAAAATAAAGCAATAATTTTTTCTCTTTACCCAATTATATTACGTGTGTCTATTCATGCTCAGCAGCTCTGACCAGATACACAAAACAAACCATACATACAAAGTCAATTTTTCAAGCAGCTGCTCAAATGTTCATGGACTTAGCTGAAGTACCAGATCTCAAGAGAACACTGGTGACTCTGTTTCTATTTGGCAGGTGTTGCTAATTCATTGAGAGTTTTAGAGGACAGTCGTGATACTGCCTGCTCACTGTGGGGACATTTAAGAGGACAGTTGTGATACTGCCTGCTCACCATGGGGACAAGCTGGCTAAACGGGGGGACCCCTGAGACCCACGTATCAAGACCTTCCACTCAATAACCAGGGATATGAAAAACCAATCAATGTTTCATTGTGAAGGGTTTCTCTCTTGAAATAGCAGACATTCCCTGCTTCCCAGATTTAACTGGAACAAGAAGCACCATGCAACCTGCAAGCTCTTTAAAACTCTATTTCCTAAGGAGGGAAAACAAAATAACCTAGAGGTGTCTTGGCCCTAATTCAAGCGGCTTTAATTACTGAAGTTCAAAGACCCTGTTAAATGCCTGTTTCTCCTATAAGGTGATTCCACAGTAAGGGCCTTGAGGATAGAATTATAAATAACTCCCTGGCATATTTTAAGAAAGGTTGTTCTGTGGAATTTCCAAACCAGTGATTTCTCAAGTACCTTGCAAAATTCCCTTCCTGTGGCATTTGGGGAAAGCCAGATGAACATCAGAAAGTTTAAATGCATTTTTGAGGTGATAACACATCTAGAGATAAATGCAGCAGCTTCCTAATAGGCAAGCACAGAGGCTCAGGGGTACCCTGTATCTTTCTCAGTATCCATTCACCTGAGGACTGGTTCCCTGGATGGGCAGGAGCAAGTCATCAGCTCAAAGATGTGCCAAAACCGTTACTTGGAAGTCATTCCTAATGTTGTTTTACTAACTCAAGCAAGCTCTTATTTCCAAACAGCAGCAAGAATGGCTTTACTGCCAATTTTTAAAAGATACTTCGTAATGCTCTGAGATGTTGTGACCTGCTGTCATGGAAACAGAAAGACAGAAAGACTCAACGACGCTGTGAGAAGAAGAACCTAGAGGTGGCAGAGCAGGCACGGAACCCAGGCCCTCAAAGGTGTGCTGGGTCAGGGGTTAGGCAGATCATCTCATTTGAGAGGGCAAAGGTCAGTGGGTGAAGCGCTCTTTCTCATAGTGACTGTGGGCTAATGTAGGTAAGTTCCCTTATTAGGGATGATGTGAATCTGGACTGGATCTATAAGAAAAGCCCCATAGTATTTTATATAACTATCACAGAGTCAGGAGCATGACCAAATGGATGCTTCAGGGCCCATTTATTCCTTGACAGCAAGCTATAGAATTCCCAATTTATTTATGCAAATAGGAACACACACACAGCCTCTCCAGGAAGGTAGGAAATTTTAATTAAAATGATAAATGCCACTTGCAGTAATAAAGCTCTAGTAACCTTGGCAAATAGAATAACGATGTTATTCTATTCATAAGGCGGGTATTTTAATGCAAATCTTTTTATACCCCCCATAAAATTATTCTTGAAAAGAACAGCACCAAGTATTTTATACCTTTTTGAGAGGGAGGGATCGTCACTGATAAGGTCAAACATGAAAAGCAAAGACTCTGGAGCCCAAGTGCCTGGGTTCAAATCTCTATTCCATGATTACTAGCTCTGTGAAACTGAGCAGTCATTAAACTTCTCTGTGTCTCAGTTTATTCATCTTTAAAATGAGGCTAGAGAATTTACTGGTGGTCCAACGGTTAGAACTCTGTGCTCTCACTGCTGAGTACATACATTTTGATGCCTGGTCAGGGAACTAAGATCCCACAAGCTGTGGTAGAGCAAAAAAAAAAAAAAAAAGTGGGTAACAATATACCTCTTAGAGTTGCAGTGATAATGAAATAAGTTAATACATGTAACTTACTTAGAAACTATACCCAGCACAAAGTAAACAGTAAGTGTCAACTAATACATCACCACCACCACCATCTTTTCCCAGGGCATGAGAAAATGTATACTGACCTCCTGTAACATATCGGAATCCTCAATGGCTTTGACAGCAGATTTCTTGGATGTTTCCTGAATCTCTCCACCGATGATAAACTCATCCAGGATAAAATAAGCCTTTTCAAAATTAAAGATAATATCTAGCTCACAGACCTGGTAAGACAAAAGCAAATGCGTTGATAAACTTGCCACAGTATCAGGGGAAACACGTGCCAGGGATTCAAGCTTTGCAACAGTGACACCCATGTGGCACACCAAAGATAAAAACATCAGATGCTATTTTTAAGGCCAGAAAAGCAGAACTAGGGGAATCTGAGCCCTGAAAAAAAAGTAAAACCACATTCTATTAAAGCAGAGCATGTCCACAGATAATACTGTTTAATGTCACAACAAGAAATTTGAGGCTCAGTAGAGGTGGGGAGCTGCCCAGTTCATCCTTCCATCAGCACAGATAAAAGCTGAGTCCTCGCTGACTTCAGGCACAAGGGCAGCTTCGTTGCTCCTGATCACTGGTCTGTAAATTTGGCTCCTGGCTTTAGAACTCTCAGAAGCTCATTCTTCAGAGGCAAATTAGCTCAATTGTGCTAATTTTTCTCAAAACTATGTCTCAAAAAAGTCGTTCTCAAACTTCAGAGTGTGACCCAATCACCCAGAACGCTCACTGCAACACACACTACTGGGCCTCATCTCTGGAGTTTCCTATTCAGTAGGTTAAAGCCTGAGAGGCTGAACGTCTAATGGGTTCCCAAGTGAGGCTAATGACCCTGGTGTGGGGACCACACGTGGAGAACCACTGCCACTGTCACAGACCAATGCAGAGGCTTATAGATTTGGTTACATGTAGCAAGTAGCAGGAGAAGGCAATGGCACCCCACTCCAGTACTCTTGCCTGGAAAATCCCATGGACAGAGGAGCCTGGTGGGCTGCAGTCCATGGGGTCATAAAGAGTTGGACATGACTGAGCAACTTCACTTTCACTTTTCACTTTCATGCATTGGAGAAGGACATGGCAACCCACTCCAGTGTTCTTGCCTGGAGAATCCCAGGGACGGGGGATTGCAATCCAGGGTTGCTGTCTATGGGGTCGCACAGAGTCGGATACGACTGAAGCGACTTAGCAGCAGCAGCAGCAAGTAGCAAGACCCATAATCCAAATAAGGCTCATTTCTATTGCTTCCACCAGCCAGCCAGCGAGGTCCCATCCCTACCATTTCCCTTCCCACATAGTCCTCAACTCATCCTTTCCATACCCTCCAGAATGTCTGCTCACTGAAAGCTTTCAGGCCTCTCTCACCTTCACTGCTCAACAGCACTTGATACACTTCGCCAATCCCCTGCTTGAAAATCTCCTCTTGATGGCTGCCTGATGCTGGCAATATGACTCAACGCCTGCTTTCCTCCTCCATCTCTGAGGATTTTTTCCAGGCTCCTTGGATGGTTTATCTCTCCCTGAACCTTGCATTCATTTAAAAAGTATTTACGAAACGCTTGAGACACACCAACAGACAAAGCAAAAAAATCTCTGCAGCAGGAGGCTCACATCCTAGGGACCCGCTTTCCTCTTAAAGACTGATGCTTCTCAAGAGAGCCTCTTTGCAACACATACATTCTCCTGGATGACCTCATTGACTCTCTGCAGCTGGGTCTTGCATGCAGATGACTTAGCAAACTGAGATGCCTGGGCCTGATCTCTCTCAGCAGTGCTCATCCAGTACCTTCACCCACTAACCAGACATCTCTCCCTCCATATTCCTCCATCCAAGTCTTTGAATCCCTGCCGGGAGCCAGTGTGAGGAATCCCTCCCGTGACAAGGTCATGAGGAAGGAAGCTGACATACGCAAGGCGTGCTCAGACTTCAGGGGCCCCTCTGGAAATTCCTAAGCATGTACCCCAACAAAAATCTGCCGGCTTTTGTGCTCTGCTTTTCCACTCTTCTGACATTCTCTGGAAAAAGTCAATTCAGGGCTTTAGTCTTCTGCATTTGAAAGAGTGTTTCAATCCAAAAACCCCTCTGATCGCTTTCTAGCCTGCCTGCAGGACTCGTACAGCTGCGCGTGTGATTGTTTGAGGCCTCCTGACCACAATAGGCACAGGAAGCTTAAAACATCCTAGGAATGTAGGGGCTTCAGAGGAGCCAAAATCTTTAGAATAGGACTGATTAAAGGTTTCATTTGTTGAGCCAATGCTTGCTGCTAAATTTTCATATCCTTTATTTTTAGATATAGTTGGTATATAGAAAAACAAGTAGTAGACCTGGTATTAGCAACATTAGATCTTTGAGTTAAATACCTTCTTTGTTATAACCTACTGCACCTTTGTTCTATAGAGATGTAACTTTAATGCTTTAAGGAGATGCAGATTAAAGAAAAACACTTCAGGGGAAACGAAATTAACATTCATTAAGGAAGAGAGCCAAAAAGTGTTAACAAGCCTCTTGGCCAGAAGATGATGTAAATCACCTGAGACCTTTTGTATACAAAATGATATACAGAAAGAGTCTGGGCTGCTAACGCTACAAAATTTTGTATTACCCATTGATCTCTATGTATAATCAAAAGTATAAAAGGCCTTGAACGACAATAGAAGGAGAGCCAGTCGCTGGACTGGTTTCCCCCAGTGTCTCCTCTTTACTCTAATTTCAAGCTGATCCCTTGGAAGGTGGAGGCTCACTACGTCTACTTACTTGTCCCGGCTTTTAAGATCTGTAAGAGAGACAGCCCAAGGTGGGGCACTCTCTGATATTCAAACGGGCGTCGGCGGCCTAATGTAGATGGTGCAAGCTCCTTGTCTGGAACTTTATTGGTTTTCCACGTAACCCAAGTTAATCAGCCCTCTTCCTCTACTTAATTCTCCTACTACACTATTTCTTCCTAATCTAATCTTATATCAATCAATAAACAAGTTTTTCTCACGCCAACGCCGTCCACCCTTCGAATTCCCTGGATCCACAGGGGCTGGACCCCGGCAAATCCCAAGCTGAAGTCAAGCATATTCCTTTCCCTTTAGTCCCTACTTTGCTTAGTAGCTGCAACCTCTGTCTAGAAGCTCAATCTCATTTATTCTACATTTATTCCATTCCTCTTCTCTCTCCCTTTTCTCCCTCCCTTGGTCTCATCCCTCTCAATTTGATCACCAGCTCCTATGGATTCCATCTTGTACATAAGCCCATAACCCTTCCATTCTTGCCTATTTTCACTACTGTTGCTCACACCTGCAACATCTCATGCTTAGGACACAATAGAGCACGTCCTAGAAGGAGTGACCTTCTCAGTGGTGTCTGTGCCCACAAGAGGCCAACGACCACTAATGTCTCACTAACGTGCTCATCTGGCTCCTTTCCAGATGAGGTCTTCTGTCCAGGACAGTCTGAATTGCTCAGCATGGTGTATAGGAATCTCTCCAGCCCAGCCTGGGGCTTGCTCGCTGGCTTCCTGTGCTGGCACCCGCCCCATGCTACAGCTACGCATTCTACAAACTCACCCCGTTCTTTCCTGCCTTTGCTCTTTGCACATTCCAGGAATTCCTGGAACATTATCTAAATGTCCTTTCCTTTATTCTGCTGACAAAATCAAGCTCATTTTCCAAGGACAAATTCAAAAGTTATGAGCAAAATGATTCCCCCAAATCCTCATTTCTCCCTTTGAGATCTTGCATCACTTCCTATATGTTCTCTCTTACATCTTGTGTGACTGAGTATACGCTTACTTATCAGTCACTTCCCCTTGTCCTGTGAGCTCAGGCATAGATCTTGCCTTAGTCATCCTTGTGTCTCTGGAACCTGGCACATAGTAGGATACAATAAATGTCTGCAGCATGAATGAATGAATCAGCCACATACAGGCCTTGCTTTTATGCTGCTGGAGACTAATGGCTTACCAGATCTACAGTCCTCTGATTTTTATGACTTTACATAAAATGGATGTCAATATTTTAACAAATTGCTCTATATATTTATGCTTTAGGTCAATAAACTTGCAGACTCTCCAACTGAACCTAGAAGCATAAGCACAAAGGAGTACAAAATCACTAATAATATATGGCCAACTCAGATAAACTAACCTAACTAATCTGCAAGCATTACGGTCTCTTCATTTGTTAGAAAACATCAGGAATTCATAAAGTGTGGCACTTCTCTGGTCCAGTGGTTAAGACTCCACGCTCCCAGTGCAGGGGCCAGGTTCCATCTTTGGTCGGGGACAATCCCACATGCCACATGGTGTGGCCCAACAAAAGAAAAAGGAAAAAGAAACCAACAGCTGCGTGTGTGTAACACACACATCTAAGTTCCCTCTCCCTACAGGGTCTGACTCTTCGTCTCTTTCCCTCTGTCTGTCTTTCAACACATATACACAAACATATATATATGCATATATGTATAGTTTAAAATGAGAATCTGTTCACTGAGACATAATGCTATAACCTAGGATTTCCCCAGACCATTATGGTTTCCTCTTGAGAACAACCATCACAAAAAAGATGGCATTACAAAAGTACATGT
The DNA here is from genome assembly GCF_032405125.1 of Capricornis sumatraensis. Classification (NCBI taxonomy): domain Eukaryota; kingdom Metazoa; phylum Chordata; class Mammalia; order Artiodactyla; family Bovidae; genus Capricornis; species Capricornis sumatraensis. The sequence continues at coordinate 156,513,775 of NC_091071.1, forward strand.
TTTCAGCTTATAAACCCATTCTTTTATTTCTAGAACACTTTCAATCCAGGAATCTGAATGACAATGGAACCAAGTTTCTCAGGCAAAAATGTGGAAAGATCAGAGTACAGGTTAAAAGTAGAGCACTGGACTGGGGATAATATCTGCAACATATGTAATAGAAAGGGAAGTATACTATCCAAGATACAGAAAGTGAAGTGAAAGTTGCTCAGTCGTGTCCGACTCTTTGTGACCCCATGGACTATACAGTCCACGGAATTCTCCAGACCAGAATACTGGAGTGGGTAGCCTTTCCCTTCTCCAGGGGATCTTCCCAACCCAGGGATCAAACCCAGGTTTCCCGCCTTGTAGGCAGATTCTTTACCAGCTGAGCCACAAGAAAAGCCCAAGATATAGAAAGAATTCTTGAAGATCCCTAAAATAAATACCACAGCATAACAAAATAAAAAAAAGGCTGTCAAGAAGCAATCAATAGACAAGGCAAGAAATGGAAAAGGCCAATACACATCGAATGACATATATAGCCTCACTAGTTACCAGAAAAATGCAAACTGAATTAATGACCATCTGACTATTATGAAGAGAGAATACCCATTGCTGTTAAGTGTATGGATAAATAAACTCAGACTCACTGTTGGTGGAATTTGTAAACTTTACAAGCCATTTTGAAGGCTCAAATTGTAGTATCCATTAATTTAAAATGTACAAATCCTTTGACCCAATAATTCTTTGACCCAATAAAAGAATTTATTCCTGGGCTATACCTAAACTAACACACAATAATATGTATTAACAACAAGGATAACGGCAGCATCATTTGTAATAACAATTGAAAACAACTCAAAGTACAGCCATAATGGAATTGCTTAAATAAAGTATGGTCTACCCCTACTTGGTATTGTATTATATACCAAGGAAATTATATGTTTAAGTTGGAAAGAGTAAAGTAGATTTCCATGGATAGGCATGGAAATAGTTTCTAAGACAGGCTAGTAAGAAGAACAATAGAAAGTTGCAGAATAATATGCATAATGCAATCCCATTTTTTTTACTTAAAAAACTGTATACATCTAGAAGGATACATAAAAAATTGCAATTTTAAACAATATAGATAAACAGGAAGAAAGCATCATAGATTAGACATTCATGCACATCAAAGAAGGTACAAGAAGTAAGCAGTTACCAGAGGTCAGAAGAGGTGGGAGGTCAGAAGTTACAGTAGCAAGAGCTGGGGAACCCCAGAGTTCAAGGCAGGTGTAGACCAGGAGTCGAGGACAGACAGGAACCTCATTAGGAGAAACCAGCAACCAGAATCCTGTGAAATGAACTTGACAGATACGAATGCAAGTCCTCTGGGACCATCTCATACCCCACTCTCCACTCTCCGAGCAGCAACTATCCCCAAGGCCATTGGCCTCACCAGCAGACACAAGGCAATTAATTTAGTGCATCAAGTTGCAAAGGATGGGATAAGGTCAGGTGACAGGCAAAGCCAGATACTCACAACACCCACATACACACACACATGCACACTTTGATTATACAGTTACTAGTTCCAGATCATAAGGGAACTTGCGGTGTGCTGCACAAGTTCTATTGGCCTTAGAAAGAATGCTGCAAATGAGCAAGACTCGTATACAGCAATTCCAAAATACTATTTGAAATTCTTTGAATCTAACCCCAAAGGGTTATTGTACCTGAGAGTAAGACGAGAACTTAAGATCTAATGCATATTTTTTCAGCTACTATCTAATTACTCAAACATTACTTCTAATTCTACCTTCAGGGTGCTGCCCCACTATATCAGATATACACCTTTGATGCTCAAATAAGTGCCTTCCATTTTATGCAAAAGCACATGGGTTCTGTGTTAATAAACACATGAGCCCCTTTCCTTATCTTTTCTCATTTTTTTTCATGTCTCTGTATTCTGGAGGAAAGCTTATAAACAGAAGAAGCAGTGGTCATTTAATGTTATCTTTGATCCCTTAGCCTTGTGCTTGACTACGATTTTCCTGTAATCTGGCTTGAGGGACGTCTATTACGGCAGAACACACACTGTAGGGAGAGTATCTCCGGCATTTCAATAATTAAATCCTTTTAGGACCTTCCCTTACTGAATTCTGTTCTAAAGAAAACACAAAAAGTTCAAGCTACAAACAGCAAGTACATATAAAACAATAATCCAAAGTATAGAGTACGTAGCAACCGACAGTTCACAAAGCATTGTTAATTACACTACATCTCTGATCCTCACAATAGCCCCCGTGAGCTTTAGCAAAGTAAATATTTCTATTAAACTTTGTGCGTGTCATTTTTCTTATCTTTGAATCAATGATGAGCCAAATCATGGGTCTGGCGAGAGAGCCAGCTGACACCAGGGTCCAGGAGGACACACAGCATCCCTCTGCTCACAACAGGAAAACTCCCTAAATCAAGATAAAACCTCTCTGGGACGGCAACATCCACACCATCAATAAAATTTCATGTGGCAGCCTGTGATGGGAAATTGGCAGGTGTCTAAATCCTCAATCTGACCCTTATCTCCTGACCCTAAGAGGCATTGCCTCTTAGCTTCTATAAATTGGGCTTCGTGCTACTTAAGGAAGACCAAAAGATTAACTAGTTAATCCCTATAAATCTCTTGGGAATTGAAAAGTGCTAAAAGAAAAAAAAGTACATAACTTAAATAAGTAGCCTGAGATTTTGATTCATCTATCACAGGAAGGTAATATTTTCTAGGGTTATGAAAAGCTCAGTACAGGTATTTTTCTGAGAGTGTAAGGGTAAAACTCAAGGAAACCTTCAGTACTAACACAGAGGAAAGAAGGAAAAAGAGAAATATATTATACCTGAGATGATGTCATGAGACTCAGTATTGCTGGGTTTACTCATCACAGTTAATTAATAAAAACCAAACACCTACTGGGCACAGAGCCTTAAGCTGCTCTTAGCTGCTCTTAGCTTAATGAAAGATTCATTGAATTTTTTTTAGTACATTAAATTTTGGTCCATGACAGAGACAGGGCTTCTAAAGGTATGCCAAAATAGGATGAAAAATTAATGTCAGAGAAATTGGAATGCATTCTGAGTCTGCTTATCCTTTAACTGGGTTTAGAATAAGTGAAGGTTATTCAAATTCCCTTGAGAAAGCAACGTGTTCTGAAACATCTGATATTTGGTCAAATAAGATTGAGATCAAAATTCAATCCCAATTCACATTATCATTTTTGGAGACATCTAAGAAAACACAACAGGTCATACCACAGTGCAGAAATGAGGGGGAGAAGGCAGGTTATGGGAAAGTCTGAGCCTCAGGAGAATTCTTCTGCAAAAGGCCAAATCAGCAGTTTATTTCAAAAGAAAGTACTGCAATGTCAGAATTCATTTGAATAACTGAAAGCATAATATTAAATAAACTCAAGTTTGAAAACATGCCATTACATACTTGGAAATATCTCTTTAAAAAATGAAAATAAACTTGGTGAACCAGGAGAGAGCAAAAGAAAAATGGTCTGTCTTATCACTTCTAAACACTGACCAACAAACTGAAATTTCTGAAGCAATATTTGGGTCTTATAACATCATTTACAAAGGAAAAAATAAAAAAAAGGAAGAATCAAAGACAGAAAGGAAGGGAGGGCGGGCAAATTAATCCGGAAACCTTCCAAGTACTCATCTTTGTGAAAACTGTTGCAGCAAATCTTATAAAACCTTAACCAGTACCTCTAATGCTGCTCATTCTGTTATATAGAATACACTACAGAAAACTCTTATGGAAGCAAATTCTCCCAACAGTACTTAAAAATCTTCAGTGAACAAGGGAGTAGGGAAGAGAGTATTACTGAGAAGGACACATTTTCCTAGTCTACTAATTCATTTCTTTGGACTGTGAACTAAATAAAAAGTTTCCGGAACATTTGCTGTAACTTGGCCCAGAGCTGGTTCCAAGTGTCGGAAAAAAGAAACACGTAAGTCCCTGGTCATGATCTCTAGACACTTGCAATCTGGTGTCAGGCAAATGCTGTACAAGTTGAGGATAATATAAGGCTGTTCCATGTTGCTGGAGCACTGGATATGCACGGATAAAAAGACAGAAAAGTAAGAAGGTTAGAGAAGTGGGGTCTGGGACCGATGTGTAGAACAAGAAAATGCAGGGCTAAGAAATTTGAATTTTATCCATTAAAGCTGGAGGAGAGTGACTGAGCAGGCATGTCATCTGAGATCTGTGCCTTGGAAGGATGGTGATAATGAACAGGCCAGAAAAGGGAAGCAGAGATGAGCCCAGAAACAGGAAGGGGCAGAGAGGAGGTTTTAAGAAAAAAAAAAAAAAAAGCAAAACTGTAATACCAGTGAGAGTGAAACAAGGAGATGAGTTTCAGTCCGATTTGAATAGACGGAGGGAGACTTAAGTAAAGGGTGGAGAAAGATGTAAGAAACACTGTCCTTTTGCACTGAAAGATCCTGGGACATAATAATTCTAATCACAAGACTGAAGAGGTTTTCAGAAGATGATTTTAGTCCTTGTCACATTAAGGCTGAGATGACCACGAAGAAGCCCAGTGAAGACCGTCAGCAGCAAAGTGAGGAAGAGTCATCTGGTGATAGGTTTCCAGAAGAGAAAGCCTAGTAAACAGACAGGAGAGGAAAAACAGCCGAGAGGGCATTTCAAAGGCAGGAGGAGGGAGGGAGCTAGGGAAGATATCGAGTTGGGGTCGAGAGTCAGCAGAACTCAGGGTCAGGGTGAGATAGAGAGGAGCTGATTTAAAGACAGGGCTGTGATGAGCAAGCGTGCAGGGCTGCAGAGACGTGAAGGCAGGTGAAGAGTAAGGAACCATCACTGGTGTTGACCATTAAGATTTCCTTGGAGGAGTAAAAGTGAAGTCAAGCCATAAGCTGCCACAAAGCAAACAAGTTCTGGCATTAGGGCAGCTCTGAGAGTATGTTAAAGTGAAGTCGCTCAGTTGCGTCCAAATCTTTGCGACCCCATGGAATGTAGCCTACCAAGCTCCTTTGTCCATGGGATTTTCCAGGCAATAGTACTGGAGTGGATGGCCATTTCCTTCTCCAGGGGATCTTCCCAAACCAGGGATTGAACCCTGGTCTCCCTCATTGTAGACAGACACTTTACCGTCTGAGCCACTAGGGAAGTGGCTCAGAGTATGTTACTAGGAGGTAAATGCATGGAGGCTGGATAGCAATGTGAAGGGAAAGGATTTTGGTCTTCTTTCTTTATTTGTCTTACATACAAATAAAATAAAAATCACTTGGGTGTTTAGTAAAAGAAACCAGAGTGTGTATCGTGTCCAACTCTTTGTGACCCCATGAACTGTAGCACACCAGGCCCCAGGCTCCTCTGTCCATGGCATTCTCTAAGCAAGAATACTGGAGTGGGTTGTCACTCCCTTCTCCAGAGGATCTTCCCGACTCGGGGATTGAATCCAGGTCTCCCACAACGCAGGCAGATTCTTTACCGTCTGAGCCACCAGGGAAGCACCCTCAAAAAAGAAACCAGCAAGGGGATTAAAAAGTCATAATAGAAAAGAGAAGACAGTCCATGGAGACGAAGGGACAAAATATTAAGGAATCCTTCACAAGTAAATTCTAGTTCATGGAAGCAAGGTGTCTAGTTGTGGCTTGGGCCTAGAGATACACAAGCCACCTGCTTCTGATAAGCTTTGGATCTTCCATTTACTAAGAGTTACGGGAAGCTGGGAAAGCCTTCTGTTCTGGTCCTCAGCACAAGCACAGTTCATACCTTAGACTTGACAGAGAGAGAGAAGAAATGTGATGACAGACTTAGAACTGAAGTCAAATTTGGGGTGGAGACCAACTCATTCTAAACACCAGGACACCACTTACATTTCCAAAGTATTTGTCCAGCAACTCCACATACCGATGCACAATCTCTAGGGTCAAGAGCTCATTGTCCTGATTTTCTACTGCACAGCAAAAATATAAACTAGCATACCTTAAAAAGGAAAAAAAAAAAAGATAACGTAAAATAGGATGACACATTACACAACCTGATGATGGTTTTTTTCTATGAATATACAGTTACCTCCTCCTCTCCAGGCAGTCTCCCTGTTCACATTCAAGAGGGAAACATCATTCACCACATTCAATGTCCTCCCAAAATGTAAAGCAGCATACAGAAAAAAACATAGTGGTGACTGGATCATTTCTGTTCATTATGTGAAAGATCCTCAACAAAACTGTACCTTGAGGTGCTGTGATCAGGGGACAGAGTCCTTTAATCGGGGGCTGTTCATGCTTCTTTGGATGGTGATTTGTCCTGTCTAAAGTCCAAACCCCTGACCACAGGGCCCAGGGGCCCACATTGCCCATCCTCTCACTTCACACTGTACCACAGTATATCCCATCCTCAGCTTGTCAGGTCCCCCCTCCCATGCGTGTTTCTTCTGCCTAGAATACTCCTCCCCTCCCCATTCATGGGGCTCTCTTCTACTTCTCCTGGAGCTCTGAGCATGGATGTCCTTGCCTTCAGGAAATCTCTGTCCTCTTTGACTGCCCTGGATGCCTCTGCCATGCATTGCTGTGCCTCCCCTTCCCCCAAAGAGTGTCTTGAACCATTCACTCTGTATTTCATGGCCTATCTCTCCCCAACTAGATCAGTGGCTTCCCAAAGGCAAGTACTGAGTCTGCCGTGTTCACTGTTGTTAATCCAGGAGCTGTAAACAGTAGCTGTTGAGAGAACTACTGAAGTCTATTCTTCATGTAATAGTTTAAATCCCAACTGAACCCAAAGTTGTAGAAACCAGCAGGCAGAGAGAAGCAAGTATTCCCTTTTGCCTTTCCATCCCTGGGTTGCTTATTACTGTAAGGTGCCTTCGCTTACATCTCTCATGATGCTCGTATGAAAAGCTTTGACACAGGGCCCAGCAGAAAAAGCTTTGCCCAGGCACTTCCTGGTAATTTATTCCATCAAATATAGCCTTCAATGTTACCCTTGTCTTTCCCCTTCTGATTTTATAAACATCCCTTGTGAGAGCTCTTCTAATGTGCATTTTGCTTCTGAAAGTTGCAGTATGATGTTAGATGCAGGGTCAGATCAGTTATGTTCTGATCCTGGCTTAGGCATCAGTTATCTGGGTCTTTATAGGCAAATAACTTTACCTCTCGGGGCCTCAGTTTCCTCATCCAGAAATTGAGGTCCCTTTCTAGTATGGTCATGCCATGGCAACCAGGTGCAGCAATGAGAAGATATAAAGGCTTTAAAGTTGGAAAAAAAAATCTGTATTTTTCCACCAGTTACCAGTCAATTATTGCAACTGGGGATTAACTAGATTAATTACTTAAATTCTCTGTAACTTCAGTTTCCTCATCTGCAAATGTGAATAACAAAGAGCTTCTCATCTTTCTACCACATTAACCTTTTTTTCTACAGCATGTTACTAACTGAAACTGTTTTGTTTACTTAATAGGTGAATAAGTTCCAAGAGACCAGGAATGCTCTGTCTTGTTCACTACTGCATCTACAGTCATTGGAACAGGGTTGGAAATGTAATAGATGCCCATAAGATATTTCTTGAATGTATGCATACATTATCAACATGTAAATTATCTTAAATAAGTATCTAGAATCCATCCTGGTACATGGAAAACCGTTCAATAAATGAGAGTTCTCTTCTGTTTAGTCTACTGGTACAAACATTTGGGCTTAAGCCTTCAAAGGTTACAGTAAATGATGGAATTGGTGCTGCAATCTAAAATGCTTAGGATTAAACAAACCAAACAGTAGTGAGAAATTCAGTTCTCAAAAAGTTACTCACACCTTTTATAAACAAGTTTTAGCTCCTTCCAGTCAACAAAACTGCTTGTTCTCTGACCTCGGGAGAGAATAATCTGAACAATTTCGCGCGTGATCTTTTTCCTTTCCTTGTCAGGGAGAGTAGTGTACCATTTCTGCAGCCGTAATTTCCCTTGTCGACTGAAGAGCAATATGAAATGTATCTAGAACAAATAAAGGACAGAAAGTAAACAGAATTTGGTCAGATAAATCATTCTACCATAGGTATTAAAATTAAGCAGCAGGGTTTTCAAAGGATTATAAGTTGGAAAAGAGGAAAAATATTTACCAGCATGAAAACTATCCCATCTGGAAATGACTTTTAACTCAAAAAGAACAAAGAAATGTATACAGTGCAAACAGCTTATTTATACTACAGGAGAGAGTTTCTCTTAATTCATTTTATGAGTCACAAACTCATTATAGGGATATATCATCTCTCCATTTCTCCCACCTCCCCAGTCCTGGCAACTACTGTTCTACTCTCTGCTTCTACGAGTTTGATGTTTCTAGATTCCACATATAAGTAATCCCACACAGTATCTGTCTTTCTGTGCCTGGCTTATTTCACTTAACATGATGTCTTCTAGGTTCATCCATGTTGTTACAAATTACAGGATTTTCTTCTTTTGCAAGGCAGAATAATATTCCATTGTATGTATATGTATGTATGTATGCATACACACACACCATACTTTCTTTACCCATTCATCTGACAATGGACACAGGTTGATTCCATATTTGGGCTACTGTCAATAATGCTGCAATGAACATGGGGGTGCAGTTACCTCTTTGAGACACTGATTGCCCTTCTATTGGCAAGCATACCCAGATGTGGCATTTCCCTTGGAACTATACCTGGAAGTATTATCATATGGTAGTGTTACTTTTAGATTTTTGAGGGACCTCCATACTATTTTTCATGATGGCTGTACCAACAGACATTCCCACCAGTTGTGTGCAAGGGCTCCCTTTTCTTCACACCCTCACCAACACTTCTCATCTCTTGTCATTTTGATAAAAGCCATTCTAACAGGTATAAGGTGATATCTCATTGTTCTTTTGACTGACATTTCCCTACTGATTTGTGATATTGAGCATCTTCTCATATACCTGTTGGACATCTATATGTCTTCTTTGGAAGTATGTCTCTTCAGGTTCTTTGCCCATTTTTTAATCAGGTTATTTGTTCCTTGCTATTGACTTGTTTGAATTCCTTACAGATTTGGGGTATTAACCTCTTAACAGATGTATGATTTGTAAAGATTTTCTCCCATTCCATAAGTTGTCTTTCTACTCTGTTGTCTCATTTGCTGTGCAGAGGCTTTGCACAGAGTTTGATGCAATCCCATTTGTCTATTTTTGCTTCTATTGCCTATGCCTTTAGAGTCATATCCAAAATACCATTGGCCAAACCAATGTCAATGCCAAGAACTATTTTCTGTATGTTTTCTTCTAATAGTTTTACAGTTTAACAGTTTCAGGCCTTACATTTAAGACTTTAATCCATTCTAAGTTGGTTGTTGTATGTGAAGTGAGATAAGGGTCCAATTTCATTCTTCTGTATGTGGATGTTAGTTTTCCTAACCATTTATTAAAGAAACTGTCCTTTCTCCATTGGGTGGTCTTGGCACCTTTCTCAAAGATCAAACTAAGTCTCAATGTAAGTTCTTTGAGGATTACTTGACTGAGACATGTAGAATCGAATTACCTTTGGCATCACAATAAATATTTAACGATTTAGATAGTGTTAACCACACTAGGGAGAAGCCTGATTTTATTTTCAATTAAGTTTCAAAATGTGTATTTGAAATGCATGTTCCCATTTCAGTGAATTTTAAAAGTTTTAAATGAATAGAAGACACTGTGATATGTAGAAACTTACTGTGGAACCTGGGGGGTATCAAAGATTAGTTTTTCAGAAATTTTCAGATGATCTGATCTTTGTTTTATAAGAGATTAAGTTTTCTCAGTCTACAGTAGGAAAAGATCAATTCCAGAATCATAATTTATTTTGTAGTTTTGTTTTTTACAAAATAAAATTCATTACTGAGGCTAATTGCCTCATGGAGAGAATGATATATACTAGGAACAAAAATAATTAAAATTCTCAAACTTTAAAAGTATTCAACCCTTTTTATTAAAGAGATTTAGCTCTGAATGGCATGGCATATGTCATATATCGTACAAACTCAGCAGGTGGAGATTCTGAAGATCAAAAGAAACCAGGCTCTTTCCTCAGGGTATCCCCCACCCTCAACTTATAGAATTTGAGGTCTTCTTAATTAGTTATATTCTTTCTTATAAAAAAAAAAAGACCTTATAACAAGGTCTTGAAAAACCAAGACATAAAAAATGAATAGAAAGCAAATTATAAAGTCCTGCTCATCTAGCCATTTTAAGAAAAATCACTCTCAGTCTGGAATTTTAAGCATCTAGTTAGAACATAGCATTTTCTTAAACACCCATTTCACTATCAGTGCAGGTACAGATAATTCAATAATGAAACTACTACCACTTTCTAAGAATCATATTTAAAGAAAGATATTTTTAACTTCTAAGAAGAGATCATCATAAAAGTGACATTCTAAAAGTACAAAATTGGATGGGAATAGAATAATAAAACCTCAGGATCTTGAGAACAAGGTTCAGCTTTGGATTATCACCAGTAGATAAGACTATTCAGTCCTATTTCAAGTGAATGGTCAGATCTTTGCTAGAGAAATGAAATTCACATATTTTCTGGGTGTTGACTTTGCATTTTCTGTCAGAACATTTTCTTCTTCCCATGCAACCTAAATCTCTTCTGTTACAATTTAAACCGATTTTCCCTGATTTTATCCACAGAGCATATTAAAAGACAATATATCACTATCCTTGAAATAATAAGTAATTCTCCACATATTTGAAGACAGGCTTTAAAGTGTATCTGGAGTCTTTTCCTTCCAGAAGAAATTACCTGGTTTCATGTCTTCTTATTGGTTCTATTACCAGATTTCAAAACTGTCAGTTACAATTCCTCCAGGACTATTTCACAGATAAATGTCACTTTTAATTTAAAGAGCTCAAATCAATGCCCAAAGTTCCAGTGAGAAGCTGGAATTTTTGCTGAGTTTAATTGTGGATTACTTTCCAGTTCTCTTACAACCTTCTCTCAAGATCAAGTGCTTGCCTTCTTAAATGGATCAACAAGGTAGAAAATAAACAAAGAACTCTTTTTCATTCTAACAATCAATTCAAAGAGAAACGATGATCAAGAACATAATACCCACGGTCATGAAGTCATTTTAAATATAAAAATGTGTTTCAGATTCAAAAGAAGCAACAAATAGATTCAAGTTTAGCCAGTCATTGCATTGACTGAGACAGTGTTGAAAGATTTCATTCTCTCAGGTTCTGCTCTGAGGAAGAAGTAGCTTGTGTTGTGGTGTCTGGTGTCTGTTACATCTCAAACTGAACAATGTAGCATGAGAAAACTGGTGGCATGAATTGCAGTGACTCTCAGGAGTTCACTGCCTCTAGCAATTAATGTTATCCAATTTATCTGCTTAGTCATTCAAAGCATATTTGGATAATATGTTTCAAGAGATTAATCAAATACCATTTTTGATTAGCATTAGCTTAAAGAGTTTGAAAGAAAAAAATGCAATTGGAAAGTGTTTTCTTCCTAATATACACAGAGTCGACTTAAATGCCAACTCCAGAAATAACCCTAAATCCAATGCAGTGTGATGAGCAAGGCTGACTTCTTAACTGCTCTGGCCTCTGGTAGGCATCTGGCTTCATCAAGATCTCCCTCCCTCATTCAAGGTTAACCTGAGATGATCCGAGGGGAAATAATCACATTGGCAGCAAAATTAACTGTATTTCAGAAACCTTAATGTACAGATTATTTATTTACTCAATGCATATTTACTGAGTACCTACTATGTGCACCATGAACCTACAACATAAAACTTCTTTATCTTCTTTACCTTGAACAGCTTTTAATCAAGACAAAGAGTCAAAAAAAAAAAAAAAGGTAAACATATTTAATTAAACCACAGGCCTTTACGTTCTCTGGTGGTGGTTGGTGGTTTAATCACTAAGTCATGTCTAACTCTTGTGACCCCATGGACCATATCCCAGCAGCCTCCTCTATCCATGGGATTCTCCAGGCAAGAATACTGGAGTGGGTAGCCATTTCCTTCTCCAGAGGATCTTCCCAACAAAGGGATCAAACCTGGGTCTCTTGCACTGCAGGTGGATTTTTTACAGACTGAGCTACCAGGGAAGCCTTACCTCTTCTCTCCCGAAACACCACTAAAATGACAACAGTAACATTTCTTTAATGCATTAACCCTCAAGGGCCAGGAGAATGGCAGGGGATGTGATAGCAGCCAAGAGATTTCAACAATTCTTTGGAAGATGGAAGGAGACAGAAGACTGATAACTAATTTGGCAAAATAAGGAAAATTGTAGCTTAAGAGGTAGATTCCAAAGAGGAAACCAGAGAAAGCCTGAGAGCAGCACTCGGGGGTACCACGGCCCCCCAAAGTTCTAAAAACAGGGACACTGGCTAAAGGTCTGCCTACAGAGTGGTTGGCATGGACCACCTATGGCACTCCTCGGGGATTACAGTTAAGTGAGAACACTCATGCATGTGTACACACACAGCATGCACACACACTCCACAGTAAGTTGCCAGCTGCTTTACTCAAGAGTACAGAAATTAAGTGGAGTCCAGGCAGCTGGGGCATCTCTTGGCTCAGCTTCCTCTGGCCCCGAGTCAGTAACAGGAAGCAAGCAGCTGGCAATGCCAACACAGCTTGGCTTACCCAACCTGAGAAGCTCAAATTTGTGCAAAGCCATATTTCTTCCCAGGTGGCCGAGTGGTCAAGAATCTGCCTGCCAATGGAGAAAATGCAGGTTCAATTCCTGGGTCAGGAAGATCCTCCGCTCCAGAATTCTTGCCTGGAAAACTCCACAGACAGAAGAGTCTGGCAGGCTCCATGGGGTCACAAAGAGTTGGATACAACTGAGCACACGCATGCATGCATACACACACACACACATACTTCTTCTTTACTTAAGGTTTACGTTACCTCTCAAGGGATTACACAAGTAATCTACATCCTCAAAAAGAAATATTTACAGACATCTGCAACCCTCCTGGATCTTAAACATAATTCAGAGCTGCAAAGCTACATATGCATCTTCACAAGTGAGAAACATGTTCCTCACCTCTACCACCAAACTCTGTGATATAAAAAAGCTCATCTATTAATTAGGAAATTGAATGATCCCTCCCTGAAGACACTAAATGGCAGAGAAAAGATCTCTAGGTACTAACAACAGAGCCTCCCAGGCCACCTGACTATGCTGCCAGAACTGTCTATTAGCATCTCAGCACCCACTTTTAAATATGAGTAGAGGCCAAGGATTACCTGACATCTGAGAATAGTCTCTAATGTCAAAGAAAGAGACTGAAAAGAACAAATAGGAAAAAAAAAAGTAAGTAGTGGCTACAGTAAGAAAGCATGGAGCAGGACAAACTGTTACACACACACACACACACAAACATGAGTATGCTCAGAGAGTTCAAAGAAGATGGAGTTCCTACATCAATAAAACAAAAGCAGGGTTCTATGGAGGAAAAAGGAGACAAGAAAAAAACTCTCGTGAATGAAAAAGTACAATAACCAAAATAAAGCCAAAGGACTCTCCGAGAAATGAGAACAAACAGAAAAACAAAAGGAAAATTAGAGGAAAAGATAAAACTATTGAGGAGTCAACCCAGAAGGTGCAAAATTCAGAGAGCTAAGACAGAGATAATGGGAGAAAATCTCAAAGAAAGAATTCAAAAAATGTCCTAGGTCTAACAAGATGAGATGTCATATTAGATAGGCTCATCATGTGCCCAGCACAAAGAATTTTAAAAGGACATTGCATGAAAGAACTCTTATGATAAGGAGAACAGCTTAAGAGATTCCAGGAGGACAAAAAGTTCACACTCAACAGATCAGCAATCAAAAGAGTATAGGACTCCTCACCTGCAGCTTTTAGAAGACTAGATGTCTACACCCAAGCAAATTATCAACTCAGTGAAAGAGAAGAAGAGACCTTTCAATTTTCACCCTTGCATAGACTAAAAATGAAGAGAAAAATAAAGAAGAAATTTGCATCCAGCTTCCCTGGTGGCTCAGTGGTAAAGAAATCTGCCTACCAATGCAGGAGACACAGTTTCCATCCTTGGGTAGGGACGATCCCCTGGAGAAGGAAATGGCGACTCACTAACAGTATCTTTTCCTGGGAAACCCCATGGACAGAGGAACCTGGCAGGCTACAGTCCATGGAGTTGCGAAAGAGTCAAACACAACTGAGCAACTCAACAACAACAAATATCTTCCTTAGGAAGCCACTGGAAGATGTCTCTCAGCAAAGTGTAGGAGAGAGTTAGACATGGTTACCTAGAATATGGGCTTCCCAGGTGGCACAGTGGTAAAGAGCCTGCCTGCCAATGCAGGACCCAAAAGAGACACAGGTTTGATCCCTGAGTCGGGAAGATCCCCTGGAATAGGGCATGGCAACCCACTCCAGTATTCTTGCAGGCATCAGAGGATGAGATGGCTGAATGGCATCACTGATGCAATGGACATGAACTTGGGCAAACTCCAGGAGATGGTGAGGGACAGGGAAGCCTGGAGTGCTGCAGTCCATGAGGTCAGAAAGAGTCAGACATGATTGGGCAACTGAATAACGAGAACCTAGAGTACAGGGAACCCAAACCAAAATGGTGGTGAAAGGAAAGACCAAACCAACAGCCACATACCAGATCAAGAAAGCAACCATTTCGGATGGAAGTGGTGGAGGCTGGAGGAAGAGGTGGGGAAGGGAGTGATAGAATTTATAGATCATTTCATTCCTTTTTATAGTTGGAAAAAAATATTGATAGTCATCTGAAAGATCTGTCAGATGACTGGGGGGAAAAATAATGATAGCTATATAGAAAACCTGACAGTGGAAAAAATACTTACCAACTTCAGAAAAAGAAATGATACAAGCAAGAAATCATAATCTTAGTTCTTAAAACTACTTTGGGAAAAAGAGAAATGAGGAAGCATGTGTGTGAGTAGAAGAGAAGTACATGCTCAGTTACCATTAGTCAGGAGATAATGTAAAGAATTATGAGTAGGAAACTGCCAGCATAAGCATATTATTTAGAACTATAGATGGAAATACCCAAAGTGCTTGGTTGCTCAGTCGTGTCTCTTTGTGACCCCATGGACTATACCAGGCTCCTCTGTCCATGGAGTTTTCCAGGCAAGAATACTGGAGTGGACTGTCACCAAAGGAAAGGCTGCAATTATTGAAACCAATTGCCTCTAGGAGGAGAACATTGTAAAGAAGAAGAGTTGCTGTGTTTCATTATAAAGTAGATGTACCCAAGGAGATGTTTTAAAGTATGAACATGTACTATTTATATTCAAAATTTTTAATGGAATTAAAAACCAATAAATAAGGGATGGTAGATTACCTATATTTGACAGTGACATTAAAAACATATTCTGAGATATCTTCCCCTCTCCCAATATTAAACTCTAAGCTTGAAGGGAAAAATCCATAAATACATTAACTGTTCTAAACTATCATTTATGAGCTCTCACTTGATTTTATCTGATGCAGTTTTATTTTTCAACCTCATGAGTAAGAGTGCCATTAGTTTACTAGCTTCCAGGTGGAATAATATATTTTATGTCCTGATTTTACTTCAAGCACATAACATTTGACCAGAATTCTACTCTTCCTAATATAACTCTTCAATATATTTCTATATTTATTTATTTGGGGCTTGCCTTGGGTCTTAGCTGCAGTGGCTCACAGGCTCTCTAGCTGTGGTACATGGACTTAGTTGCTCCACAGCACGCACAGTCTTCCAGGACCAGGCATTGAACCCACATCCCCTGCATTTGAAGGTGGATTCTTAACCACTGAACCACCAAGGAAGTCCTTCTAATATAATTTTTTAAAAGAGAGGACAGATGAAAATTTTTGGAGATTCTGTGCTATTCTTCATGTACTAACAATTCCCTACACACACACACCCCACCCCAAGGTTTTCCCTGCGGAGCAAAGATGTTCTCCTCTGAAGCTTCTTTTCATACTACCGGTTTCTCAGTTCTCTTACCATTTTTCATTTTGCTTCCTGAATGATGTTTAACTCCACATTTTGCTCATAACCAGGACTCAGTAAATACAGGTGGAACTGCTGAATTTTGCGAAATGGCAACTAGCTCTGTCTTAATATTCTGAGTAGGGAACTGAGTTTTCTATGAGGGTTGGAGAAAACTGTGGTTTGGGGTTTTGTTGAGCATCATGAGCTTGAAACTAGGATTATATTTCTCCAGATTCAGTAAAGTCAACTATTGATTGTTTTTTGCCCAATCTTCTGGCTGCTTATCCTGACTGATTTAATAGTTCTCTGGCCAGAAGAGTTTAATAGCATTTATACACTGCAAGGAGATCCAACCAGTCCATTCTGAAGGAGATCAGCCCTGGGATTTCTTTGGAAGGAATGATGCTAAAGCTGAAACTCCAGTACTTTGGCCACCTCATGCAAAGAGTTGACTCATTGGAAAAGACTTTGATGCTGGGAGGGATTGGGGGCAGGAGGAGAAGGGGACGACAGAGGATGAGATGGCTGGATGGCATCACTGGCTCGATGGACGTGAGTCTGAGTGAACTCCGGGAGTTGGTGATGGACAGGAAGACCTGGCGTGCTGCAATTCACGGGGTCACAAAGAGTCGGACACGACTGAGCGACTGAACTGATACACCGAGAGCTCCACTTGCTCTGTTCTGTCTGCTAGGTCAATTACACAAATGTTACACATGACATGACTGGTCTGGGCACTCTTTTCTTCAGGGCCCCACTTTATATCTGCAAGTAAGAATGAGCCCTTTAACGATATGCCTGGGGAATTTCCTGGTGGCCAGTGGTTGAGAATCTCCTTCTGCCGCAATAGACATGGGTTCAATCTCTAGTCAGGGAACTAAGATCCCACCTGCCATGGAGTAACTAAACCCAACTGCAACTACTGAGCCA
Source organism: Capricornis sumatraensis (assembly GCF_032405125.1). Taxonomy (NCBI): domain Eukaryota; kingdom Metazoa; phylum Chordata; class Mammalia; order Artiodactyla; family Bovidae; genus Capricornis; species Capricornis sumatraensis. The sequence goes on from NC_091071.1 coordinate 156,530,670, forward strand.
TGCTCTGGAGCCTGCAAGCCACAACTAGAGAGTCCATGAGCCACAACGTAAGATCCCACGTGAGACAAAGAAGATTCTGCATGCCGCAACTAAGACCTGACGAGGCCAAATAAATTAAAACAAAACTAGCCCAATTTCCTTCCTCTAAGCCTTCTCTAAATACAAGACCAACCCCCTAGGACTTCTGCCTCTCAGGCATCTCCCTTTGGTCTATCAAAGGAGTTTCCAGAAAATAGAAAGACAGACTATCCACTGCTTCTTCATCAGCCTCATTTACTCACTTTCTCATTGAGCTCCAGTTCTCTCTTCCACAAACCAGGCTGACTTCTTGGTAAAAAGGTAAAGCAAATTACCAGTGATCTACCTTGGTTGGATGAAGCACAAGCTGGAATCAAGATTGCCGGGAGAAATATCAATAACCTTAGATAAGCAGATGACACACTCTTAGGCAGAAAGTGAAGAACTAAAGAGCCTTTTGATGAAAGTGAAAGAGGAAAGTGAAAAAGTTGGCTTAAAACTCAACATTCAGAAAACTAAGATCATGGCATCTGGTCCCATCACTTCATGGCAAATAGATGGGGAAACAGTGGAAACAGTGTCAGACTTTATTTTGGGGGGGCTCCAAAATCACTGCAGATGGTGACTGCAGCCATGAAATTAAAAGACGCTTACTCCTTGAAAGGAAAGTTATGACCAACCTAGACAGCATATTAAAAAGCAGAGGTATTACTTTGTCAACAAAGGTCCGTCTAGTCAAGGCTATGGTTTTTCCAGTAGTCATGTATGGATGTGAGAGCTGGACTATAAAGAAAGCTGAATGTTGAAGAACTGATGCCTTTGAACTGTGGTGTTGGAGAAGACTCTTGAGAGTTCTTTGACTGCAAGGAGATCCAACCAGTCCATCCTAAAGGAAATCAGTCCTAAATATTCATTGGAAGGATTGATGTTGAAGCTGAAACTCCAATACTTTGGCCATCTGATGGGAAGAGCTGACTCACTTGAAAAGACCCTGATGCTGGGAAAGATTGAAGGTGGGAGGAGGAGGGAATGACAGAGGATGAGATGGCTGGATGGCATCACCAACTCAATGGACATGAGTTTGAGTAAACTCTGGGAGTTGGTGATGGACAGGGAAGCCTGGTCGCAAAGAGTCGGACACGACTGAGCAACTGAACTGATCTACCTTTATTTTACCAGCACACTCCAAGTAGAAATAAGAAGACGTGTCAGACCAAAGTTTCCCAGAAGTCAGTTACCCATGTTTTTAGGACAAAGGTTCATTGACAACTGGCCAGTTTTCTAACTTAGTGACCCTTTGAAACTAACTAGTTGCATGCTGGAAGTGGTTTGTTTCTTTGTCTGGGCCATGTCACAGAACTTGCAAGATCTTAGTTACCTGACCAGGAATCAAAGCCCCCCTATCCATGAAAGTACCAAATCATAACCACTGGACCACCAGGGAATTCCCTGGAAATTTACATTTTATAGTTTTATGAAACTCGTTATATGCCATCTAGTCAAAATTGTGTTACCTCGACAGTTGTTTCAGACTTGATCCAGGACGTGCTGTGTTTACCACGGTGTGTACGTGCTTAGTCACTCAGTCACGTCTGACTCTTTGTGACCCCATGGTACACTGCAGCTCCTCCGTCCTCTGGGATTTTCCAGGCAAGAATACTGGAGTGGGTTTTTCATTTTCTTTTAGGGGATCTTCCTGACCCAGGGGTCAAAGTCATGTCTTCTGCATTGCATTGCCAGGTGGATTCTTGGGCGCTGAGCCACCAGAGAAGCCCACATTTACCTCTAGGCCAACTCTCACATCCAGTAGTAATGTACAGATGTGAGAGCTGGACCACAAAGAAGGCTGAGCACCAACACATTGGTGCTTTTGAACTGTGGTGCCAGAGGAGACTCTTGAGAGTCCCTTGAACAGCAAGATATCAAACCGGTCAATCCTAAAGGAGATCAACCCTGAATATTCATGGGAAGGACTGATACTGAAGCTGAAGCTCCAATACTTTGGCCACCTGATGTGGAAGCTGACTCACTGGAAAAGACCCTGATGCTGGGAAAGACTGAGGGCAAGGGGAGAAGGGGGTGACAGAGGATGGGATGGTGGGATGGCATCACTGAGTCAGTGGACATGAGTTTGAGCAAACTCTGGGAGATAGAGAGGGACAGGGAAGCTTGGTGTGCCTCAGTCCACGGGATCACAAAGAGTCAGACACGACTTAGCAACTCAACAACACAACTCAAGTTAGACTCAGGACATGAGGGGTATTTATCACTAGGCCAGGTCACAACCTTGGCCAGGGCCAGGGGCAGTAGAGCAGGTGGGTTGTTAAGTGGGAAGATTCTGGTGATAGGCAGCTTGAGAGTTTGTATTTGCATCCTGGTTCCATCATTTGTAAAAGTTACCTGATCTCTCTGTTTCTCAGTGTCTTCATCTATGAACCAGGGATGACAACAGTAAATGACGTCAGTAATGTTAGAGGATACTATCTTTTAGTGAGGAGGTTAGCACAGAGGAAGCTCTCAGTAGACACTTGCTATGGCTAAGGAATCATGGGGAGTCAGCCCCACCCACTTACAGTCCCATTTATCTTCACTGAGGCAAGCAAAAAAGTCCCCACTTCTGCCTTTGGAATCATTCCACATCTCCTCCATCACTTTTCCCATGTTCTGATGGAAAGTGTCTGTGACAGTCATTCCATAGGTACCCAGAAAGGCAGTCTGCTGTTTCTTTGGATAATATTAATTAATGGATAACTTGCTATCTTGCCTTCTCAATCACCCAGTCTCATCAATCGCCTTCCTAATGCTTAAACAATGAATTTCTTCCATAGACAGCCCAAATGTGTAAGTAAGTTCTTTAGAGTTCCTTTCTTCCTTTTGATACCTGACCAGTGGTGTTCTGATCATGTATTTATGAATTCTCTCCAAGTTCCCTGTAAGGTGTTTACTTTGGGGTTCCTCATTTTTTTACTTGCGTGTGCCTGTGGCTACAGTTTCTTTTTCTATAGTTGAGTAAGAGCAAGTCACGCTTTCACCTTCCCTCCTGACTCTTTGCTTGAACCACATCACTTGTCTCTGGTGGGTCACACTCATTCTTTAACCACCAGTTTCTCTTTCATGGGAGAAATCGAGGACAGGTATGGCACTGAATCAGCTGCCAGCTCCCGTCTCTGGGTCTCATCTCTTCATCTAAGAAACAGGAGAGCTGGGTCAGGTATCCAAATACCTTTCATGGGCTGGGCAGAGACAGGCAACATTTTCAACAAGGGTAAAGGTTCAGTGTAATTCAACAGGAGAATGAAGACACAAAGTCAAACTGGAAATCACAAGTTCCAACTGAAGGGACAGCTTCAACTCAGCCATAGTAAGATTTTGCCAAGAAAAACATTCAGCCAGTATTGCCAGGTCTTCAATTTTTTTTCCCCCCCAAAAGAAGCCTGAAACCTGGATGATTATGTGAAATACTGGGATTATTTTAATATTGGCAATTAATAGGGATAATGACAACAAAACGCTGTGTAAGTCAAACAAAGCACATTGTGAGTGGCTGTGGTCATGAGCTGCATTTGGGCTGCAGGCCTCATTTGAAACTGCTGAATTAGGTGACAGTTGAAACCCCTCATTTCATGAACACCATTTATAGCTTTATTGCACTCAACGTGCATGCTCAGTCGCTCAGTCATATCCTAGTCTTTGTAACCCCATGGACTGTAGCCCACCTCGCTCCTCTGTCCATAGCATTTCCCAGGCAAGAACACTGGAATGGGTTGCCATTTCCTTCTCCAGGGGATCTTCCCAATCCAGGGATCAAACTTGAGTCTCCTGTGGCTCCTGCATTGGCAGGCAGGTTTGTTACCACTGAGCCATCTGGGAAGCCCATGGCACTCAACTGATTTCCCCCTTTTTTGTGGTTTTGGAATCTGTTTGAGGAAGTAGACCTCGGACCTCAGAGCCGGGCTTTCACCTTTCAGCCTAATATTATTGTTGAAACTATTCTCAGATCAGTGACCTATGAATTCTTACTCACCAAATTTTTAAACATTTTTGCCCTTAAGATTTCTAACTCAGGTTTCTGTTTCTACAAATACAGGAAGAGAAAAAGTGTATATAGAGAAGCAAAGTCTGCACAACCTCATTTTTGGCTTATTATGTCAACCTTCTTCCTGAGATAAAATGTTGAAAAGCTGCAACACTGGCCAGTGTGTTTCAAATCCTTTCTCAATTCTTGCACACCATCTGGTGGTGGAACTATCTATTTATAACAAGTGAAATGTTCAGTGAAAGAAGAAAATTAGGTTAATTGGGTGAGGAGGAAAGAGGAAGAGGAGAGTAAGAGGAATGGTAAGAGAAAAAAAAAAAGAAGGAAATAAGATGAAAAAAAAAAGCCATGAGTAATCAACATAGTAAAAGTTCAACTGCTAAGAATTAGCTAGCAGCCATTTATGTAAAGCTTTAAAGATGCTCCTAAAATTGTTATGACTTAGAAAAGGAACTTATAGTTGCCGGGGGGAAAGGATAGTTAAGGACTTTGGGAAGGTCATGTACACACTGCTATATTTAAAACAGATAACCAACAAGGACCTATTGTATAGTACATGGAACTCTGCTCAATGTTTTGTGGCAGCCTGGATGGGAGGGGAGCTTGAGGGAGAACGGATACATGTATATGTGTGGCTGAGTCCCTTTGCTGTTCACCTGAAACTATGACAACATTGTTAATCAGCTATACCCCAAAACAAAATAGTTTTGGTGTTAGAAATAAATAAATAAAATTGTTATCCATCCACCTGCATCGCACAATACTGTTTAAAAGGAAAGGAGGATGGAGAGATGGATAGTCATATGAAAAGGATAGGACAAGCAGCCTGTGAGGGGCTGGATTTGCCTCACCCTAAGATTCATATGCTGAAGTCCTAACTCCAGTACCACAGAATGGGACCTTGGTCACTGAAGATGTAATAGTAAGGTAAGATCATACGAGAGCAGGGTGGGCCCCTAACCTACCAATATGATAGGTTTCATTACAAAAAAAGGGAAATTTGGGGACTTCCACGACAGTAAAGTGGCTCTGCGCTTCCACCGCAATGGGCATGGGTTTGATCCCTGGTCAGGAAGCTAAGATCCCACATGCCACACCACACGGCCAAAATATAAAAATAATAAAGGGAAATTCAGACAAGACGTGCATGTGGAAAGAACACTGTGTGAAGACAAAGGCAGAGAGTGAGGCGATGCAGCAGAGGCCAAGAACACAGAGGCTCGGCAGCAAAGCAGCGGGAGCTGGGAGAGAAGCCCCAGTGTCTCAGAATCCCCAGGAACAACCAGCCCTACTGAAACCTTGACTTTGTACTTTCAGCCTCCAAAACTGAAACTATCCATTTCTATCATTTAAGACACTCAGTGTGTGGTACTTTCTACCAATAGCCGTAGTACAAAACTTGTCTCTGGCTTTTAATTTTACGTATTTAAAAAAAAAAAGAATCTCAAAATCACCATCATTGTTTTCCATGTCGGTTACAATTCAAAATCATAAAACCAAGTTGTCTATATTCCAGAGATAAAGTCAGCAGATTCCACTCAGCTTAGCAAATATTTATTCAGTGTCTATTCCAGTGAGGTATTTAAAATGAAACCACCACTCATTCCTAGACTCACAAAATGGCATTAGGAAGTAATGTAGTAACATTAGGAAGGATAACAGAGGTGATTTGGTACAAATCTCATTTTAACACAGATTGCCAGTGACTGGACCCTCAGTCGCATAGGTAAGAAAGAGCAGAGTTAAAAACCACCTCCTCAGCCCAAGGTTCTTTGCACTTGGCACCTTAAAACCACTTTTATCCAGCAAAGCTAAAACTACCACTTTTTTTTTTCACTTATGTAAAAATGACAGTCAAATCTTATGCTAATGCCAGAGACCCACTTATAATGACCAACGTGTTGAAAAACGTGCCAACACCACACTAAGCACATCACATCCCCTCATTTAGCCTTCATTAAAACTGTAAGATGTAGATACTATTATTACCCTCACTCGATTGATAAGGAAACTAAGGTCCAACAGAGTTATGTACCTCGCTCTGGGTTAAGCAGCAGGAAGGTTCCAAAGTTGGGTTTTCATTCTAGAGCCCACTTTTTTTTAAGTAAAAAAATTTATTGGTATAAAGATTTTTACAGTAGTTTTATTATTTTTTAAGATGGTATCTATATAATACAGACATATTTCTTTCTTGAGTCTCTCTCTGTATCCCTCTTTGCCTCTATTATGTGGATACATATTATATCTCTGATATCCACTTTTTAAATTTGTCTGCAACATCAGCCCGTGAGAAGACAGCAAAGATACAGACACTGGCACCAGTGAGGCTGGCTCTGCCCACTTTTGAAGTCAATATGATATCGACCATCTTTGTAACTAGAAGGTAGACCCTGAAGCTCTCCCCGCCCTATCTGACACCAAAAGCTTCTGTAACAAATTTTTTTTCTTTGTGTCTGTGTGTTTGTGCCCAGTCCTGTCTGACTCTCTGCAGTCCTATGGACTGCAGCTCACCAGGTTCCTCTGTCTGTGGAATTTTCCTGGCAAGAATACTGGAGTGGTTGCACTTCCTACTCCAGGGGATCTTCCCAACCCAGGGATCGAACTCCTGCCTCTTTCATCTCACACTGGCAGGCAAATGCTTTACCATTAGAGCCACCTAGGAAGCTACTTTTTTTTCTGGAACAATTTTTTAAATCAGCAGGTAAGGTCAAAAGGCCTGTGCTTATCGACATTAAAATAAGAGAAACATTCAACTGAAGATAATAATGCCTTTAGCACTGAATCACTCTGAGTCACTCACTACTACTAAACATATCACAGCAGTGACATCAGAGTAGATGAAGAAAGCATTAAGAGAAGTTTATTACACTGGAGGCTTCTCGCTAGCAGAAAAAGATCATCTGAACCCATCTATGCAGTTAGGCTAGATCAAACATGGGCCCTTATCACTTCTCATATAAATGGGGAGCAGTGAGGAACTTGAACTTGGAAAAAACTCCCTTAGAGCTCTATCAAGGGTCTACAACATTACTGAGAGAAAAGGCCATTATTTCCTTTGAGGTGATAACTAAAACAGTGCCTGTATTGGCAAGGAAGTTCCTGTTTCTAACAGAAATAGGGTAAGAGGTAGAGAGAAGAATGTCAAAAAAGGAGAGGAAGAAGGTACAGCTGTGCCTGCTGGGCTTGTTTTCTTACTGAAAATACATAGAATTTTACTTTTCTTCCTTTTTCTCCTTTTTTCATGTATTCATTCAGCAAGTATTTCCTGAATATCTAGAAAAGCTATGACAAACCTAGACAGTATATTAAAAAGCAGATATCACTTTGCCAACAAAGGTCCGTATAGTCAAAGCTATGGTTTTTCCAGTAGTGAGAGCTGGACCATAAAGGCTGAGCACTAAAAAATTTATGCTTTTCAACAGTGATGTTGGAGAAGACTCTTGAGAGCCCCCTAGACTATGAGGAGACCAAACCAGTCAATCCTAAAGGAAATCAACCCCAAATATTCATTGGAAGGACTGATGCTGAAGCTAAAGCTCTAATACTTTTGGCCACCTGATGTGAAGGGCTGACTCATTGGAAAAGACCCTGAGGCTGGGAAAGATTCAGGGCAGGAGGATAAAAGGGTGACAGAGGATGAAATGGTTGGATGGCATCAACAACTCAGTGGACATGAGTTTGAGGAAACTCCAGGAGTAGGTGAAGGACAGGGAAGCCTAGCATGCTGTCCAAGTTGGACAGCAAGATAGCATTAGTTACATCCCTTGTGCTGCTTATCTATTTCTTTTAAAATTTTGGATTCACTTTAGAAGAGCATTCCAAAATAACTCAGGAAAAAAAAATAGTACTATGTGGATTGGGAGTATCTCGGAATTTTACAATAATGAACCACATCCCAATAATAAACCATGTAATCAGTGATGCTTATATACGAGTGGGTGAAAGTCACTCAGTTGTGTCTGACTCTTTGTGATCCCATGGACTGTATAGTCCATGGAATTCCCCAGGCCAGAATACTGGCCTTTCCCTTCTCCAGGGGATCTTCTCAGCCCAGGGATCAAACCCAGGTCTCCCGCATGGCAGGCAGACTGTTTACCAGCTGAGTCAGAAGGGAAGCCCAAGACTACCAGGGTGAGTAGCCTATCCCTCTCTAGAGGATCTTCCTGACCCAGGAATTGAACTGGGGTCTCCTGCATTCCAAGAGGACTCTTTACCAACTGAGCTATCAGGGAAGCCCAGATGCTTATACAGAGGGTCCCAATTAATTTTTTTTTTGGAAATTTTTATTTTGTATTGGGTATAGCTGATTAACAATGCTGTGATAATTTCAAGTGAATAGTGAAGGGACTCACCCATATATATACATGTATCCACCCTCCTCTCCCATCCAGGCTGTAACCCAATTAACATTAACATGTAAAAAAAAATAGTGATTTATTTTCTAGGTTGTTTTAACCATTTCAAAGTTTTTAATATAAATAAAAGTATTTTCTCATAAAACACAATGTAAAAATTACTAATGGTCTTTTGCATTTTTGATTCCCGTTAATGAATCCTATTTTTTAAGAGCAATTTCTAAAATTACAAATTACATTCTTAGGCAAATGCAAACTAGTTAAAAAACAGTACCACTTACACAGTTTTAGCCCCAAACCACACTAATCTCAAATGCAACGAAGGCAAACTATTTTATTCTTTGAACCTCAGTGTCAGGTAAACTATTGAGTACCATCAATAGTTTAGGTAAGAAGCATTTTTTCTGAAGTTTTGAGTCCTCTCTGCCATCACAGTTCTCAAAAACAACAAAACAAAAAATCTTTCTGCACACTACATAATCCAGAAATATATTTGAACAACTAAGCATTTTTACAGATGAAATTGCAATAAATAGGCATCTATATCCTTGGCTATATAAACCAGTATAAGCTTGAATCGAAGTAACATAGTTTTCCAATTATTGCGATCTACTTTATTTTGTTAAAGTCTAAACATTTCCATCAGTTAAAATTTCTGTATCAGTTGATAGTTCAGACCAATCATTTTCTACGACTGCTTGAATCCCATTTAGAGTAACTTTAAACTGCAATGATATTGTCAAATGCAAACAAACACATCCATCAGTGGTCAAGTTTTTTCTCTTTGTAAACCACTAGTTCTCAGTGAAGACAATCCACCCAAACTCCAAGATTTTCTATCATTGAACAGGTCATAAATTCATTTATCAGTCTTCCTCTTTCAGAAGGTTAAACCTTTATTCATAGCTAAATGCAACCAATTATGCTTTTTAATTTACATCCAAGAAGATCAAGAGAAGGCAAAATGGCATGCAAAAATTACAGACTGTGGTGCAAGTTTATAGTGTCACTAAATGTTACTGTGCAGAATTCCATATGTAAATGCTTTTACTTCATACAATAATTAATGAGTTCTATCCTAAAAGCATGGCACCTAAGCATGAGGGTAAAGGTAATAGAATAGACTCAAGGAAAATTGTTCTTAAAAGCCCAGGACGGCAGGTCACTGATTATCTTTGGTGTGAAAATTAATATCCAAAAAATAACTTAAGAATGAGCAAAATTTTCCTGACCTTTGAAAGGTGGAATGGACTGCACAAATGTGTAGTGTAAGGACGTCTCTTCAAACTCAAGCAGAATGTTGAACTTTTTTCCCAACCTACCCTGCATCTTCCCTTTTCCATAGGCTGATAATGGCCCTTTAACAAAAGAACAATGTGTGATGCAAGCCAGGTAAAGATAGACGCAGAGAATCTCCCAATTGATGCCTAGATCATGCTCCTAATTTAGGTCCCACCCATGACTCTGGCATGACAGAGTAGCCAGTGCCTAGGCACACATCCCAAATCCAAATTAGTGGGTGCACACATCCAAATTAGTGGCTGCAGATCTATGCTGTCAACACAGAGATGGAACCACTAATTATCTCCACAATGTACTTTCAAGTGAGCGTGCCTGCTTGCCAGTACCATAATCATTTTTCCTCCAGTTTTCCAGGTCACTAATTCCAAACTAGGGGAAGCTGGAAAAGACTAGAATCTTCTGAAGGAAATGACAAGAAGGCGAGTTTCGAAAGGAAGGATATTAATGGTAAAACCTGAAAATTGTGCTTGTATGTCCATCTTGAATACTGAATCAGAAGACTTAATTCTGCAGCAGTGCTGTAGGGAATGAGTACTCCGTTTCTAGTTAGTTGAAAACCACCTTAAACTGAGAGCTGAAATTATTCAGGATTTAAGGTCATACATGTACAACAATAAGCCAAGGAAAACAAACCTGTAAGAAAACATTCCTGGAGAAACAAGTGCAGAAAGACCTCTGATGGCCAGCAAAGAAAAAGCCAATGTTGAACAGAAGACTTCAAACTCATCAGTGGGGCATAGGAAGTAGGAAATAGTGACCATTACAGTTTTACCATTATGTTGGTAGACAGTCTTCCAAAACAATTCTGAATATTGTACCTTTACATTAACAATATATAGTGCTAGATTTCTGGTGTCAAGACAAAATTAGTCTCAGAATTCACTCTGCTTGGTAAGTGATTCACTAGATACTTTTAGATGTATATCCAATACCATTCCAAATTACTTTAACAAGTATAGGCTAATACCTCACTGTCATTCAGAACCACATCTAACCTCTTATATTTCTACAAAAATGTATTTTGGTTTCTCACAGGCTATACCTCAACCTATTTAGTTTTGACACCTCACAGAATTTTTGCGTCCTTTTCTGCTTTGTTTTCCCCAAGTAGTACACATAATTTAGTATATTTTTACAAACTATGATGAATCTGAGATTAAATTTGAATACTTTCTGTGCCTTCACTACTCCGAATAGACCAGAAATCTCCATTTCTAACACTGACTGATCAAGTATAAAATCCAGTGTTCCAGGCGAGTTGGTTCTGTACTAAGTAGAGATTTTACCAAATGAGAGACAGAGAAAGAATGTCAAACTTTTAAGTTCTAAAGAAACAAAAATAAAGACAGACTTGAGTATAAACACTAAAAAAACTGCATAGCACTCTAGTAGGTATGCCTGCCAAGTTAAAAAGAAACCAGACAGGTTCCAACTGAGCGAATGCTTTCACTACTGACAGTGCCAAACCCAAATAACCCAAAGAATCCCCTGGTAACCACACCAGTAAAGGCAAAATGCATATCTTGTGAAATTCATAGTCATATTTCAGTTTTTCATATAAATGAAGAATTCTTTTTCCATATGTTTATTTTCATATTAACTGATTATTCTTATACCATTTTATATCACTCAGCTGTTTTTATATCATGTTACTATATATCATTTTATATCATTTAGATTCTCCCTTTTACTTTTCTTGCTTTTGAAAATTAACTTTATACTTTCAGTACTCAAAATAAATGCAAATATTTATATATATATATATGCTGAAATATTGCTCATGTTTACTTTTTATAATATTTGAAGAAAAAAGGAATAGTATAAAAACATTGCAATGATTCTCCAAATGCATAATTTCCAGTAGTTTTTATTTCCTTCTTTACATTTCTACATTTTCTATAATAATTTATATATAATTTTTCTATAATAATTATGTATTAGTCAATATTTTAAAAAATTTAAGTTATTCCTAGGAAAATATAGAATATAGTAGCTCTCTCAACATCAGAAGGTTCTGGAATAGTACATAATAGGTTCTGGAATAGCACATAGTAGGTCCTCAAGATTGCTGGGAGAAATATCAATAATCTCAGATATGCACATACGACCCTTAAGGCAGAAAGTGAAGAACAACTAAAGAGCCTCTTGATGAAAGTAAAAGAGGAGAGTGAAAAAGCTGCCTTAAAACTCAACATTCAGAAAACTAAGATCATGGCATCTGGTCCCATCACTTCATGACAAATAGATGGGGAAACAATGGAAACAGTGGCAGACTTTATTTTGGGGGGGCTCCAAAATCACTGCAGATGGTGACTGCAGTCATGAAATTAGAAGACACTTGCTCCCTAGAAGAAAAACTATGACCAACCTAGACATCATATTAAAAAGCAGAGACATTACTTTGCTCACAAAGGTCCATCTAGTCAAGGCTATGGTTTTTCCAGTAGCCATGTATGGATGTGAGAGTTGGGCGATAAAGGAAGATGAGCTCCAAAGAACTGATGCTTTTGAACTGTGGTGCTGGAGAAGACTCATGAGAGTCCCTTGGACTGCAAGGAGATCCAACCAGTCCATCCTAAAGGAGATCAGTCCTGAATATTCATTGGCAGGACTGATGCTGAAGCTGAAACTCCAATACTTTGTGCACCTGATGGGAAGAACTGACTCATTGGAAAAGACCCTGATGCTGGGAAAGATTGAAGGCAAGAGGAAAAGGGGATGACAGAGGATATAATGGTTGGATGGCATCACCTACTCAATGGACATGAGTTTGAGTAAACTCCGGGAGTTGGTGATAGACAGGGAAACCTGGCATGCTGCAGTCCATTGGGTTGCAAAGAATCGGACATGACTGAGTGACTGAACTGAACTGAGGTCCTCAAGAAATACCATCTGAATGAATGGATGAAGTTCTTGGCAAATCAATTCTTGTGTGAAGCCAAAGCACGGATTTACTTAATAGTAGTTCCATAATACAAAAAAAGAAAACATAACATGTAAAATGTAATTACCTAATTAACTTACAATGAAACTGTAAGAATTTAGAAGATTAACGTTTAGAATACTGATGGGTTTTGAATTATGTCTAAATCCATTTCTGTGCCACATTTTAATAGCAGATTTTGCCTGTGGGATTAACTTTTTCTGGAAATAAAGCACACAAGTACATTTGGTGTCAATCTATGATACATAATTCTAGGACAATACACTAAAAGCAACATGAAAACACTATGAATTTTCCTTCCTGTAAATGTCATTATAAAAAGAAAAGAAAAAAAAAAAGATGTAATTATCCATCACAGCAAAGTCAAGAAAATATCTCCCTTGGCCCATTTATTGGTAAGGCTAACAATCATAAAGTAACTGCCATGGGGACTTAACATTTGGTTGAATTTCAAATAAAGAAATGAACATTTAACTTTCTGATTGGCTACCTAATATCTGTTCTTCCAACACATTCAACATTACCCCTGCTCCCAGAAAATAAGAAAGAGATAATGAACAATCAGAAAACAAAATAATGGCCAAAAGAAATGTCTTGACAACACAAAAGTAGACTGGGCTGAGCACTTAAGATTGTGAGAATTACCAAGGTATAAAAGCAGAGAACAAGCCTCTACCTAAGGACCCTTGAAGCTGTAGGTGAGGATGAAATTAAGGGTTTTCTTAAAGCCATTACTAGAGGTAGCCATCTTACTTTTTTGTTTCCCTGGAAGAACTTAAGTTTTAATTTACAAGCCACTAAATTCAGTATGAGGATCCAAGCCTTTGTCATCATCCGTCCCTTTCTGTGCTCCTTAGGATTTCTTCCATGTGTCCTTCAAGTCACAGAACAGCAGCAATGTCCACTAGGTACAGAACTCTAGAATGAGTGAATAACTGACTTCATCAACTCTAGCAACAAGGGCTTCATAACAGCTTTCCCAATAATGCTTCTATCAATAATACTGAGAATGATGTGACAGAACACCTTCTAAAATCAAGAGACCTTTTCTTCTTCAACCATGGCCCTTCTCAAGTCAGGGCTAATAACTGAGTCCACAGGGTTTCCTATCAGTTCTGTTCAGTTCAGTCACTCAGTCGTGTCCGACTCTTTGAGACCCCATGAATTGCAGCATGCCAGGCCTGCCTGTCCATCACCAACTCCCAGAGTTCACTCAGACTCATGTCCATCGAGTCGGTAATGCCATCCAGCCATCTCATCTTCTGTCGTCCCCTTCTCCTCCTGCCCCCAATCCCTCCCAGCATCAGGGTCTTTTCCAATGAGTCAGTTCTTCCCATCAGGTGGCCAAAGTATTGGAGTTTCAGCTTTAGCATCAGTCCTTCCAATGAACACCCAGGACTGATCTCCTTTAGGATGGACTGGTTGGATCTCCTTGCAGTTCAAGGGACTCTCAAGAGTCTTCTTCAACACCACAGTTCAAAAGCATCAATTCTTCGGGGCTCAGCTTTCTTCACAGTCCAATTCTCACATCCATACATGATCACTGGAAAAACCATAGCCTTGACTAGATGGACCTTTGTTGGCAAAGTAATGTCTCTGCTTTTTAATATGCTGTCTAGGTTGGTCATAACTTTCCTTCTAAGGAATAGCATCTTTTAATTTCATGGCTGCAATCACCATCCGCAGTGATTTTGTAGCCCCCAAAAATAAAGTCTGCCACTGTTTCCACTGTTTCCCCATCTATTTCCCATGAAGTGATGGGACCAGATGCCATGATCTTAGTTTTCTGAATGTTGAGCTTTAAGCCAACTTTTTCACTCCTCTTTCACTTTCATCAAGAGGCTCTTTAGTTCTTCGCTTTCTGCCATAAGGGTGTCATCTGCATATCTGAGGTTATTGATATTTCTCCTGGCCATCTTGATTCCAGCTTGTGCTTCTAGCCCAGTGTTTCTCATGATGTACTCTGCATATAAGTTAAATAAGCAGGGTGACAATATACAGCCTTGACATACTGCATTTCCTATAGTTCATTCAAAATGAACCGTGGAGGAATTTTATTTTTTAGAAATTAGAAAAGATCTATATGGATCATGAGCAGAGAGAAATATTTTTTTAAATCTGTGTATGCATTAAAAATCCCAAAGCAATAGACAGGAGAGTTCACAAAAGGCTAAAGCAGGATAGAATTTTGGACAGAATCTAATAGATAGTCAGTTTTACAGAAAATGCCTCAGCCCAAAGTCACAAAGCTGTTAAGTGGTTTACAGCCTGGGGATCTTGACCCCAAACACAGATGTCTTTTGACCAAAGCAAAATGCAGCTGGGGTAGTGAAAATTTAGATTAAATAGCTTAATTTATTACAGAGGGAAAAATAAATGATACCTGACCTCACCCCAATCCCTTCTCTCTTCTTTAATTTTTTAAATGCTCTACTCTTAAGTTTGCACCTGACCCAAAGAAGTAGTTTTTTTTTTCCTTTCTTGAAACAGCATATCATATAATGTAATGTCTACTTGCCTAAATGCAAAGATGTGGTCCTGAATTAAAATATATATATATACATACTTTACAGAAACATGCAACAAATCCTTAGTGATGGGTACAAACTCCTGATAATTAAATCCTAAAACCTTTAAGATTCCTCCCTTACAGATCCATTAACTGCAATATTCTTTCCAGAAGTACATTATCTTTTTACTGTGGTTTAAATTTTGGCTCCATTGCTAAGGTTTTTTAAAACTTTTATGTAAAAAAACTACATGTAAAATTGTCATTGTAACCATTTTTCAGTGAACAATTTAGTATTATTAAAGGCACCCATAATGTTGTGGGACCATCACCACCATGCAGCTCTAGAATTTTTTTTCTCTTCCGCAAAGGAAACTCTGTACTCATTAAACAATAACTCCTCACTCTTTCTTTCCCTAACCCCTGGCAAACACCATTCTACTTTATGTCTCTATGGATTTGACTACTCTAGATATTTCTTAAAAATGAAATTACACAGTATTATAATTTTTGTGACTGGCTTATTTTACTTCAAGGTCCACCCATGTTGAAACATGTCAGAATTTCCTTCCTTTTTAAGTCTGAATAATATTCCACTGCATATAAATAGTCCATCTTATCCATTCATCCACAGATGGACACCTGGGTTGCTTTTCCCTTTGGACTATTTGTGAATAATGTTGTTATGAAGAGAGTATACAAATATCTCTTCAAGTTTCTGCTTTCGATTCTTTGGGGTACACACTCAGAAACAGAATTGGTTAATAACATGGTAATTCTGTGTTTGATATTTTGAGGAACTGTCATACTATTTTCATAGCAGCCACACTCTTTTACATTTCTCCAAGCAGTACACAAGAGTTCCAATTTATCCACATCTTCACCAATACTTATTTTCTGATTTAAAAAAAAAAAAAGTAGCCATTCTAACTTTTATCTTTTTCGAGACTCCACCTCTTCTGCTAACTCTCCCTTTAGCAAACTTTAGAAACTTCTGTGTAACTTTGTTGGTCTTTGAAGTTCCTTTAAAACAAAGGAGCAAGTTCAGAAATTTTCATTGCCCATCTGATGTGGATGAATGCTCTCGTAGCCTCCTGATTGGTAAATCCTTGGGGATTACATTGTCTGCAATTTCACTTGTTCATTGATTCTACCTATTTAATAAGAAAAAATCTGTCATTGGATTAAACAAAAACAGCCATTTTAATGGGTATTGAATACTATCTCACTGGGCTTTGGATTTGCATTTCCCTAATGAATTGTTTGGAAGGAAAGTTATGACCAACCTAGATAGCATATTCAAAAGCAGACATTACTTTGCCAACAAAGGTCCACCTAGTCAAGGCTATGGTTTTTCCTGTGGTCATGTATGGATGTGAGAGTTGGACTGTGAAGAAAGCTGAGCACTGAAGAATTGATGCTTTTGAACTGTGGTGTTGAAGAAGACTCTTGAGAGTCCCTTGGAATGCAAGGAGATCCAACCAGTCCGTTCTAAAGGAGATCAGCCCTGCGTGTTCTTTGAAAAGAATGATGCTAAAGCTGAAACTCCAGTACTTTGTCCACCTCATGTGAAGAGTTGACTCATTGGAAAAGACTCTGATGCTGGGAGGGATTGGGGGCAGGAGGAGAAAGGGACGACAGAGGATGAGATGGCTGGATGGCATCATTGACTCGATGGACGTGAGTTTGAGTGAACTCTGGGAGTTGGTGATGGACAGGGAGGCCTGGTGTGCTGCGATTCATGGGGTCGCAGAGAGTAGGACACGACTGAGCAACTAAACTGAACTGAATGAACTGTGATTGTCAGCACTGTGATAGTGTGCTTATTGGTCATTTGTATATCTTCTTTGGAGAAATGTCTATTCAAGCTCTTTGTCCACCTTCCTCTAGAGCTGTTTTTGGCTTCATCCAAAAACACTTCCATCTATATACAATTATAAATGCTGGGGCTTTTCAGTTTAATGGTTATTTGGAACGTGAGACTCATGTTTATGTCTTGGGGTCCCTTGAACATAAGCTGTAGAAATTAAGAATATATGATCTAGTAGTTTTAAGGTGTCATAAAGCTGTATGTGTGTGTGCTCAGACACTAAATCATGTCCAACTCTTAGCACCCCATGGACTGTAGCCCACCAGGCTCCTCTGTCTATGGAATTTTTCAGACAAGACTACTAGAGTGGGTTGCCATTTTCTCCTCCAAGAGATCTTCCCAACCCAGGCATCAAACCCATGTCTCCTGTGTATAAGTAGCCTAAGACCTCTTTATTCGCTGCCTATTTACTACTGACGTAGTAAAATAAGTGAGTTAGCAGCAGCAGCAGCAGTAAAATAACAACCTTAGGAAAAGAAATACGGCATTGTGGCCTACCATGTGGTTACGAGTCCAGATTTTGGCCAAAAACTAGTTCTATATGACTTGCAAGTTGACCAGCATCTCTGGGGTGCTGGACCTGCAATAACTTCTAAGGCGTTTTTCACCTCTAAACATCTGACACTAGACATTTATCACACAAGACAAAGATAACCACACATTCTCTAAAATAATGGGATACAGAGAATGATTCTCAAATCAGCAGTCAAAAGCATTTTTTACGTGTTTCTCAGAAACCAAATATTAGAGTAACACAGATACCACATTCATTGGCCAAAGTCCTCCCCATCTATGCATGTCGATGTGTGAGCCATTGCTTATCGCTGTGAGGGAGGTGTAGCAAATTTTGGTTCCCTTGCCCTGAGAGATTTTTCTTAAACATGGAAACCCTAAATCTAAATAAAAGTTAATTACAGAGTAAAAAAGCAAAATCTGAACAACTCTGGTCAAAGAGAGTCTGAAGGCTTTACTTGAGTGACTTTTCTATGACTTCCAAAACCTGTGTTTTTTAATTGATGCCTAGAGATGGAGCACAGCATCTCCACACAGTATATTCATGGGCCTTCATCACCTGCCTGAGCCCAACAGCAAGAGAACAAATAAACTAAAGTCTTGGGAAGAAAAATGAGTAATACAACAAATAGGAATTTATTACCATTTTGCATAATTTGGAATATCATTGCTGCCAGTCATGCCCTGTGCTAAGTATTTTACATCATTTAATTCCCACAATGAACACAGAAGATAGGTATTTTCTACTTCTTAAGTTGGGGTAACTGAGAGACAGAGAGGTTAAGAAACTTGTCCAAGGTCACACAGATACAGGTGATAGTCTTGGGCTTGGAAGCCAGCAGACTGGCAGCAAATCCCTGACTCTGAATATTTTTACCTTCTATAGCCTTGTTTGGAGGACACAGCCTGGCTAAGCCCACTCTGACAAAGCCCCTGCATCATTCCTACAAGCCATTTTCCAAAATATGGATACTTCGAGTGCTGATTTGTTGGATGCAAAGATGGACAAATCAGCCTCAGACTCAGAGGAAGCTCCAGTGAGTGAAAGGGATAAGAAGGAAGGGGCAGACCTCACATCCACAAAGCATCTCAAATTTAGAATCGTGCATCACGCAGGCTGTCACAGAAAAACCCCAGTGAGGCTGAAAGACAGAGACATTCTTTGTATGGCTATAAGCCTGTGTCCTACTACCAGTTCAAGATCCTGGCATACATAGTGAATCAATATATTTTTACAAATTCTTAAAATACTTTGCAAATGGCACAATGAAAGTGCACAGCATTTAATGAAAACTGCATGTATTATCTTGTTAAACATAAGGCTTGAAAGAGTGCCACAATATTTACAGCCTTGTTTGGACACGTCTTCATTTTGTCACATGCCAGTGGCGTTATAATATGGAAGTGGCCTGGGCTTCATGCCCTCTCCGCCCCCCAGGTTCTGACCCTTTGTGACTCTCATCATGAGCAAGAGTGTGCTGAGCAAGTCAGAGAAAAATCAGAAACGAGACCACAGTGCATACGGTTGGCGTCACTCAGCGTCTCACACTCTGTCCCTTGTTTCGTCCATTAGCAATGGGAAGCAGCTGCTCCCTGTGACTCGTTTTCTGTCCTGCACCATTTAGTTCGCAGCCTAGGAGCAGAGAGCACACCCATCAGAACTGAGTCTGCTAACAAAGAGGCAAAAATAACAAAAGGCTGGACTTTCTGCTTCTCAGACGTCGCCTAATTCTGAAACTGAATCTACTTGTAAGGGAACATTTAAACCATCCCTGGCCTCTCTCTAGGCCACAATAATCGGGGGCATGTGGCCAGGGCTGATTTTCCAATGACACTTCGAAATACTGGGGGAAGCCCAGGTGGCTTAGTGGTAAAGAATCCACTTGCAATGCAGGAGATGCAGGTTCAATCCCTGGGTCAGGAAAATCCCCTGGAGGAGGGCATGGCAACCCTCTGGTTTTCCAATGACCCTACCAAATATTACAAACAAAATTCTCACTGATCATGGAAACAGCCACCATTTGCAAAATATATAGTTTCGTATTTCAAATGTAGTTATACTTCAATCAAAACGAGGCTCGGAAAAATTATAAGGGTCCTAAGGCGGTAGAGGAGATATCAGGCTGACAGTAATAACAAAGACCTGATCTTTATTTTGAAAGAATGAGATTTTGTTTTTGACTCGGAATTTTGTACTTTTAATTCATTCTACCAATAGGATAGACAGAGTTAGAACAATACCATGGATTCTGAAAGTCAGTGTCAATGTTCTATAAACCAGAACCTATGGTTTTCTAGAATCATGATTTCTGCAAAACTTATGAGACTCTTGCATGGCAACAGTCATTGGTTCTCCTTGGTTGGTAAATTCCAGCCATGGCCTCCAGGGTAGGACACATTCTTTGACAGGAAGAGTCTGAAGGAACTAATTCTTGGAGAAACCATCCCAGGTTGATTTTGGGTATAATCCAAAGGAAACAGAGAGACTGGGTTAAATTTTAGACAGCTTCAAGTAATGAGTCTTTAGGGTCTGACTCACAGATAACAATCAGTTTCCCTCCTGGTTTATGAACTAACTTCAGATTCCTAAGGACTGAGGTAGAAATGAACCTAAGATGAATATCGCCTATATTGTAGAACTAACCTAGCATTTGAACCTTGTAAGAAAAACTAAGGCAATGGGTCCTTGTCAACTAAACTCTAAAATGCTCAAAATTCCACAGCAAATAACCCAAGTACATAAACCATTCTTATCTATACATTACTCCACGTTCCACAGAACATAATACCACCACAATGAACTTTGTCATGAGCTAGGTTAATTGGTTAAATTAGGAATATAAGTAATATGTGTACATGCGTGCTAAGTCGCCTCAGTAGTGTCAGATTCTTTGCGACCCTATGGACTGCAGCTCGCCAGACTCCTCTGTCCATGGGATTCTGCAGGTAAGAATACCAGAGAAGGTTGCTGTGCCCTCCTCCAGGGGATCTTCCCAACCCAGGGATCAAACCTGCGTCTTTCGTGTCCCTGCATTGGTAGGCAGTTCTTTAACACTAG
This sequence comes from Capricornis sumatraensis, assembly GCF_032405125.1. Lineage (NCBI taxonomy): Eukaryota > Metazoa > Chordata > Mammalia > Artiodactyla > Bovidae > Capricornis > Capricornis sumatraensis. Next base: position 156,551,275 of record NC_091071.1, read on the forward strand.
TGCTACCTGGGAAGCCCTGTAAGTAATATATTCTATGATAAATCTCCATGACAGAGAGTGGATGCTTTTTTTTTCCATTCTCACACATTTGAAAAAACTACTTCAGCTGGTCATTTGTCAGAAGCAAATCAACAGATCCAATGGCCCTTTTTTGGGCAAAGCCAGGCATGAACACGTAGCGTTGCTAAGAGAAGCAGGAAATGTGAGCGGCCACAAGCCATCACAATCAAGATAATCACCAGCAGTGAAAAGACAGTGAGTGTTCATCTAAGGCCATGGATAGACGTGCCGTAATACCTACGTTAACGACTGAGCTGTAAGGATAGTAAACAACAGGGGTTCCAACACAGACCTGACTGTAGAGCCTCAGGTCTTCCCATCATCCACACAATTGAAGGCAACCTACATATATGCACAGTGGAGACAGGACCGCTGTTACACTGCACAAGTCTTTGGAGTCTGCTAAATAGATGCATGACACTAGAATCAACAGTACTGCAGACTGCTCACAAATGCCTACATGCAATCCCCCAACTTGGCAACTGAAATAGCCCATAGGCAGCGTGATTACTCCTCTGCAGAAGACACGTTCCAGTCAACACAACTGTGGCACGGTCAGAGGATGAGATGGTTGGAATGACAACTAGAACGTGGCTCCAGGATCTACTCTACAGTAGCCTGCCTGAAGAAGGTCTTCACAGCCGCACCTGTTTCCAGGCCTCAAAAAAAGAAGACAACTTGGAAGAATTTATAAACACATTTCCATCTGGCCTCTTTGAGTGTCTGCTGCTGACTTCTGTACCTAAAGGGGAGACAGATGCAAGAGCTATGAGTCAGATGACACTGGAGACACTGGCCCTGGTGCTCCAACTCCTGCTACTCTGGTCCTAAGATCCCCACAGAATCTTCTGATCATCTTCTGACCTACCTGGGAGTCTTTCCTCCAAGGAGACACGAACCTCCTGACCAACTAATATGAATGCAGTATTCTACATGACAATTTTATTTATCGGTAAAAATGGCGCACTGCATGGCAGGCAAAATGCTGGGCATGTTTATATGCACTAATTCACATACCAAGGTGATGTACCAACATTGAAGACAATAATAATAATCATAATAATAAATTACATTGCTGACACTTAGAAGACTTTCCTGGAGTGATCAAGCTATAGATGGCAGGGCTAGGTATTGAATTCACATAGAACTCTATAGCTTGACAAGAAATGCCCAATGTCTAGGAATAATCTGGAAAAGAAAGGGGGTATTGGTAGACTTCCTAAAAATATATTTTGAATTTATGAGCATTGCTCTAAGGAAAGAGTCCAGAAATTTTAGCAGATTTTTGAAAGGATTCTTCTGGAGAAGGAAATGTCAACCCACTCCAGTATTCTTGCTTGGAGAATCCCAGGGACAGGGGAGCCTGGTGGGCTGCCGTCTATGGGGTCGCACAGAGTCGGACATGACTGAAGCGACTTAGCAGCAGCAGAAAGGATTCTTATCCCATAAAACTCTAAAAACCATTAGCTGCTTTGAAAACATTATTTAATGGTCACAGAGTCAGTCACAGGGAAATAGTTTACATCTATTTTAATTGCCAACAGAGTAATTTCAGGGCTAATTACAATGATAATGAATCTGGCCTTCTGCTCAAATCTCATTATATTTAAGGCCTTTTTCTATTCTTATAATGTGATATGAGTAAGGGTGGGCAGTATTAATAAATAAATATGCACTGCTAGAGTACACCTGTTCTTTACCTGGTGGCTTCCAGCTCCCTACACAGCTCAGGGAACACCACACCACACCCAGGGCTGGCCTGGTCCATCTTAGGGTCAGAGCAATTAGTCACGTGCAGAGAGGGCTGAAGATGGACTTAACATCTTCAATTTTGAACACTTGTTTCTTTTTTCATTAGATCTACCAAACAGCATGAAATTTTTTTAGGGGAGGATGCAAAAGATATTTGGGGATCACTTGTGCAAAAAATAACCATTCTTTACATCACCGGGTAGAGAAATAGGCAATGAAAGAAAAGTAGACTCTATTTTCTCATTTCTTTCCCTTGCCCAAAATTTTAAGTAGTTATTTCAAATTCAGAAATCTAACCTAATTTTAGCAATTTATAACTACAAAATAAACTATAAAGTCTCTGGCACCCATAAATAAATATGGCGGTTGGTGATAAAACTGATGTTTAATTATAGATCTTTCAAGGATGCTACAAAAAAAAAAAATACCACCCCAAGGTGTTTTGGTCTATTATATCTCAAAAAAGTTGGAAAGAAAAAAGATGCTTTGTAAAGAAAAGTTCTTTTCCATTTGTGATTATATTATTTCACAGTTAATTAAAAAGAATTTGTGTCTTTTTTTTTTTTTGGTCACTCTTTCAAGGCCCAATTTTTAGCTTCCATACCCAAGACTCTAGCACAGAATATAATTCTAAGTTGGAAGTATATTATGGAAGCATTTGTTATAAATATTTGCCAAAAATATAATGATTATAGTTTTTCCTTAAGCAATGACCACAGATGTTAACTAGACTTATTGCAGTGATCATTTCACAATTTATACATATACTGAATCATTATGCTATAGACCTAAAACTAATATTATATGTCAGTTATATTTCAAAAACATTTTTTACAGCATTTTGGCATTGCTCCAACAACCAAGCTCATGATCAGGAGGTTCATCTCAATAAAGAGGAAGTGAAAAAAATTACAAAAGATAAATTCAAGTTTTTCTGAGATATGGGCATGGTTGTTCAACTTACCTCAGATGAAAGAAAATGAACATAAAACTTTAAACTTCACTTTAAACTCTTTCTGAACAACAACAACAAAGGATCCAGACCTTTCTGGATTGTCCTCCTGACAAACGACAGGAAGCAAATCTTCTCCGTCATAAAACGTCCTCCACCAAATGCCTCCACTTTTTCTAAGGGACTAGGTTTCTAGGAGGTTTCAGTGCGTGTGCATGTGTGTGCCCCAAACCCAGTCCCACAGGCAGCCACACCAATCATCTGCTTGCAGGACCTGAAACACATCTTATTAGGATCCATCTCACACCCCAGCTCCTCCTTCCTCCCCTATGCCTGAAATAAACTCTTCACCAAACCAAGCCTATAACACCTTTTCAGAATCTCCCATAAAATTTACACTTCCCCATGTACTTTGTCCTTTCCCGACTACATCTCTATTTCCAAAAGAAATCCATACTTCAGGGTAGCATGCAACTTGCTTTAGTTATACATTTTCCCTCCCTGTGGAATCAGAAGCATAATCATCTCTGTCTCTTCTCTCTTAATCATCTCCAATTCCGAGTATAGCACACAGTTGGTATTCAGGAAATATGTACCTATAGCAAAATAATAATGCTGTGTTTCTTTCACACTTGACTTGACTGAAGCCCAAACTGTACTTACTCCTGTACCTAAAACACACACATAAACTGATGGGCCAGCAGTGCAATGACTCCATATACAGTGACATGAACTCGGTTGGTACAGCTGCTGCACCGTCATGGTGCATGACAACCCCACCTGCAGGCTGCACTTAAGACAAGCCGAGATCCTGATCATCAGCAACACAAGAACATATGGATCAATGATTTAGAATAAGGCCAGCCTTGCTTCTGAATCTGACACATGCAGAAAATAATGTATACTAGGTTTGGGGAGACAAACAATTTTCTTGTAGCTGATACAAACTGTGAGAGCCAGAAAGGATTTTTAAGATTCTTTCTCAGGCCCACGCTCACCTCATGTAACAGCTGAGAACTGGCTCCAGAGAGTTAGGTAATCTGGTAAATAAAGGTCATGGTTACCGGCAAGGCTGGGTACAGGACCCAAATTCCCTTATCTTCCAGTCCAATGGTCCTTCGAAATACCATGCTCTCCTGTCTTCCTAGTGATGTTTGCCTAATGCTTCCATGAAAAGAAAATGTGATACCTATATACAATGGAATATTACTCAGCCATTAGAAAAGCATGAAATAATACCATTCGCACCAATATGGATGGCCCTAGAGATTGCCATACTGAGTGAAGTAAGTCAGAGAAGGAGAAATATTGTATGATAACCCTTTCTAACAATAAATGATACAAATGAACTTACAAAACAGAAAGAGACTCACAGACTTAGAGAACAAACTTATGGTTGTGGGGTGGAGTGGGGAGGGATAGTTAGGGAGTTTAGGATTGACAAATACATATTGCTATATTTAAAATGGATAACTAACAAGGACCTACCATATAGTACATGGAACTCTAATCAAAGTTATGGGGCAGCTTGGATGGAAGGGGAGTTTGGGGGAGAATGGATACATGTATATGTATGGCTGAGTCCCTTCTCTGTTCATCTGAAACTATTACAACATAGTTCATAGGCTATACTCCAATACAAAATAAAAAGTTTAAAAAAATAAGCTTTCATTTTCAAAACATTCATTAAAGTGATGGAGAAAGGTAACAGCAGATGGTTTCTTAGAGATACACAAGGAAACTAGCTCATTCAGTGACAAAATATTAATACATACACACACACACACACACACATCCCTTGCAACACATTTGCAACTTCAGTAACATTGCTTCTTTCTTGGCTGCTAAGAAGGCAGTTCAGTTCAGTTCAGTTCAGTCGCTCAGTCGTGTCCGACTCTTTGAGACCCCATGAACTGCAGCACGCCAGGCCTCCCTGTCCATCACCATCTCCCAGAGTTCACTCAGACTCTCGTCCATCGAGTCCGTGATGCCATCCAGCCATCTCATCCTCGGTCATCCCCTTCTCCTCCTGCCCTCAATCCCTCCCAGCATCAGAGTCCTTTCCAATGAGTCAACTCTTCGCATGAGGTGGCCAAAGTACTGGAGTTTCAGCTTTAGCATCATTCCCTCCAAAGAAATCCCAGGGCTGATCTCCTTCAGAATGGACTGGTTGGATCTCCTTGCAGTCCAAGGGACTCTCAAGAGTCTTCTCCAACACCACAGTTCAAAAGCATCAATTCTTCGGCGTTCAGCCTTCTTCACAGTCCAACTCTCACATCCATACATGACTACTGAAAAAACCATAGCCTTGACTAGATGGACCTTGGTCGGCAAAGTAATGTCTCTGCTTTTGAATATGCTATCTAGGTTGGTCATAACTTTTCTACCTACAAAACCATGTAGTTAAGTGAGGTGAGGCTCCTCCTGACTCTGGACAAGCCTCAAGCTACTTTTAACCAATTTCCCTAAATATTTAAGGAAGATATTACTATTTTTTAACTCTAAAATAAAAAGTTCATCCATTTTCGTTTTCCGGAAAGTGCCTACGTGAGAAATGTCATTCTGATAATACTGGATAAAGAATTTCTTAGCAGGGGTGACTAGAGGGCAGAGTTAGAGATGGGACAATCAGTGAGAAACCAGTTTGTTGTGGCAGACCTTCAGCAAGCCCTCCTCCAGGACTTCAATTTCCTAATACTACCTTTCTGTGTTGTCTCCTTATTAACCCTTTCCCACTCACATATGTACCAGATATGCACAGTCTTCCTGAAAAGCTAATGGCAGGGTCACCTCCTTTTCCAGCCTCAGCCCAACATCTGTCTCTCCCAAGAGCCCCTCCCTTGTCCTCCTCCGCAGAATTCCTACAGCAATTATGTAATCTGAATGACATACTTCAGAGCTTAATTATATACTCCCATACTCACCTAGGTTTGCTATGCATGCGAGAAATTTCTTCCCAACACCACAAGTTCCTTGGAATCAAGAAAGAGATACTGGAGGAGTTTTCTTTTCTAATAACCTCCCCAGTTAAGAACACAAGGATTAACAGACGAAGAAAAAAAAAAAAATACTCTGAAAAGTGATTCATGTTTTCTTTGCCCATTTATCATTTCCTCTGGACAGAGTAATCAACTTAGGGTCTATCAACAATACCTGCCAGTAGTTAAATTTTGTCTTACAGTCAGTATGTTCCTAATTAGGTTCTCTCCTGGAGTCTCTTGGAGAGGCAGACTGGCCTTTGGTTCTGTTTCAAATCATTCAAGGAGAAAAAAGATCCTAGAAACAGGGAGGAGAACATCCAAGCAATTTTCAGTATGACTTTGAAGTTCAATGAAACATTAACAACTTGGGACCCTATTCATATTTCACAGTGATGCTTATTTGATCTTTCTTAATGTGAATTTTTTTGTGGTCAGCAACAAGTTTGTTCGGAAGGCTATCATGCTGAACTCAGCACCCTGCGTGGTAATGACCACTTAAACGTTTATTAAGGATCTTCTTTTTTCTCCCTACTGCAGCCTACTGAACACTCATTAAAAGTCTGTCCCCAGGGCCTTTCTACCTTGACAACCATGTGGACAGTTGTGAACAAAATTTAAGAGATGGTACACCCATCACATTTTTTGAAAGTTCGGGTTCAATGTGAGAGACAGACCTGCCTTGTTATGCAGTCAAGCCTCCCTCTTTCCCTTTAGTTTTGGCAAAGATTGTCAACACAGGCTAGATTTTGTGAATTCTTAAAGTATCAAAATCTTGAGGCCAAACAGACTTATAGGACTCATACTCAGGGCACTTAGAATTGAGAACTTGTCTTCTTATAAAGAAACTGAGGGCAAGTACTTATTTCAGACACATACACTGAGTTTAGAATCACATTTTTTAATACGATATCACTGTACAATAACTCTTACCTTCAAGGGCTCCCAGATGGCGCTAGTGGTAAAGAACCTGCCTGACAATGCAGGAGACATAACAGACGCAAGTCCAATCCCTGGTCAGGAAGATCCCCTGCAGGAGGGTATGGCAACCCACTCCAGTAGCCAGCATTCTTGCCTGGAGAATCCCACGGACAGAAGAGCCTGGGCAGGCTACTGTCCACAGGGGTGCAAAGAGTCGGACATGACTGAAGTGACTGAGCACGCACACACGCACAGCCCTCACCTTCTCTCACCTCCCCAGTCTCTGCAACCTAGTTTTAAGTGTTTCCTTAGCTTTTTCCTATTTCTCTTAAAAATATCCTGCTTACCACTGATGGAATGTGTGCCAGGATTGGACTGGCTCATTAAATCTTCAGGGAAATTCAGGAAATGGGCCTAGTTATGACAGCAAAGAGCACAGCAACCCAGATTATGAAGCCTGCACACAGGGGCCCAGGGCCAAGTGCCTCAGCACATTCTCCTCCAACCACATCACACCTGTGTCCCATACCTGCCTTCAGACTTGAATGCAGACAGCCTTCCTGAAACGCTGTATGCAGGTCACCCCCACGGGAATGTGTAGCTCAACATTTATATAAGCCCAAGGAAGTTCTGACACTTAAACACTTATCTATTTCAGGCCTCTAGTAGCATCACCTGCATAAAGAAAAGTTGCTGCCCTGATATTTTTTAAGGAAGCCAAGGGAAGCTGTGAGTGGGCAGCAGACACTAAAACTGGGGGCTGAACTATCCCGTGATCATCTGAATCTGGTTCCAGCCTTGACTAATCCTTCCTGACTCTTTCAGAGACAGGACTTCTCAATCTTGCTAGAACATTCCACCAAGGCCAAGCCGAGACCATCAGACAAACATCTCTGTGCTTTAATGCTTCCGTCTGCTGAAGTGACTGGAAATATTATTTTATCTTATTACCAGAAGCTTTCAGAGTCATTTCAGTGAGAAAGCTGGATCACATTTTTTTCCCCTCAGCTATTCTTAATTATCCTTCAAAAGCAAGGTAAAAAGAGTGGTCCTGGAAGCCTGGCCAAGAGCCCAACTTAAAGAGAAAAGAACAAAGTGTCTGTGGGTGTGCACGCATGTGTGTGTACATGTATGTGTGTGTATATGCATGTATGTCCATGTGTGTGTATTTTAAGGAAATTTATTCTGCTTCCATCCCAATTCCAGACACACTCAAGCTTAAGAAGTTATAAAACACAGAGAAAAATAGAGTTTTGCTGAAGAAGTAATATAAATGGAAATATATTTGAAGTCATATTTCATATAATTTAAAAGGTATTACATTCAAATATAAAAAATCTGAAGGATCTAAAGAACACAATAAAAAGTGAATCTTTTTAAACACGAGATGCTGAAAGTTCTTCCCCAAAACAATCAGTATCTCTAGCATGCTCTTCTGTAAGTTTTCTGTTTTATGGAGGATTGTGTGTGTCCTGATTTTACACAAACAGGGAAATAATGTATAGGATCTAAGCTGACAGGCGACACTACACGTGACCATCAGGCAGAACTGGGAGGGCTAGAGAAGACATGGCCTCCTGCGCCCAGGGCTCCACGCACACGCAAGCGTGATGTCAGCAGCAGAAGCACCAACCTAAGGATTTAACCTACGGCAGATGCGGGGGCACAGATACGGCTCTGAACTCTCCATCCAGTCGGAATGTGTACAGGAAGTGACCAAGCGCAGTGTGAGGCAGCTGGGCGAACGGCCCCACCACCTCAGGACAAGAAGGGACAGGGTGGCAGGATGTGACAGAGCCACCAAAACCAACACTGCTAGGGGCCCTGCACCACCTGCCTGGGAAACACCTACAACTTTCACGAAGTAAAAGTGAGATAATGACTAACAAATGCTTTGGGAGTATAATTCTCTTCTGTGTGCTTGATACAAAATACATATTAAAAAAGCTTACAGAACTCCCCTCACCACCACCCCACCCAGAAAGTGGCCTCCAGGAGAGTTTCCGGGTTATTTAATACAATTTCTGTGGCCCAGATCCAGGGCTGGTTTCTATGGACACTGGGGCCATAGGTTCACAAAGGCATAATCCTTGATTTAACACTCTGCAGACATCATCTTGAAATTCCCAATAAATTCTGAACAAGGGCTCCCCCATTTTCAATTTGCACTGAGTGCCACAAATTATGGGCTTCCAAAGTGGCGCCAATGGTAAAGAAACTGCCTGCCAATGCAGGAGACATGAGATGCAGGTTCGATCCCTGGGTCAGGAAGATCCCTTGGTGGAGAGCATGGCAACCCACTCCAGTATTCTAGCATGGAGAATCCCCAAGGACAGAGGAATCTGGTGGGCTACAATCCAAAGGGCCACAAAGAGTCAGACAAGACTGAGTGACTTGGCATGCACACACGCACCACAAATTACATAGCTAGTCCTGCCTGAAACATTGCTTGTCCTAGGGCAGGTGTTCAATATATTTGTCAAATATACACATGAATGAACTTCCCTGGTGGTCCAGTAGTTAAGACTCTGTGCTTCCAAGGCAGAGTACACGAGTTCAATCCCTGGTTGGGGAAGTTCTTCACCTCTTGCAGTGCGGCCCCAGAAAGGGAAAAAACTACACACATGAGTGAATTAATGGAACCTGAAGTAGGACATGAGTCTACAGATCAAACCACAGCGTGCAGGCCAATTCTGGCTTTCCCACCTGCTTTGGTAAGTAAAGCTTTATTAAAACACAACCACAGCCATTTGCCTCTTGTCCGTGGCTGCCTTCACTCTGCAACAGAAGGGGTGGGTAATGGGGACAGAGACTGTAGGGCCCAGAAAGCCTGAAATATTTACAATCTGGCCCTTTACAGAAAAGATGTTTCAGGCATCTGCCTTAGAACACTGTCTCAAATTTCTCTTCCCAACTAACTGTAATAGCAGAAAAAGGCAGGTAGGTGTGTGAGACCTGGAGGGTTAGCCTTAAGCAACTGAAGTGTCAATACTCTGGCCACCTGATGCAAAGAGCTGACTCATCATTGGAAAAGATCCTGATTGTGGGAAAGACTGAGGGGAGGAGGAGAAGGGGGAAGCAGAGAATGAAATCCTTAGATAACACCATCTACTCAGCAGACATGAGTCTGAGCAAACTCCGGGAGATAGTGAAGGACAGGGTAGCCTAGCAAGCTGCAGTTCATAAAGTTGTAAGGAGTCCTACATGACTTAGTGACTGAACACAACAAACTAGTCAGAAACAAGCTATTTCTTAGGGTTTTATTTTTAAAGTTTATGTGAATTTTGTATTTTGGACCCAAATACATTGATGTTTTAATGCAAAAAAAAAAAAAAAATCTTTTAATCTACAATGAGCTGGATGGGTTGTTTTTATCTCCAGAAGTCTCCCCTTGACAAGGGTGGTTATACAAAGGGCAGATGAACCACAGTTTGCAGACCACATGTGACCTTAGTTCCTCCTCCTTAATAGGCCCAACATGGAAGGAAGACTCCTGGAGCATCTCACTGGCCACTGAACCTTGCCACACACCCACATTTCTTAGCAGCCCAGAAGCCCTGCTAGAGAAGATACAACAAGGACATAAAACACAGAATCCCACACACCTGTGTTCTCGACTGAACATAATATAGGTCTATGCTCCATCACACTGAAGGACTAATGAGTGGTCATATTCTTTTCCCCCAGGCAGTTTCCAGAAACCATTTAGAGAGAGCTATTTCAGAACCCAGTTCTTCCTGTTGGGAAGTTTTCAGACTTTGGACTTTGTGGGAGATTTTTTGAAGGCCAGCTTCCTCATAATGGTCAGCCGCATTTCATTTCTAATCGAAACAATTTTCAGTACCCCCTTTCCACTGTTAAAATTCTTAAGTTATCCCATGTTAGCAATAAGTTCATTTTCTCTAGCTACTCAGAATGCTGGCAAGACAGCTCAGTACACTTCAGAGAGGATTTTAGGGGTGTCTGCCTCTGATCTCTGTGTGCATTCTGTAACATCACAGGATTTGGGGGCTTCCCACCGTGGAAAGGGAATTTCTCCTGGGCAAAGAATTCCATCAGAGTAAAACTAGATACACCAGAAAGGGAGACTATAAGAGACGCAAAGATAGACTCCAGGAAAGAAGGATCCTCAGTGAAGCCTTAGCTCACTGGGAAAATCTCTGTATAGTAACAAGAAAATAAAATTGAAGGAATGATTTATAGAGATGTCAAGGAATGCTAATCTTTGAGGACTCAAGAGGTTTCTTTTTTTTTATTTCCATGTAGGATCTTAGTTACCCAACCAGATATTGAACCTATTTCCCCAGCACTGGAAGCACAGGGTTATAACCACTGGACCGCCAGGGTCGTTTCCACAGGAGGTTTCTTTACTTGTATTAGGGGTTCTTTTATCCATTATGTCTTCATCTGTAACAAAATAATTCATGGAACCTGAAAGGACAGATGTTAAAAACAGCTGTGTATTTGCAGCAGATACACAATCAGCTGACCATTTCCTTCCCACTGTTTTAAATAAAATACCACACAAAAATTGTAAGCTGTTGACAGTATTTGTCACAAAACCAGTCATGGGAATTCAGAAGGAACAATCCCAGTGAGGGGTAAATACAAGTCTCATTGGTGTTGCTGGGAGACACATGAGAAGGGCCTATTGTAGATGAACCCTCTTGGGAGAACAGAACATCACAGAGTGTCTATTCCCAAGCCCTCTACCCACAGTAGGTACTTGCCAGCAGTCAGATCACACCTCAGATGAGCGGGGTCATTACTGTTAAGAGGCTTTCTCACCCTCAAACTGGAATTTTCTTTAGATGTAAAAAGCTTTTTTTTTTTCTTTTTCGTTTTTTTTTGTATGGATCTAGCAGAAGCAGAAGATATTAAGAAGAGGTGGCAAGAATACACAGAAAAACTACACAAAAAAGATTTTCATACCCAGATAACCACAATGGTGTGATCATTCACCTAGAGCCAGACATCCTAGAATGTGAAGTCAAGTGGGCCTTAGGAAGCATCACTACAGACAAAGCTACTGAAGGTGATGGAATTCCAGTTAAGCTATTACAAATCCTAAAAGATGATGCTGTGAAAGTGCTGCACTCAATATGCCAACAAATTTGGAAAACTCAGCAGTGGCCACAGGACTGGAAAAGGACAGTTTTCACTCCAATCCCAAAGAAAGGGAATGCCAAAGAATGCTCAAACTACCACATAATTGCACTCATCTAACATGCTGGCAAAGTAATGCTCAAAATTCTCCAAGCCAGGCTTCAAAAGTATATGAACCCTGAACTTCCAGGTATTCAAGCTGGATTTAGAAAAGGCAGAGGAACCAGAGACCAAATTGCCAACATCCACTGGATCATAGAAAAAGCAAGAGAATATCAGAAAAACATCTACTTTTGCTTTATTGACTGCGCCAAAACCTTTGACTGTGTGGATCACAACATACTGCAGAAAATTCTTTAAGAGATGGGAAAACGAAACCACCTGATCTGCCTCCTGAGAAATCTGTATGCAGGTCAAGAAGCAACAGTTAGAACCGGACATGGAACAACAGATTGGTTCCAAATCAAGAAAGGAGTACATCAAGGTGGTATATTGTCACCCTGCTTATTTAACTTCTATGCAGAGTACATCTTGAGAAATGCCAGGCTGGAGGAAGCACTAGCTGGAATCAAGATTGCCGGTTTTCTTGGACTCCAAAATCACTGCAGATGGTGACTGCAGCCATGATATTAGAAGACGCTTGCTCCTTGGAAGAAAAGCTATGATAAATCTACCGAGTATATTAAAAAGCAGACGTTACTTTGCTGACAAAGGTCTGTCTAGTCAAAGCTATAGTTTTTCCAGTAGTCATGTATAGATGTGAGAGTTGGACCATAAAGAAAGCTGAGCACTGAAGAATTTATGCTTTTGAACTGTGGTGTTGGAGAAGACTCTTGAGAGTCCCTTGGACTGCAAGGAGATCCAACCAGTCCCTCCTAAAGGAAATTAGTCCTGAATATTCACTGGAAGGACTGATGGCCTGATACTTTGGCTACCTGATGCAAAGAACTGACTCCTTAGAAAAGACCCTGATCCTGGGAAAGACTGAAGGCAGGAGGAGAAGGGGATGCCAGAGGATGAGATGATTGGATGGCATCGCCAACTCAATGGAAATGAGTTTGAGTAAGCTTTGGGAGTTGGTGATGGACAGGCTGAAGCCTGGCGTGCTGCAGTCCACAGGGTCACAAAGAGTAGGATATGACTGAGCAACTGAACCAAACTGATAGTTGCTTTACAGTGTCGTAAAGCTATGGCTTCCCTCATCGGTCAGTTGAGGGAATCCGCCTGCAATGCAGGAGACCTTGGTTCAATTCCTGGGTTGGGAAGATCCCCTGGAGAAGGGACAGGCTACCCACTCCAGTATTTCTGGGCTTCCCTTATGGCTCAGCTAGTAAAGAATCTGCCTGCAATGCAGGAGACCTGGGATCAATCCTTGGGTTGGGAAGATCTCCTGGAGAAGGGAAAGGCTAGCCACTCCAGTATTCTGGCCTGGAGAATTCCATGGAATGTATATGCCATGGGTCCATTCACATACAAATGATGTAATTTCATTCCTTTTAGTGGCTGAGAAATATTCCATTGTATATATGTACCACCAACCAAAACAACAATACATGCTAGTTACAATTTATTTAATCCTGAGACAATCAAAATGACACATCGGGTGGGGAGGAGGACTCACAGCAGGGTTTCCAGGTTCAGAGTTAGATACCTCCACCCTTATTCTTGGCAACTCCTTTTCACTGTCCCCATTTCTCTGTAATACAATGAGATTATGATGCACATAGAAGTTTGGAATTACCCTATTTAAGAAAAGGAAGAACTTATGCTGATTCAAGCATGAATTCTGATAAAGGAATAACTTTACAGTTCAGTTTGGGAAGGTCTCTCTCTCAAGTCAAATGTAAAATCACATAAAAAAATCTTTGACTTTTTTTTAACATAAGTCTATTTTACTTTAGATAAATAACGTATGAGAACTGGACTTGCAACACCAGAAGGTGTTTACTGATGTTTCAAAAAGGGTCACCACTTGAGATTCTTTCAATGGGTAATTTCCCAATTTTGCTCACAATGTGATGTTAAAAGTCACCTCAACTTTTCAGAAGCATGATTACTACATAAAACAAAGTCCACATGCATTTTTATTAAGGGTGTTCCCAAAGCCTCTTGAGAAATCTGTATGCAGGCCAGGAAGCAACAGTTAGAACTGGACATGGAACAACAGACTGGTTCCAAATAGGAAAAGGAGTACATCAAGCCTGTATATTGTCACCCTGCTTATTTAACTTATATGCAGAGTACATCATGAGAAACGCTAAGCTGGAAGAAACACAAGCTGGAATCAAGATTGCCGGGAGAAATATCAATAACCTCAGATATGTAGATGACACCACCCTTATGGCAGAAAGTGAAGAGGAACTAAAAAGCCTCTTGATGAAAGTAAAAGAGGAGAGTGAAAAAGTTGGCTTACAGCTCAACATTCAGAAAACTAAGATCATGGCATCCAGTCCCATCACTCCATGGGAAATAGATGGGGAAACAGTGGAAACAGTGTCAGACTTTATTTTTTTGGGCGCCAAAATCACTGCAGATGGTGACTGCAGCCATGAAATTAAAAGACGCTTACTCCTTGGAAGAAAAGTTATGACCAACTTAGATGGCATATTCAAAAGCAGAGACATTACTTTGCCGACTAAGGTCTGTCTAGTCAAGGCTATGGTTTTTCCAGTAGTCATGTATGGATGTGAGAGTTGGACTGTGAAGAAGGCTGAGCGCTGAAGAATTGATGCTTTTGAACTGTGGTGTTGGAGAAGACTCTTGAGAGTCCCTTGGACTGCAAGAAGATCCAACCAGTCCATTCTGAAGGAGATCAACCCTGGGATTTCTTTGGAAGGAATGATGCTAAAACTGAAACTCCAGTATTTTGGCCACCTCATGTGAAGAGTTGACTCATTGGAGAAGACTTTGATGCTGGAGGGATTGGGGGAAGGAGGAGAAGGGGATGACCGAGGATGAGATGGCTGGATGGCGTCACTGACTCGATGGACACAACTCTGAGTGAACTCTGGGAGTTGATGATGGACAGGGAGGCCTGGCGTGCTGCGATTCATGGGGTCACAAAGAGTCAGACACGACTGAGCGACTGAACTGAACTGAACTGAAAGCCTTTCAAACTTTACCCTGTAAATCATCACTGATATCTGCTTGGTGACAGTGGTGGTCTAAGTCATGTCCAACTCTTTCTGACCCCATGGACTGTAGCCCACCAGGCTCCTCTGTCCAAGGGAAAACAAATACATAAAGGAGCAAAGTTTTAAAATTCTCCTTCTTCCATCAACACTGGCAACCATGCAATAGTAAATTCTCCCCAGTTAAGTGTTTCAGTGCAGTGGTCTCACAGCCAGTGGGGATCTCTGAAAACACAACAACCCTAGCTTTATTTCCCAAGGTAGAGATTTCTAAAACAAAGGCAGGGTGCAAAAGTACAAAGTTGATGCAAACAGAACTACCCAGCTATAAGCACTGCCCCTAGATGCAAAGTGTATGAAATTTCTGCACTTGAAATCTAGATCACTGGCCCAGTGGAACCAAGGACCATTTTCTGTGTGTAGGTACCAGTGGGATGCTGTGGGCATCTTCTAGTTTCCTAGCAGCAAGAGTCAGGAACGAAGCAGAAGAAAAACAAGGAGTCACAAAGCGATCCTCACTAAAAAGCCTAGAGATGCTGGGCAATGGGGAGGGCCACTTATGCTTCTCTGCCACGTGACAGTAATAAAAGATAGGAAGTGACAGTCACTGAGCACTTACAATGGGCAAAGCTGGTCTACCAGCTTTCACTTGCATTCATGCACAGAACTTGCCTGGGACTCTCTTCACTCTTAAAAACTCAGCCCCAAATAATAAAAATAAGGTATTAATTAAATGAAACAACAAAGCAAAACATGTATATATATTTTTAAAACTTCAGCCCCAAAGACTTTTTGTTTATGTAAGTTGTATTGATGTTTACTGTATTGTGAATTTAAGTACAGAAAAAATTTAGATACTTATTACACTTCACTTCAGTCGCTCAGTTGTGTCCGACTGTTTGCAACCCCATGAATTTATTAATTCACTTAAAAACTATAATAAACCTATTACACATTAACAGAAGCTCTTTAATGAACAGTAACAATATTTTCCAAAGGAAAAAAATGAGAAGAATGGCATTGTTTTACATTTTGGCAAATTTCCTTAAAGTCTGGCTCAATAGAGGACAGCTGGACTGGCCTTGTGCTTTTGCCTTCACTCTGCTGCACTCTCCCAGGTCAGGTTAACCTTGAGAAAACATCATGTATACTCATGTAGGAATGAACGTGTAAAGGGTAAATACCTTTGTGTTCTTATGAAAAGAGTTTTGGCCTTCTGGACTTCTAAAAAACCTTGGGGACTCCTAAGTGTACCCAGACCAAACTTTGAGAACCACTGCCTTATGAGTTAGGATCAATTATTATCCCTACTTTATAAATGAGCAAACTGGCATAGAGAGGTCAAGGCACGATCCAAGGACATGTTGCTGGGACAGGTCAGAGCAGGTAAAAAGCAAAGAGCATAATACTTTCATTTGGTTGCTTGTTGCACGAACTAACTGAGATCATGAAGGTAGAAGATAGAGTTGGTTATCACAAGCACTCAAAAACATCAATATCTCCCATTGGGCAAGGTCTGATGAGAAACAAGGGAAACTGCACATTTTTGATCAACTCATCATTGACACCAGCAAGAAAAAATAAAACTCCACTGCAAGTGTTGTCCAGAACTTGTACCAGCTTTCTGGATGGAAGATTTTTGCAACTCACAAACTCCAGGGCCTCATTCCATTCTTCATGAGGCAAACGGTGCAGTGTGCTGCACATATGTCACTGTGTTCCTTGAGAAACCTGAGCAAGCCAGGAGAGTTGCTCCATTATTTACAGGTTCCTTTTTGCACCATGCGGTATTTACAAGGAACCCTCAACAAACAACAATGGTGCCTCCAGTCTATGCAGCCAAACCTAGGCACCACCATCTGTGATCTTCTGGATCAGGAGCTCAGCACTCCGCTGCCCTCCTTGTCCATCAACTTTTGTAACCCTCGGGGCCTTCCTGCTCCACCTGCAGCGAGTACTCAAGTGCAGAGTGCGGGTCACTTTTGTTCCTCCTTTGATTTGGGAAGTGAGCTCACCTGGGGAAGTGGAACTCGGTGCTGTTCAGGCCACTGCATACTCAAAAAAAAAAAAAAAAAAAAAACAACTGCCCTGAACAGAAGGCAAGAACGAGAGAGGCGCTTGAAGCTATTGCTTCCATCAACTGCAACCAGGATCTCTCAACTGGATCACTGCAGACTGGTCCCCCTCCACTCGGATGGAATAAAATCCAAACCCCTTAACTGGGCTTATGAGGATGTCTTATCTGGCACCTGACAACCTGTCCCACTAGAAGCAACGGTTCCTCCTCTCTAGCCTTTGCTCTCTCTGCTCCCACTACCTGCAATGCCCCCTAGGACTTCCAACAGCTCGGATGTCACCTCCTCTGGGAGGCCTTCGCTTCTTGCCCCTCTCTTATAGCTGCCTCTCCATCCCTGCATCCGGTTGTACTTGAGACTTCAGAGCACTTACTCTCGGAAGTTATTTCTATTTTACTGGTCTATTACTCATCTCCCTCCTTCCACATCCTCCTCCTAGAAGATAAGCCGCCAACAGCCAGGGCTCCACCGGGTCCCCACGACGTCTCCCGCCTGGCACCGCGCCTGGCACAGACTAAGCGCTCAGCAAAAACGGTCGAATGAATGGAGCCGCGGCGCCCCGTGGCCGCGAGGGACCCGAGGTGGGGTCCCTGGTGTCCCGGGCCGGGGTCGGGATGGCGGGGTGGGGGACCGCGGGGCGCGACCGGGCTGCTCCCCTACCGGCCGCGCGCCCGGCCCAGCGCGGCAGGTGCTTGGGGAGGGCGCCCGCGCTCACCCGCTGGGGTCCGCGCTCACCCGCCGGGGTCCGCACTCACCATGGTGGCCGGGCCGCCGCCGTCCCCGGCCGGCGAGGGACGAGCGCGGGGGACGCGAGGGCGAGACGCGAGCGCTGGAGCCGGCGCGGCTGACAGGTGAGGCGCCGGCATCAGACCATGGCTGCTTCCCACAATGCTCCCGAAGCGAAAGTTCGCAGACTCCGCCCCGCGCCGCTGCCCTGCCTCCCCTCCCGCCCCTCCCGCTCCTCCCGCCCCTCCCGCTCCTCCCGCTCCTCCCTACCGCACTTCCTCCCCCAGCCCCCGCACCTCCCTCCTTCCCCCTCCTGCTCGCCCTCCTCCCGCTCTTCCCCTTTCCTCATCTCTTCTCACCCTCCTTTCTCCTCCCCTCTCCTCCGTTGCCCGACTCCCTTCTTTCTGCTCCCTCCTCCTGCCCCGCCCCGCCCCCGATGGCCCCGCCCCGCCTCAGCTGGCTCCGCCCCGCCCCGCGCCGCGCGGGCGGCCCTAGGTGCGAATACACCTGCGCGCAGACCTCGGCCTCCGGCCTGATCTGCGGTGCGCGGAGCACCGAGAGCTCCGCGGCTTCCGCACTGAGGAGCCCTGCGCGGAGAGCGCGAAAGGAGCTGCTTTCCTGATTCACCCGCGCCGTGAATGTGATTTCATTCATTCCGCAAACGTTGATTAGACCTGGCTAAGAGATTTCCCCAGACACTTGCGGCAGGAAGTGTCGCTGGTTGTCTTCTCCTGAACCAAGTAAGGGAGCGAGCATTTGGTAGAGCCGGAACCAGAAGCGATCTCTTGCCGCCGAGTTGTTTTTTATTTCTTCATATGTGTGTGTGTGTATACAATCCAAGAACATAGGTCATTTTAAGCAGACCCGATTTTAAGAACTCTCTCCTAAGACTCTGGCGTGGACTTCCTAATCTTTCTTCTTCTCCCCTTGGTTTTTCTTAAGCCTTGAGTTTCCACCTGGGACGTTAGAAGTCTCCAAACCCTAAGTTGTACGTAGTGTTTTTGAGTGCATTTTCATGTTCTTTTGGTTGAGTCGATTGGTTTTAGCAAATACCTAAAGAGATCTGTGACCCTGAAAAGGTTAAGAACCTTTGCCTGAGTGGTTTCTGGAAATCAAAACTGGTGAATATCCTCAGATCTGCCTTGTACGGTGTGATCCAGCCCAGGTGACCTGGAGATATAAACTCCATATACCCCATGCGCTTGCTCCTTGGAAGAAAAGCTATGACAAACCTAGACATCATATTAAAAAGCAAAGACATTGTTTTGCCAACAAAAGTCCCACGATCAAACCTATGATTTTTCCTGCAGTCCAATAGGGATATGAGAGTTGGACCTTAAAGAAGGCTGAGCACTGAAGAATTGATGCTTTCAAACTGCGGTGCTGGAGAAGACTCTTGAGAATCTCTTGGACAGCAAGGAGATCAAACAGTCTACCCTAAAGGAAATCAACTCTGAATATGCATGAAGAACTCATGCCGAAGCTGAAGCTCCAATACTTTAGCCATCTGATGTGAAGAGCCAAGTCATTGGAAAAGACCCTGATGCTGGGAAAGATTCAGGGCAGGAAGAGGAGGGGCAACAGAGGATGAGATGGTTGGATGGCGTCACCATCTTAGTGAACATGAGTTTGAGCAAACTCCAGGAGGTAGTAAGGACAGGGAAGCTGGGTGTGCTGCAGTCCATGGGGTTGCAAAGAGTCGGACGTGGCTTAGCAACTGAAAAACAGCAAGCCACATTAATCAGAGCCCTACACAAGGAGCCTGGGGGATCCAGCTGGGAACCAGCAAGATACCTTCTTCGGAAGCTTGTAATCTCTTTTTGCCTCAACAAATAATAAACAAGTAAATAAATCATTACAAAGTAATGAATACTAAGTAGGTGAGAACAAGACCAAGAAGATGAGTAAAGGTTGCTGGACAGGAACAGGGGAAGCTACAGTTATTTAGCTGGGGCACCTGGGAAGGCTTCCCCCAGGGAGGTGACATGAGATGTGGAGGTGAGATGTCAGTGCCCTGAAGAAAAGAAAGAAAAGTTTTCAAAGAAAACCTCTGTGGCCGGAGTTAAGTGAGAGGAGGTCAAAAGGTGAGCAAGAGGGAATGGGTCTTTCCTACCTTAAGGCAACTCGTTTACGAAATCTTCCAAGATAATTGCAGTTTCAAACCTAGAAATTCTCAACAAGCTCACTGCCTCCTTGTCTTGACGGCTTCCACCCCTGGTGTGGTGGCATCTGCCCAGAGTACTCTAGAAGAGGATTATTTAGGAAATAATTAAACCCCAGGCTATGGGATGAGTTTGCCTCCTGACAGAGGATCTGCAATTTACTGTAAATTTAGAAGAGCTGTTTTCTAAGCAAATTCTACCCCCAAGGTTCATTTTCTTCCTATCTTGGGCATTTTGGGCTTCAGTCTAAACTTTGTGCCTCCTGCTTGCTATCTGACTTCAGGGCCCCATTCACCTTGCCCATTCTGCAAAGCTTCTGCTTTAAGGATATTGTTGCCATTGGAGAGAGATGGGAATGCTAAAGGTGAGGCCTAAAGAAATCTTGATGCTCTTGTCATGACAGTTAAGTAAAAGAGAAAAGCAGAAGAAAATTCCCTCACTATGTGGCCCAGACTAGAAAAGTTTGGTTTGAGAATAAGGGCATCCTTTGTCTTCCCACATGACCTTGCTGAGAAGGGCAGAGGATGCTCTCCTGGGCTTTTGCTCACTAATGTTCTTCCCTCCAGATTCCCACATCACACCCTAAATCACTCTTGGTGCTGGATACTTTACTTAAGTGGTCTTATCTGGCCCTCAAACAGCCTGCAAAAGAAGGAGTTCTTTGCCCACTGTACAGATGAGAGCCTGAATCTCAGAGGCATTGAGACGAAAGCAAGCACAGACAACTAATCAGAGGCAGAAATGAGCCTGGAATCAAGACACTGAGGTTCCAGTTGATTCCCGCTGAAGCCTCACACCTGGTAGAACCACACAGGACACACACTGGGGAATAAAGAATGTTTATTCAGAACACCCATGGGTCATAGTGGAATAGCATGCATTTTTGAGTCTTGACTTCCCTAGTCCATCTTTGCTCCCTTTTGACCTTCACAGCAGGTCTACTATTAAGAAGGCCAACCCCAGGGAGTACCCAGAGCCCCTGTAAATCAAGATGCTCTACTGGGGAGATGTTCCTGAAAGTGCCTTTGATTCTAAATCTGCTATCATAAGCAGAAGCCAGAAAGCATGGTACGTGACACATGATTCAGATCAGGTCGTCTGTGAGCTGATTCGTGTAATTCTGTGCACAAAGCCCTGGTATTAGGTCAACTTGATTTGTGAGTTTCACTTCTCAGATGACTCTATAACTGCACATTAACAGAAAGAACAGAGAATACAAAAGCCACCACAGAAGGGGAAGGGGGTGGCGTTACAAATCAGGGACATGATAATAAAGTAAAACACTGATAGTCCATAAACCAGAATACTGACTGTCTGGAAATTGAGAAAAGTCAAGCTACAAGTTTCACAATATAGAAGGAACAAAGAAGAAGCCAGCTTCAAAGCCAGCCTATGCAATTCCTCCATGGCAGCATGCATTTGACTAAAGCCCCGCTGTTCTTCAGTGTGTTCCTGTTAGTGTCTTAAGCAATCGACATCCCCAGTAATCCCCTCTGAATTGTCTAGGAATTCACCTTGTCATGGGGAAACTGGTGGTCTGAGGCCTTATGTTTTCAGAAAACTTCTTTTCTTTTCAAAACTGGACAGTTTTATTCCAAATAAAAGAACCTTATCCAATGTATCTCTAAAGAATATTTTCAAAACGTTTTCAGTTAAAAAATAGTATAAGTTCCCTGTAGGTTTGGCAAATATAGGAGAGTGTTATTTTAAAGCCTCATTCCTAATCTTACCATCAAGAAATAAACACTGTTGAAACTTCCCTGGTGATTCAGTGATTAAGGATGCGCCTGCTAACGCAGGAGACACGGGTTCGATCCCTGGTCCAGGAAGATCCCACCTGCAGCAGGGCAACTAAGCCTGCATGCCACAACTACTGAAGTCTACACACCCTAGAGCTTGTGCTCTCCAACAAGAAAAGCCACTGCAATGAGAAATTTGCAACTAGAGAATAGCCACTGCTCACTGCAACTAGAGAAAGCCCTTGAGCAACAACGACCCAGCACAGCCCAATGTAAAATGCATTAATTAATTAATTTTTTTAAAAAAAGAAATAACCACGGTTATAGTTGGTGTATTTTCTTTCAGATTTGTATTTTACAGGCATAGAGGACAAGAGCAAAATTTAGTTTTTAAAACAAAAACGGGAATCCTACCATATGTACTGTTTTATATTCTACTGATTGTTTTCTTGTTTGGGGCTTTTTTGGGGGGGTCAGGGTAACAGTTACTGAACAAATATTAATTGAGCATCTGCTTTGTGCCAAGAACTGTGTTGGCCCTTGGGCATAGAACAGTGAGGCAGGGGGAAGGATATGAATGGTCCCTCTCAAGATAAGTATGCAGTGCTACAGGGAAGACAATTTTTTAAAATAACATGCATTAGTACATAATTATCAAAAAGAAAGAGTGCTGTGAAACATGTCAGAAATCCTGACAGACATTTACTTTCTTCTCCAGGATCCATTCTGCCTGCTGCCTGAAATCCCAGTTTGGGTTTGGAGACCCAACATACACATAACTCTTCACTTCAGGAGTAGCACATGGCCTGACAGCATCCTGGAAGATCAAAGTGTTGTTCCCCAGCAGAGACAGTAGTTGGTCCTGAAACAGGTATATGCTTGGAGTTAAGTAACCCAAGCCATCAAGACTGAATTCTGGGGTATTAACTGGAATCCTCTTGGAGAAGTATATCCACTCTTCCTACTAGGTTTGAAGTTAAAGGAGGAAGCTGAAGCCGTTGCAGCCATCTTAGCACCATGAAGAGTGCACATCTCTTTGAAGCCATCACCAAAGAAATGGGGGCCAGGAGACAAGAAGATAATCAGGTCTTCATGACACTTTTTGAGTCCTAGATCAAGCCTGAATTTTGCAGTTACCTGAACCAGTTTGGTTGTCATGGTTTGGCTGGGTAAGATGGTTCAGGGCATAAATGGGTCAGGTAAGGTTTCTCTGAGGAAGGGAGGCATAAGATGAGGCCTGAGGCCTGGAGCAGGAGCCAGCGTGAGGAAAGAGCTGAAGGGGAGAAACAGTGGGCACAGAGGCCTGGGGCCGATGGAGCTTCAGAGCACTGGACAGGAAGCTTGAGTACACTCAGGGCCTTGGAGGAGGGCTCAAAGATGCAACATATGAGATCCAGAAGTGAGAAGCCGTTGACAGCTTGCAAGTAGAGAAGGGCCAAAACTGTGGTTTAAAGATGTTCACTAACAACCGATTTGCTGTGGTTTGGACAGCTGAATGCACGGCAGACGAGAGGATTCAGAGACTAAAGTGGTTTTTACAATGTTTCAAGTGAGAGATGATACACGCTTCAACCAGGAAGCTTGGTAATACATTTTTATGTAATATTATTTTGTGAGAATCTCTCAATATCAATTTCTAGTTAGACACATACATGCACAGGGAATTCTCTGCTGGTCTAGCGATTAGGACTCTGCCTTTCTGCTGCAGGGAGCGTGGGTTGGATCCCTGGTGTGGGAACTTAGATCCTACATGCCACAAGACAGGGCCAAAAATAATAATAATAATAATAATGAAAAATACATAATACTTAATAGGCCATTCTTGAGCTATTCATGTTCTAGTCCTTTATAAGAAACCCATCATGAAATTCTAGAAATCTAAGTCCTTATAACTAAATACTGAGATTGTTTCCACTTCTTATGTTATGAATATTACAATGGAAACCTTGTACATAAAATTTTTCTTCAAGTTTCTGGTTACATCAGGATAAACTCATAAAATTCAAACTACTGTTCGAAAGAATAAACCTTTTGAAGCCTCTGCCTATATATCCATCAAGAAAGAGTGTCCCAGTTTATACTGATCTACATTCCTACCAGTAAAAAACAACCCAGGTAACTCTTGAATTAAGAATAAATTTCAGA
The DNA here is from genome assembly GCF_032405125.1 of Capricornis sumatraensis. Lineage (NCBI taxonomy): Eukaryota > Metazoa > Chordata > Mammalia > Artiodactyla > Bovidae > Capricornis > Capricornis sumatraensis. Next base: position 156,575,022 of record NC_091071.1, read on the forward strand.
ACTTTCCTGGTGGTCCAGTGGTTAAGAATCCACCTGTCAATGTGGCGAACACAGTCCTGGTCCAAGAAGATCCCGTGTGCTGAAGGGCCACTAACCCATTGCACTACAACCATTGAAGCTCTCACTCTGGAGCTCCTGCTCTGCAATAAGAGAAGCCCCTGCAATGAAAAGCTCTCGCACATCACAACTACAGAGTAGCCCCCATTCCCCACAACTAGAGAAGGCCTACTTGCAGCAACCAAGATCCCAAGCAGTCTAAAATAAATAAATAGATAAATAAAATAAAAGTTCAGTTTAAACAAGGTTGGGGCTTCCCAGGTGATGCTAGTGGTAAAGAACTCACCTGCCAGTACAGAAGAGTTAAGAGACACAGTTTCAATCCCTGAGTCAGGAAGATTCCCTGAAGGGAATGGCAACCACTCCAATATTCTTGCCTGGAGAATCCCATGGCTGGAGGAGCTTGGCAGGCTACAGTCCATGGGATCACAAACAGTCAGACACTACTGAGCAAACAGCATTAACTTACCCAAGTCAGTGTCTGGACCTCTCTCATCTTCACGCTCACTTCCAAGTTTAGCTGAGATGTCGCGTGAGTTAAGATAGTGTTTCAAAGCCACTAGTGTGGTTTTGCACCAACTTTTGAAGGGCACTAACATCAGTCAAGGGCTTCCCTGGTAGCTCAGCTGGTAAAGAATCTGTCTGCAATGCAGGAGACCTGGATTCGATCCTTTGGTTGGCAAGATCTCCTGGAGGAGGGCATGGCAACCCACTCCAGCATTCTTGCTTGGAGAATACCCACGACAGAGGATCCTGGTGGGCTACAGTCCATGGGGTTGCAAAGAGTCAGACACGACTAAGCACAGCACAGCACAATGTCAGTCAAATAATTCCTGTTTCAGTTTTAGACAACAAGAATCTATTGATGTTTTTATAGCAGAGGCAAGGAGGGGGTGCAGTGGAAAAGGCTAGCAGCATGTGGCTGAAACAAAGCTGTCCTTGAAAGACATAAACTTAAAAAGGTATTTGGCTGCAAGGCATAAGGACATGCTGCCAGAAGGAGTTGTTCAAACTAGATGCCAAATCAAGTAGGACCATAAGTGTGCTTTTTGAGATCTGAAGAGAAACTAGTAACTTGGCCAAGAAATTCAGTGTGTGAATGTGATTTAATTTACTGACATGCATGTGAATTAACACACATGTGCATACACACACACACATACACGCACGCACACACACACATATTCCAATGAAAACAAAATTTCCACAAGCAGTTCCTTCAGGTAATGTCTTTTATTATTTAGTTAGAAAGCAGTACACAAACTTTCAAGTTGTTTCCATCTCTGTATAAGTGTGTTTCCAACATGTTTTTCATGCAGTAAGGATTTATGAAAGAGGGTGTAAACTCCAGAGCCAGCGCTGTGGTGAGGTTGGGACAGATCCTTGAGGAAGATGGGAAAACCAGCAAGTCAGACGCTGTAGGTTCACTACAAGTTCTTGGTGGGGATACTTTGAGTAGGCTGCTCCCTCTTCAAGGAATGTCCTGGACTGCCAAGCCCTATTGGTCCCTCCATAAATTAATTACATCTATTTTCTCTAGAGACCACAAATGGGCTTTAAAAGCATAGCTACGTGCATATCACTAAGAGTGGGCTGCTCTAACATCCCATCTTGACATACTGAAGGATTCGTGCAGACATTGCAAATCCCTGAGAATGTGAAATCATTAAAGAATGAGGCAAATATCCCTGTGGTTACCTGCATCTCTGCCTTAGAGGTTTAATGGTACTTAACCAAATGATATATTAATATATATTGATTGATATGATTTAAATGTTTCTTTATCACACTGTAACTTCCAGATTATCTTTAGAAAAGAAAAAAGGTACAAAGTATGCATTTGTGTGTGTGTGTGTGTGTGATTAAGCAAAACGCTTCCTGATGGCTATTGAATTCTTAAAAGTAATCTTTGGAGTCTGTGAATAATGACTTACTAATGTCATCAAAGAAGATTTGTCAGGATATGAATAAGGTTATTCTTTTTTTCTGATCATAATGGTAATTTGGTTAAAGGCTAACTCAAGTAAAAATAAATGGAATGGGAGGAGTAGTTCCTGGGTTTCTCATCTTGTTAATCTGGTCAAATACAAGATACTTCAACTAAAGTAGGCTGATGGTTATCACTGCTTCACTGAAGGAGAAAAGAAAATAGAATGTGGATACAACTTGACGTTGGCTAGCAGTTACGATTACCATTAAAAGTGCAGAATGTATCAGGGTAATGGATGCCAACTAAGCTCAAGAGCCTTTGAAACAGTTCCTTGAGAGCTGGCCTTTGATCCTCCGGTCATGTCCAGAGACTTGCCTTGGTTTCAAAGCACTGGCATTATTCCTGACAACAGCACTGCACTTCTGTCTGAGTCATGCCACCATTTTCTCCTTACTTATTCCCACCCTGCTTTGGAATTCTGAATACTCAAACAATTGTCATGCTCCAGGAAGCTCTTGTGGCCACTCACGATATCCAGTGGTGATGCTGATGAGTTGCCTAAGGCATAGATATGATGTTTGAGGCCAGACTTGTAACTGGGGAGGAGGGGCCTTCCCTGAAGCTTACTGCCACAGTGGTGTCATCACTGCCAAGTGAAAGTGTTAGTCACTCAGTCATGTCCGAATCTTTGCAACCCCATGGATTGTAGATCACCAGGCTCCTCTGTCCATGGAATTCTCCAGGCAAGAATATTGGATTTGGTTGCCGTTCCCTTCAGAGGATCTTCCAGACCCAGGGATTGAAACCAGGTCTCCTGCATTGCAGGTGGATTCTATACCATCTGACCTAACAGGAAAGCTCATCATCATTGCCAGTCTCCTGTGAAATATACTGGACTCCATGGTTGATATTTAAATTTCATATCAACCGGAGAATCCTTAGTCGTGATGTTCCTGATAAGCAACAACCTTTGGTTTTGTAGGATTTAGTCTAACTCCCCAGGTAATCCTGTGATCATGTGTAGGATGAGTATGCCTACAGAGTCATTAGATCCATGTATATGTTGGGCAAGGGATTGAACCTCAAAGCCAATGATTTCAAAATCCAAGGCAGGGAGTGGGAAGAGTGATGAAGAGTCAGAATCACATAGTCCTCAAGTGAGTAGGGACAAGGAAAGAGTGGAGAGTTAACATCGCCCAGGGAAATGTGCTAGGATTGTCTTACAGAGGAGGAGTTTCTGCAATCAGACGCCCTAAGTGCAGGTCTGGTCTCTCTTCTGACCCACCAGGTGAATTTGGGCAAGATGCTAAACCTCATTGCAACTCTATTTCCTCATCTCCAAAATGGAGCTAATCATTGTCGTGCCTCCTAAAGGGATTCATAGGGAATTAGGATTCCCTGGTGGCTCAGATGGTAAAGAATCGATCGGCAACGCAGGAGACCTGGGTTCAGTCCCTGGGTTGGGAATATCCCCTGGAGCAAAGGGAATGCATACCCACTCCAGTATTCTTGCCTGGAGAATTCCATGAACAGAGGAGCCTGACAGGCTATGGTCCATTGAGTCACAAAAAATCGGACACGAATGAGTGATTTTCACTTTCACTAAAGACACTGGCTAGACCATGGGGTGGCAAAGAGCTGGACACAACTGAGTGACTGAGCATAGGATTAAAAAGTCCACACTCAATAATTACAGTTGCTGCTACTAGTAGTAGTAAATTTAATTAGTGTTAACTTTATCTTTTTTAAAATTTTATTTATATATTTTTCGTTTCTGGCTGGGCTGAGTCTTTGTTGCTGCCTGGGTTTCTCATTGCAGTGTCTTCTCTTGTTCTGGAGCACGGGTTCTAGAATGCAGGCTGCAGTAGTTGTTGCTCATGGGCTTAATTGTCCCAGGGCATGTAGAATCTTCCTAGACCAGGGAATCAAACTCATGTCCCCTGCACTTGCAGGCAGACTCTCAACCACTGTGCGTGCATGCTCAATCACTTTAGTTGTGTTCAACTCTTTGTGACCCCATGGACCATAGCCCACCAGGCTCCTCTGTCCGTGAGATTTTCCTGGCAAGAATACTGGAGCAGGTTGCCACGCCCTCCTCCAGGGGATCTTCCCAACCTAGGGAGCAAATCCAAGTCTCCTTCCCTGCATCTCCTGCATTGCAGGCGATTCTTTATTGCTGAGCAATGGGGAAGCCCCTCAACCAGTGTACCACCAGGGAAGTCCAGCATTAACTTTATTTAAAAGCTGTCTTATTTCCTCATTGATCAAAACACCTTTTCCAAAGTCTGATGTGCCTTCTTAAAAGCATGTTTCACAGGAAAAAAAAAAAGTTTTTTTTTAAGCATATTTCAAAGCTATGGGGAGAGCTGAGTGGGGTGGCATGGTAGCTCCGTGTCTCCAGCCAGCTTGTCCCCAGCACTGCAAGCCACACTTGACTTTCACACAAAACTCAAGCAATAAGCAGAGTAACAATCTGCACACTCAAGCAGGACTTGGGTGATCACATGGTCTCCAGAGTGCTCAGGATCAGTGATGTTAATGTGTAGAGGAGATGGTCACTTAAGGAAATGTCAGCTCACTGTCTTGCATTCAGGAACTTGTGAGAGAATGCTTTCACTCCTTTGTTGAAAGAGATCAGGTTCTCTGCCTTCTAATTTCTGTCCTTATAATGTTATGCCATCAAAATACTTAATTACATGCTGGCTTTTTTTAATAATAATAATTAACATTTACTAACTGCTTACTGTGATTTCAGTGGAAGGCTTTAAATGTATTGCCTTATCTAATACAGTTATCCATTGATATGGGTTATATGTTTATAATTGCATTTTTATTGAAGTATAATTGATTTACAATGTTGTGTTAGTTTCTGGTGTACAGCAAAGTGATTCATTGTGTGTGTGTGTGTGTGTGTGTGTGTGTGTATTCTTTTTCATTTTTGGCAGTGCCTCACAGCTTGTGGGATATTGTTCCCTGACCGGGGATTGAACCCAGGCTTTCAGCAGTAAAAGCACAGAGTCCTAACCACTGGACCACCAGGGAATTTACGTTTCTCATATTCTTTTCCATTATGGCTTGTTACAGGATATTGAACGTAGTTCTCTGTGCTATATAGTAGGACCTTGTTGTTCAACTATTTTATATATACTGGTGTGTATCTGTTTGTTACAAATTCCTAGTTTATCCCTTCACTGCTTTCTCATAGTGTGTTTTCTATGTTCGTGAGTCTATTTCCATTTTGCAAATAAGTTCATTTGTATCACATTTTAGATTCCACGTAAAAGTGATATCATGTGATATTTGTCTTTGTCTGACTTACTTCACTTAGTATGATAATCTCTAAGTCCATCCATGTTGCTGCAAATGGCATTATTTCGTTCTTTTTTATGGCTGTGTAGTATTCCATTGTTTATGTATACCACATCTTCTTTATCCATTCATCTGTTGATTAACATTTAGGTTGCTTCCACGTCTTGGCTATTGTAAATAGTGCTTCAATAAACACTGGGGTACATGTATCTTTTTGAATAAGAGTTTCCTCTAGATATATGCCCAGAAATGGGATTTCAGGATTGTACATTTAGATTTTGTTTTACATAGTGGCTGCACCAATTTACACCCTCACCAACAATATAGGAAGGTTCCTTTTTCTCCATACCTTCTCCAGCATTTATTATTTGTAGGTTCTTAGTGATAACCATTCTGAATGATGTGAGGTGATACCTCATTGTAGTTTTTATTTATATTTCTCTAATAGTTAGCAAAGTTGAGCGTCTTTTCACCTGCCTATTGGCCAACTGTATGTCTTCTTTGGAGAAATGTCTATTCAAGTCTTTTGCTCATTTCTTAATTGGGATGTTTTTGTTGTTGTTGCTGCTCTTGTTGATTTGTGTGAACTGTTTGTACATTATGGAAATTAGGCCCTTGTCCGTCCCTTGGCTTTTTTCTATTATGGGTCAGTACTCTAAAAATAGTGTTAGTAGGTGCTAGATAATGGCTGTTAATTTTGTCCTTAATACAAACATACTGCCCTTTTGATCTAGGATTTTAAGACTTGGGTGAAGCAAACAACTAGCTGGAATTCATTCAGTGGTGAGGTTTTCTACACAGGCTCAGTCCCTTCTTTATCTATTTTCTTAAACCACATGCTTTTCCGCTTTGGCTACTCATTTCCCCTCTGGTCACACTTGTTTCATTTTGTTTCCACCCTGGTCACACAATTTGAAAAGTACTGAGATTGCTCCAGATATTGTATATGTTGTTATCTCTCCTTTGTACATGAGGAAACTGAGGCTCAGAATGATGAAAAATTGTTAACATCACCTCAGTGGTAAAGTGCAGACAGATCCACGCTTCAGATTTGGGTAACTGTAGCTTCTAAGTCCATCATCTTTCCACTAAGGTGATCTTTCAGCCCCCAGCACGTGTTTTATCCAGACTTGAGCCTTCCTTTAGTCTTGTCCCCTTCATTCCCAACTCCAAACCTTCCACTGTGTTAGAGGACAATTCTGTGTTTTGTTTTGCCACGCCACATGGCACGTGGGATCTTAGTTCCCCAACCAGGGGTCGAACCTGCACCCCTTGTGTTGAAAACTCAGAGTCTTAACCGCTGGACCATTGGGGAAGCCGTCAACCACAATTCTGAAGAGGCCTCCCAGTCCTGCACACATTGTTCATACCCTTCTTCAGCCTGAGGTATGCAGCCGCCACCTTAGACATGGGTCAGAGTCCCAAGGATGGTCAGGGTGAACTCAAACCCACGAGAAAGGTCCTACAGTGGGAAGCTGTGAGAACTCTGGCCCCACTCACCAGAGCCACTGAACTCCAAATTTTGGTGGCACAGAAGAAGTGAGGAGAGCCATGCTAATTCCCCCCTGCCTAGAGAAATGCAGACTCAGGATCTCTGTTCCAGGGCTTAGAGTGAGGGTTCAGATTCTAGAACAGGCTTTGATTTCAGTCCTGGTCTCACCACTCGCTAGCTCTGCCACCTTGGACTGATTGCCTAGCTTCTCTGTGCCTCGGTTTCCTCATCTGTAAATGGAGATATAACATCAACATACAGTTCAGTTTTGCTGTGACCATGAGGCACAATAATCATATCTGAAAAAATATCTAGTGTGGTGCCTGGTACATAGTTGGTGCTGTTTCAATCACTAAGTCATGTCCGACTCTCAGGGACCCCATGAACTTTGGCACACCAGGTTCACCTATCCATGGAATTTTCCAGGCAAGAATACCAGTTGTTGTTCAGTCACTAAATTGTGACTCTTTGCGACCCCACGAACTACAGCACACCAGGCTTCCCTGTCCTTCACTCTCTCCTGGAAATTGCTCAAATTCATGTCCATTCAGTCAGTGATGTTATCTAACCATCTCATCCTCTGTTGCCCTCTTCTCCTCCTGCCCTCTTTCCCAGAATCAGGGTCTTTTCCAGAGAGTTGGCTCATCACATCAGGTGGCCAAAATATTGGTGCTTCAGCTTTAGCAGCAGTCTTTCCAATGAATATTCAGGGTTGATTTCCTTTAGGATTGACTGCTTCCCTGGTGGTTCAGACAGTAGAGAATAGTGGAGTGGGATTGCCATTTCCTCCTCTAGGGGATCTTCCTGTCCCAGGGACTGAACCCAAGTCTCCTGTGTCTTCTGCATTGGCAGGTAATTCTTTACCACTGAGCCACCTGGGAAGCCCCTGGTACATAATTCAGTTCAGTTCAGTTCAGTCACTCAGTCGTGTCTGACTCTTTGCAACCCCAGGGACCGCAGCATGCCAGGCCTCCCTGTCCATCACCAACTGCTGGAGTCTACCCAAACCCATGTTCATTGAGTCGGTGATGCCATCCAACCATCTCATCCTCTGTCGTCCCCTTCTCCTCCTGCCCTCAATCTTTCCCAGCATCAGGGTGCTTCAAAAAATTTAACTGTTTTGGGGACTTCCCTGGGCTTCCCTGGTGGCTCAGATGGTAAAAAATCCTCCTGCAATGCATGAGACCTGAGTTCCATCCTTAGGTTGGGAAAATCTCCTAGAGGTGGGCATGGCAATCCACTCCAGTATTCCTGCCTGGAGAATCCTCATGGACAGAGGAGCCCAGCAGGCTACAATTCCATGGGGTCACAAAGAATCAGACATGACTGAGCATCCAATGGCTAATACTTCATGCTGCCAATGCAGGCAGAGCAAGTTTGATCCTTGTTCAAGAAGTTAAGATCCCACAGGCTGTACAGTGCAGCCAATAAATTAAAAAATAATAATAATAACAGTTCTTGTTGATAGTAAAAGTTTGTGATTTTTTTCTTAGGCAAAAACAAAGATCTCACTCAAACTTTCTGTCCCCCAAGACCAGTAGAGAATTTGGAGTTCTGAGTTTGCCCTCTGTCCTGGCATCCACACACAAAGGCAATTATTTTTCAGTTCACTTCTGTCTGGAACGCTCCCTAATAGGAAGCTCTCCCCAAGAGCACTCCAAAGGCAAGGCAGAAGCTACCCCTCACTTTCTAACATAAATGATTAGAGACCTCACAGCTTGTGAAGACCCCAGAGTCACTTCCTTATTCACAAGCACCACATCAACACGCCACCATTCCTTTCTTTGCTAAGCCCAATTTCACTATTCTGTATTTTGTCCCTACTATGTGCCAGGCACTGAGTTTGGTGCATAAGCCCCATTGGATGATACAGCATCCCAGTGTATCATAATCTAGTGGAGAATGGAAAGTAACCAGTATACCAGCAAAAACACTGTCACTGGAAATTGTGATAAGTTCTATGATGGATAAAATCAGAGACAACAGTGTAATGGGGAATCTACTTCGAAGGGGAATAAAGGGAGAGACTCTCTGATGAAGAGACATTTAACCTGAGGGCTGAAAGGGGACCTGCCAGGTAAAGGAGAAGGGAGAGAACAGGTGCGTGCTTGGAGGGACTGAAGGAAGGCAGGTGGAGCTGGAGCACACCACGGAGCAGAGCGTTTGTGAGGCAGGAGATCCGCCAGGTTCCACTTTTGCAACTGGCCTCCTGTTTGCATCTCATGGGACACTGAGACCTGAGCTTCAGGCTGAATATTTACAACTAGTCTCCTGTTTGCTTTTCCTGAGAGGGGAGATAGGAGGGCTCCAGGTAAGGTATTTATCATCAGCCTCCTGTTTGCATCTCAAAATGGAAATGACAACAGAAACAGGGTAGACAGTCTTTGTCTCTTGTAAACACCTTAAGATAACAGTCAAGGCAAGAACAAAGAGGGGTAAAACCCTGTTTGAGTAAAGGATTAAGGGATTGCCACTCTCCCTTCCCCCACTTCTTGGGGCAAGGGAGACACTACACATGCTAGAAAGGCTCTTTGGGGTCAAAAGTCAGAATAATGCCAGGCTTGCTCCTCCCAGAAGCCTTCCTGTCAAGATCCATCTTGGCTGAGGAGTGAGTGCTCTGCTCAGGGGAAGATCTTAAGACAAATTAGACAGAGGGGGACAAAACAAGATGATTGGCCTAAAGGAAGACAAAGACCCAAGAAATTGTCCCCATATACTGCAGCCATGAAATTAAAAGATGCTTGCTTCTTGGAAGGAAAGTTATGACAAATCTAGGCAGCATATTAAAAAGCAGAAACTTTGCCAACAAAGGTCCATGTAGCTATGGTTTTCCAGTAATCATGTACGGGTGTGAGAGTTGGAAAATAAAGAAGGCTGAGTGCCAAAGGATTGATGCTTTTAAACTGTGGTGTTGGAGAAAACTCTTGAGAGTCCCTTGGACTGCAAGGAGATCAAAACATTCCATCCTAAAAGAAATCAACTCTGAGTATTCATTGGAGGGACTGTTGCTGAAATTGAAGCTCTAATACTTTGACCACCTGATGCAAAGAGCTGACTCATTGGAAAATAACCTGATACTGAGAAAGACTGAAGGCAAAAAGAGAAGGGGTTGCAAAGGATGAGATGGTTAGATAGCCTCACCAGCTCAATGGACATGCATTTGAGCGAACTCTGGGAGATAATGGAGGACAGAGGAGCCTGGCGAGTTTCAATCCTTGGGGTTGCACAGAGTCGGACATGATTTAGCAACAGAACAATATAAAAGGTTTAAACTTCCCAAAGGCGTGACTCTCTCTCTGAGTTCGCCTGTGGGTCTTTCTGCATGTACTTTACCAATATACTTCTTCCTTTTCTCCTTACCTTCTGCCTGCTCGCCTGAATTCTTTCTTGACAAGGCAGGCATGGACTAGGGATCCAGGCCCTAGCTGCTGGCCTCTGAGCTCTAATGGTTTAGGATTCCTGGTCTGGAAACTAAGATCATGCTTCCTGCTACTGCTCACTGACATTTGCTGCTGCGTGTGTCCAGAATCAGTTGGAGAATATCTTGGTCCCAAGTGAGGCAGGCGTTAAGGACTCTAGTAGAGCTAGAATTTTATTTTTAAAAAACCTTACTTCTTTTACCTTTCTAAACAAAATGGGCCTCAGGAAGCACTGCTATCAATAAAGCTAGTGGAGACAATGGAATTCCAGCAGAGCTATATAAAATCCTAAAAGATGACCCTATCAAAGTGCTACACTCAATAGGTGAGCAAATTTGGAAAACCCAGCAGTGGCCACAGGACTGGAAAAAGTCAGTCCTCACCTCAATTCGCAAGAAGGGCAGTATTTAAAGAATGTTCAAACCACCGGACAATCGCATTCATCTCCCATGCTCCTAAGGTCATGCTCAAAACTCTGCATTCTAGGCTACAGCACTATGTGAACCAAGAACTTCCAGAAATCCAATCTAGGTTTGGAAAACACAGAGGAACCAGAGATCAAATTGCCAACACGCTGGATCATAGAGAAAACAAGGGAATTCCAGCAAAGCATCTACCTCTATTTCATTCACTATGCTAAAGCCTTTGACTGTGTGTTGTGCTGTGCTTAGTCACTCAGTCGTGTCCAACTCTTTGTGACCCCATGGACTGTAGCCCGCCAGGCTTCTCTGTCCATGGGGATTCTCCAGGCAAGAATACTAGAGTGGGTTGTCTTGCCTTACTCCAGGGGATCTTCCCAACCCAGGGATTGAACCCAGGTCTTCCACATTGCAGGCAGATTCTTTATCATCTGAGCCACCAGGGAAGTCCAAGAATACTGGAGAGGGTAGCCTATCCCTTCTCCAGGGGAGCTTCCCAACCCAGGAATAAACTGGTGTCTCCTGCATTGCAGGCAGATTCTTTACCAGCTGAGTTACCAGAGAAGCCCTAAACATATCTAGAAACACTCATTTGGAGAAACACTCATTTGGAGAAAGATTTGGAGAAAGATGTTTTCATACAGTTTGGGTGAAAATGAAGCCATCCGACAGAACCGTGCCATAAACAACACCGATGAGTACAGACTTCCAGGCTCGAATCCTTCCCAGCCCCATAGTTCCCGATTGCCTCTTTCTGGTCCAGGACCCTGGTCACACTCTGTGTTAAACGGGCACCACTGGGTACATCTTCTGTTTGCTGTTAGTGTGAGGGAAAGGAGCCCGGATCTGCTGGTGGCCCATCTGCACCCCATCCAGGAACGGGGCACCGGGGTGATGGGCATAGAGTCTGGCTGTATGGTGCACCCCACGAAGCGGGGAGGCAGGTACTGCCCCTGATGGGGCACAATCTGGCTTGCTGACAGTTGAGCATGACGTTCATGAGCATGTTCGTGGTGCCCTTGGGCAAGCAACAGTTGGTCTGGGACCTAGTCAGGGGTACCCAGGCCAAGAGCTGGACTGTGTGGATCATAACAAACTGTGGAAAACTCTTAAAGAGATGGGGATAACAGACTATGTTACCTGTCTCCTGAGCAACCTGTATGCGGGTCAAGAAACAATAGTTAGAACCTTGTATGGAACAACTGACTGGTTCAGAACTGAGAAAGGAGTACAACAAGGCTGTTTACTGACACCCTGTTTATTTAATTTATATGCAGAGCACATCATGAGAAATGCTGGGCTGGATGAGTTACAAGCTGGAATCAAGATTACCAGGAGAAATATCAACAACCTCAGATATGCAGATGATACCACTCTAATGGCAGAAAGCAAACAGGAATTAAAGAACCTATCGATAAAGGTGAAGGAGGAGAGTGAAAAATGCCAGCTTAAAACTAAATGTTAAAAAAGCTAAGATCATGGCCATTCAATCCCATCACTTCATGGCTTTCTATTGAAAGGGAAAATGTGGAAACAGTGACAGTTTCCCTCTTTTGGGGCTCTAAAATCACTTCAGATGGTGATTGCAGCCAGAAGGAAAGCTATGACAAACCTGGGCAATGTGTTAAAAAGCAAAGAGATCACTTTGCTGACCAAGTGCGTATAGTTTAGGTTTTGGTCTTTCCAGTCACATGTGGTTGAGATAGCTGGACTATAAAGAAGGCAGAATGCCAAAGAATTGATACTTGAGAGCTGTGGTGCTGGAGAAGACTCTTGAGAGTCCCCCAGACAGCAAGGAGATGAAAACAGTCAATCTTACCAGAAATTGACCCTGAATACTCATTGGAAGGACTGATACTGAAGCTGAAACTCCAATACTTTGGCCACCTGATGTAAAGAGTCAGCTCATTGGAAAAGACCCTGATGCTGGGAAAGATTGAAGGCAGAAGGAGAAGAGGGCAACAGAGGATGAGATGGTTGGATGGCATCATCAGTGCAATGGACATGAACTTGAGCAAACTCCGGGAGAAGGTGGGGCACAGGGAGGCCAGGCATGCTGCAGTCCATGGGGTCGCAAAGAATCAGACATGGCTTGGCAACTGAACAACAACAAGAGACAAATGGAGAGACTTCTCCCCGCAGTCCAGTGATTAAGACTCCGTGCTTCCAATGCAGGGGACAGGGTTCGATTTCTGGTCGGTGAACTAAGACCCTACCTGCCGCAGAGGGCAACCAAAAATTTTTAAAAATTTAAAACAAAATGGCACCCAAATCTCATTAGTTCCAATGACTAACAAATTCATGAATAGAATGTTTGTCCCCTACTCCTGTCTCCCCTCTCTGGATTCTTTTATAGATTGTGTCACCTGTCTCAGCCCTTGGCAGTGGAGTTATTTGCTTATCTGAGCCCCCATAAGCAACACAGGAAATCACTTTTCTTGGAATAGGGAGTTTTCCACATTTACCATCACTCCCATATGTAATCACTGAACATTTGCCCACATAGTTCTCTTGCATTAAACTACACTTCTGGGCAAAAAGAGGAGTATGCATATTGGCTCAGAGCTTGTTTACTCCTTGGAAGGAAAGTTATGACCAACTTAGATAGCATATTAAAAAGCAGAGACATTACTTTGCCAACAAAGGTCCGTCTAGTCAAGGCTATGGTTTTTCCAGTGGTCATGTACAGATGTGAGAGTTGGACTGTGAAGAAAGCTGAGCACTGAAGAATTGATGCTTTTGAACTGTGGTGTTGGAGAAGACTCTTGAGAGTCCCTTGAACTGCAAGGAGATCCAACCTAAAGGAGATCAGTCCTGGGTGTTCATTGGAAGGACTGTTGCTGAAGCTGAAACTCCAATACTTTGGCCATCTCGTGTGAAGAGTTGACTCATTGGAAAAGACTCTGATGCTGGGAGGGATTGGGGGCAGGAGAAGAAGGGGACGACAGAGGATGAGATGGCTGGATGGCATCACCAACTCAATGGACGTGAGTTTGGGTGAACTCTGGGAGTTGGTGATGGACAGGGAGGCCTGGCGTGCTGCTATTCATGGGGTCGCAAAGAGTCGGACACGACTGAGCAATTTAACTGAACGGAACTGAACTGATTTTTGGTAAAATGAAGCTCTCAGAGGAATAAATAATCTTTTCTGTCTCTGCTGGATTTAAAGACTAGATTCTAACAGTCTTAGGAGAGTTAGGTGTTAGCATAGCTTTCAAAGAAGACCAAAAGCGTGAGCTGATTTCAGCCAAAATATGGCAGGAGAGACCCCGTGTGTTCAGTTTAAGTAATAGCTACTGGCATGAACCTGGTTTTCCCCTGATTAGAAACAGAAAGAATAAATCGGGAGCTTGGAATGAACACAATTTCACTACTATATATGACAGATGACTGATGGGGGCCTACCGTCTAGTACAGGCAACTCTACCTAATATTCTGTGATAACCTATATGAGAAAAGAGTCCATTTATTTATTAATAAAAATAAGTGACATTTCATATTTTAAAAAAGAAAATCATAGGAGTTAAGTGTAAAAATGTCCTTTATGCACCAGAGCCATTCTTAAGAAGTTTATTTTTTTCCTGTAATTAGTTGCCACATTTCCAAATACAACTTAATAAACAAGAAAGTCAGCTCAGATTCAGTGTCACTAAGAAATAGGAAGTTAGCCTTAAAAATGCATTCCAATTAGGTGCAGACAAGTACTGTTTGAGTCCACTTACATAAGTTACCTGCACACATGCCTGCCAAGTTGCTTCAGTTGTATTTGACACTTTGCAACCCTATGGACTATAGCCCACCAGGCTCCTCTGTCCATGGGATTCTCTAGGCAAGAATACTGGATGGACTGACATGACTTCTTCCAGGGGAACTTCCCAACCCAGGGATCAAACCTGTGTCTCTTACATCTCCTGCATTGGCATACGTTCTAAGTTGTTTCAGTCATGTCCAACTATTTGTGACCCTCTGGACTGTGGCCTGTCAGGCTACTCTACCTATGGGATTCTCCATGCAAGAATACTGGAGTGGATTGCCATATTCTCCTCCAGGGGGTTTTCCCAACCCAGGGATTGAAGCCGCACCTCTTACATCCTGTATTGGCAGGCAGATTCTTTACTATCAGAGCCACCTGGGAAGCCCATAGACGGTACCTAGAATAGTCAAATTCATAGAGTCAGAAAGAACATTAGTAGATGCCGAGGGCTGGGGATGGGGTGGGAAGCGAGGAGTCGGTGTTTAATGAGGACAGAATTTCAGTTCAGAAAGTGAAAAGTTCAGGAGATAGATGATGGTGAGAGTTTCATAACAATGTGAATGTACTTCGTGCCACTGAAATGTATGGTAAATATGGCTAAAATAGTATGCATTATATTATGTGACTTTTACAATAAAAAACATTAATAAAATAAATGGATCTGCAGGGGAGAAAAAAGAAGTCGGGTCAGTAATGAGCTGTCTTTCAGCCTTGATGAGACGTGGTGTTACCATTGGTAAACATAGTACATTTGGTCCATGTACTATCCAGCGGCCATTTCAACTCTAAACTTTCAGGAGCTTCAAGACTTCCACCCAAATTCCCAGGCCTGAAAGAGTCCCCACTGCAACATGTCCAAATATATGGCACTCCCCGAGCCTGGCTGTCAGTGTTTGGGAACACTGTGGTCCCTGTTCCCAAAAAAGAAGACCTGAGTACAGAAGGCCAGTCGGGAGCCAGGGAAGAAAGACTCAGACATGAAACCATGGGAAGCACGTTGGACTCTTCAAACACCGTCTCATCAGGCAGGGCTGGGAACTGGGTGGAGGACCTGCTTGACACTCTCTCTCCCTGGATAAGGACTCCCAGACTCCATCTGCTGGGCACGAGGGGCCTCTGAGTGTTTTGCAGTCCTCATTATTATTCTTCGAATTTCTAATCTTCTGGCCCAGGCTGGTGCATCAGAAAAGTTCAAGTTTATTAGGCATTGAATGTGGCGGGCAATGTTCAGAACATTTTGCATATTTTAACTCATTTCACCTTCACTACAAGAGCCTCTGCAGGCAATTACTGTCCCCACCACATGGGTAAAGAACTTTTAAGCCAGAGGTTAAATAACCAGTTTGAGACCACACAGCTCCTAAGGGAACCTCAAGTCCAGGCAGTCAGCTCCACAACCCATGGTCTTGGTCACCCCCCAATACTCTGAACCCCCACAGCTCTGCAGAGTGGCTGCAGAGCTGCATTAATGAATACATGTTGAGTGAATCAATGTTGAGTGAATGTTTGAATGAATCAAAATGCAACTCGCTTCAAGTCCCACTGAGCAGTGTTCCTAGATTCCAGATTCTCCCAGCCCCTTCCTTTCCTTTCTGGCCTCTATAGGCTTCTTGGCCAGCAGGTCAATTTCCGGCCCATGGAAGGTGTTTTCCCTTCATGACTACAGAAAACTCGTGGCTACCTTTGGAGAGGCGGCCTCACCCATAATTCCCAGTCTTGCTCACTCAGATTTATGTTTATTTTTCTTTAACTGATAACAAGTACCCCTGGGCCTGGGCTAAGGAACACCTGCGTGCCCTGCCCATTATAGGCATTTTGTTAAAGCACCCGGTGTTCTTTTTAGGCTGTGAACCAGGAATTCAGGATGCCATCAGGCCACACACCTTAACTCTCCACCCTAAAGTGAGCCTTGCCTCAGGGAACGTGTCTCACATACCCCTCTATCCCCCATCAGCCTCCCTAAAGCAGGTTCAATCTCCACTTTAACTCCATCACTTCTAGTGAAGGGAAAGAGGAGAGAGAAACTAATATCTAGTACGAATGCTAGGCTAGCTATTTCAAAAACTTTATGCTTTTACAAATACAATATTATTGTACTGATTCTACAGGTAATGAAAGCAATGAATGGCCAGGATGTTTGCATAACTTGCCAGCGTTAACCTAGCCAGTGAACAGCAGTGCTGGAATTCAATCCCAGATAAATCTGGGGCCAAAGTCCATGCTCTTTCTACCCCATGCTCTCTTTGAAGGTGCTTATTAGCACTTCCCCTGGGCTTCCTCTAGGACGCCAGAATCAACGTTTGGGTAGGAAAACAAAACAAAACAGTATTTAAGGACCATTTCTTTATTTGCAAAATAGGAATAAAAATAGTTCCTACCACAAAGGGTTCTTAAAAGGGTTAAATGAAAAAACCCAAATGAAGAATTTAGCACCAAGATTAAAAAAGAATAAGCACCACTCCCCTTCCTCTTCTATTATTTTCCTCCTCTATCTCCTCTGGACAACAGGCGAACAAAAACTGGACCTCACACAAGAGAAGCAGTAATGCCAGGCCATTTGGAAGATAAAGGAGCAGTGTGGCGGTAAAAAAAAAAAGAAAAGAAAAAAAAAGTAGGTGGTGTAAACATATAACTTTATATCCAGACAGGGTTTCAAATGAATACAATTTAAAATCATGTGCTGGGACTTTCCTGGTGGCACAGTGGCTGAGAATCTGCCTTCCAATGCAGGGAACATGGGTTTGATTCCTGGTCTCAGACAGTAAAATGTCTGCCTGTAGTGCAGGAGACCCGGGTTCGATCCCTGGGTTGGGAAGATCCCCTGGAGAAGGAAATGGTGACCCACTCCAGTACTCTTGCCTGGAAAATTCCATGGATTGAGGAGCCTGGTTGGCTACAGTCCATCGGGTCACAAAGAGTCGGGCATGACTGAGTGACTTCACTTTCTTTCACTTTCTTTCTTAGAACTAAGATCCCTCATGCTGCTGGACAACTAAGCCCCTGAACCTCAACAAAGACTCAGCACAACTAAAGAAATAAAATAAATAATCGCAAGCTAGTAAATATGTTTTCAGTAGAGAAATTAGTTAAGTTCAGATTCGAATTTTTTTTTTTTTTGGCCACATCACTCAGATTTTGTGATCTTAGTTCCTTGACCAGGGAGCGAACCCAGGGCCATTGCTAGGAAAATACTGAGTCCTCATCTCTGGACCACCAGGAAAACTCAAATTTTTAAAGAACTGCCAGAAATTCAACAGAGAAAATCACACATGCAATAATAACAACAAAAAAGCAACAAATAACAAATAAAGCAACAAATAACAAAACAGAGTTCTGAAATGTTATGTGTTGTCAGAATTGGGCCAGCCCCACAGCCTGGTGGGCTACAGTCCATGAGGTTGCAAAGAATCAGACACCACTGAGTGACTAATGTTCTCATACTGAAAGGTCTTCCAAGGTGGCACAGTGGTAAAGAATCTCCTTGCCAATGCATGAGTCACAAGAGATGTGGGTTTGATCCCTGGGCTGGGAAGATCCCCTGGAATGGCAACCCACTACAGTAGTCTAGCCTGGAAGATTCCATGGACAGAGGAACTAGCAGGTTACAGTTCATTGGGTTGCAAAGAGTTGGACACGACTGAGCACACACACCCCCACACATCCATGCTAAAACACAAGCACTGGATTCAAAAACAAAATGCAATTCAATCCTATGCCTACTTTACTGGTTTTTTTTTTTTTTAATTTTAGTATAGCTGGTTGCTCAGTCATTAAGTTGTGATGGACTCTTTGAGACCCCATGGACTGCAGTACTACAGGCTTCCCTTTTTTCACTATTTCCTGGAGTTTGCTCAAACTCGTATGCATTGAGCCTGTGATGCCATTTAAACATCTCATCCTCTGTTGTCCCCTTCTCCTCTTGCCCTCAGTCTTTCCCAGCATCAGGGTCTTTTCCAGTGAGTCAGCTTTTCGCATTAGGTGGCCAAAGTCAGCTTTAGCATCAGTCCTTCCAATGAACACCCAGGACTCCTTTAGGATAGACTGGTTGGATCTCCTTGTAGTCCAAGGGACTCTCAAGAGTCTTCTCCAGCACCACAGTTCAAAAGCATCAATTCTTCGGCGCTCAGCTTTCTTTATAGTCCAACTTTCACATCCATACACTACCACTGGAAAAACCATAGCCTTGACTAGATGGACCTTTGTTGACAAAGTAATCTCTCTGCTTTTTAATATGCTGTCTAGATTGGTCATAACTTTCTTTCAAAGGAGTAAGCATCTTTTGATTTCATGGCTGCAATCACCATCTGCTGGTTCCATCACTTCATGGCAAATTGATGGGGAAACAATGGAAATAGTGACAGACTTTATTTTCTTGGGCTTCAAAATCACTGTAGATGGTGACTGCAGCCATGAAATTAAAAGACGCTTGCTTCTTGGAAGAAAACCTATGACCAACCTAGACAGCATATTTAAAAGCAGAGACGATATTTTGCCAACAAAGGTAGTCTAGCCAAAGCTATGGTTTTTCCAGTAGTCATGTATGGATGTGAGAGTTGGACCATAAAGAAAACTGAGCACTGAAGAATGCATGCTTTTGAATTGTGGTGTGGGAGAAGGCTCTTAAGAGTCTCTTGGACAGCAAAGAGATCCAACCAGTCCATCCTAAAGGAAATCAGTCCTGAATATTTACTGGAAGGACTGATGCTTAAGCTGAAACTCCAATCCTTTGGCCACCTGATGTGAAGAGCTGACTCATTGGAAAAGACTCTGATGCTGTGCAAGATTGAAGACAGGAGAAGGGGATGGCAGAGGATGAGATGGTTGGATGGCCTCACCTATTTGATGGACATGAGTTTGAGCAAGCTCCAGGAGTTGGTGATGGACAGGGAAGCCCGACATGCTGCAGTCCATGGAGTCCCAAACTGTTGGACATGACTGAGTGACTGACCTGAACTGATGCATGTTTTAAAAATCCTTAGTATGCAGTAGCTTCTGCACAACTTCCTACTCAGTTTTCTCTTTTTTTTCCAGAGAGTGACTTTATTAAAGTTGTATATCTAGATATAGACCTGTATCTTTATCCTGCAGGGCTCTTTTACTAACCAATCTAAGTAGTCCTTTGCCAGCCATCTTCATATCCTACTCAGTGTTCCTGTATCAATACCAACTAAGGAGTCATCTCCACTTAATGGAAGCTTCCCTGGAAGATGGACTTTTCCTTCTTGTTCAACTCTGTGTATCTCTCAAAGACCCTGTAATTTTAATTAAGATCCAGATAGATTATCAATAGTCCCTGGACAACCAAAACGTCAGCTAATGATTTCTCTCATTCTGTCATCGTGTGATATAAAATCCATTGCTATATTCCTAGTGTTTTCTTAAAACGATGCCAGAAACTAAATATGTGAAGAAGATATTTGAATAAGTGAATAAATAAATAAACACATGAATCAATATTTACCGTCTTTGAAAAACGGGTTCTTCAATGCTCTACTTTTTAATTTGACTTTGTTGAAAGCACCAGTTGGCTCTAAGTAATAACCCAATATTCTTTAATTTCACCAGAGGTATATAGAATAATATATTGGACATTTTTTTCCATTGAATTAACCCTGAACTCTGTGATGCTGGGAAAAATTTAAAAAGGGAACAAAGCTTTAAGACTTACTCAAAATACACACACTTTCTTTTATGTCATTTTGGATACTTGATTTCTAGACACTGAGCACAAACACTGAGATAAATTCTATAATGGTATCTTATTTTCTGAGATGTAAATGCCCTCTGAATCCTGCCAAGACTTAGTTTTGAGGCTTAGGCAATAGGTGGAAATATTCAACACTCTGCATTTCATTAGCAGCTTTCACTGAATTCATTAGGACACAGATAAATAGTTTACATTGGGAGATTAAAGAACAATTAAAATAATTATAGGAGTACAGAAACAACTTTGAAACTAGTGAGAATTCTCCTAAATGTGTAATTGCATTTTCAACACAATTAGGTGCTTAATTGTGTACAATCTTTAATTAATACATTTTAACACATAAACCCTTAGATTGGGGGGGTGGGCGGGGAACTGTCTTTGTCTACTGCCTTTTGGCAATCTGAAAAATATATGGAGTTTTCTCTCTACCCTTTACCCAACAGGTTGCTCAAGTTTTGAATGGTGAACCTAGAGTATGTCATACAGAGTGAAGTAAGTCAGAAAGAGAAAAACAAACATCGTATATTAACACATATATGTGTTAGGGGAAGCATACTGACTGAAACCGCCCACCCTGACCAGGCACCATAGTAACTATTTGCATGAGTTGTTTTACGACAGGAGATCCTGATAAGGAATACGGAACTAATAAGCCACCACCAACTGGTAGAGTTCAAGAAAGGTCAAAAAGTGACACCACGTGTCCAACCGCCTCCCAGAATCCTCCTCTCTGGCAGCCATCTTGGCTGAACAAGGCGTGCACCACCAGGAAGGACTGTGAGTCAGAATGATTGGCTAAAGACAACTGGGAAACTAATCCCATTACCATAAAACCCGAGACTGACAGCCATGTCACAGAGCAGCTCTCCTGGGTTCCCTTACCCTACTGCTCTCCGTCCTGGTACCCTTTCCCAATAAAATCTCTTGCTTTGTCAGCACATGTCTCCTTGGAAAATTCACTTCCGAGTGTTAGACCAGAGCCCACTTTCGCGCCCTGGAAGGGGTCTGCCTTCCTGCAGCATACGTGTCGACTGAAAAGGATGCCCAACATGAGAATTGCACGTTAAGTCTTGTCTGGGGCAAAATGAGAACTGCAGCCTGGGAGATGGCTCTGAGAGACTGCCCTAAAGAGATAGTGGGGGAAGATCAATATACGTGATGTTGGTGAAGGGAGAGTTCATGAAATCAAGCACTTATCTCATTCTACTAGTCACAGGAAGCTGATGTCATCACGAAGGGATTCAGTGGTTTTCTAGATATGAGGAAATGCAAAGATTGGGATCATGAAATTAGTTCCTGAAAATGTCTATCTAAAGACCTGTTTCACCAGTTTTCCTGGAGCACAGAGTGCATCATTCCCCATCCTGAATGCCCTTTGGGTGTGTTGAAGGTCAGCAGCTACAGCAGCACAGGATTCCATCCCTTCAGAGGCAAACGCTCTTCCTTCAGTTCAGTTCAGTTCAGTCGCTCAGTCGTGTCCGACTCTGCAACCCCATGAATCGCAGCACGCCAAGCCTCCCTGTCCATCACCAACTCCCAGAGTTCACTCAGACTCACATCCATCGAGTCCGTGATGCCATCCAGCCATCTCATCCTCGGTCGTCCCCTTCTCCTCCTGCCCCCAATCCCTCCCAGCATCAGAGTCTTTTCCAATGAGTCAACTCTTCTCATGAGGTGGCCAAAGTACTGGAGTTTCAGCTTTAGCACCATTCCTTCCAAAGAAATCCCAGGGTTGATCTCCTTCAGAATGGACTAGTTGGATCTCCCTGCAGTCCAAGGGACTCTCAAGAGTCTTCTCCAACACCACAGTTCAAAAGCATCAATTCTTCAGTGCTCAGCCTTCTTCACAGTCCAACTCTCACATCCGTACATGACCACAGGAAAAACCATAGCCTTGACTAGACGGACCTTAGTCGGCAAAGTAATGTCTCTGCTTTTGCTCTTCCTCGGTAGGTGCCAATTTGTAGTTGACATGGAATCTAGAAAAATGGTACAGATGAACCTATTTTGCAGGGCAGGAATAGAGATGCAGACATAGGGAATGGACTCCACATAGGGTGGGAAGGAGAGGAAGGCACGAACTGAGAGAGTAGTATTTACATATACACACTACCATGTGGAAAATAGATAGCTAGTGGAACCTGCTGTATAGCGCAGGGAGCTCACTTAGATGGGTGGGATGGGGGAGGTGGGAGGGAAGCTCAAGAGAGAGGAGATATATGTATACATAAGGCTGATTAACATTGTTGTACAGTAAAAACTAAAACAACATTGTAATTATACTCCAATTGAACATGTTTGTAAGTTTTGAGTGGTTCAAATTCATGTAAGTATAATCTGTTTAATATTTGTAGACAATGGTTAAAAGTTTGACATTTTTTAACCGTAATTAAATATGAAGATTTGAGAGAACACTATATTGAAACGTATGTTTCTTAATTTTCATTTATCTACCTTTACAAGCTGGGTTGAAATGTAGCAGGAAAAATTCTTCAAGTAAGTTATTTTATATCACTGATGTCCAGGTTTTATGAAGACTAACAAGTTTTTTTGGGAATAGAGGCGGAAACACAAAATTGTTTAAAACAGTCAGCACTCAATTAAAAAAATCAGTCAAGAAGCTAGGTATAATTTCAAAAGGAAAAAATCAATAACCATTACCAATTAGAGGATATAATGAGAAGCTTTCAAATCAACAAAATGAAAAGAAAAAAGAAATTTGGGAATAAATTTAACACAAAGTGTGCAAAACTGTAAAGGAGAACCAAAATCACTGGTTGGGGAACAAAGATGCCCACCAAATAGTGGGTTTTTTGGGCTGTGACCCTATTAAGAGTCTAGGAAGGTATCTGTACATGCTGCACTGTTCTTAGTTGTTCATTCATGCCCAGCTCTTTGCAACCCCATGGACTGCAGCTTGCCAGTCTCCTTTGTCCATGGTGATTCTCCAGGCAAGAATACTGAAGAAGGTTGTCATGCCCACCTCTAGGGGATCTTCCAAACTCAAGGATCGAGCCCAGGTTTCCCGTATTGCAGGAAGATTCTTTACTGTCTGAGCCACCAGGGAAACCCAAGAGTCCAGCAGACATGGGCATTTATGCAGCAGTAACTCCTCAGCCAGCCCTGCCACTGTTCTTCAATATCCTCCTATTGCATATCTCCATAGAATAGAAGTCTATGAGGATGTAAGAAAAAACGTAGTTTATCAGGCACTCCTAATTAACAGATCATCTGGCATCATAGAGAATTCAGATGTCAAAAATAAAATGGTGCCAAAGTCAGCACAGCAAAGATCTAGAAACCATAGGTAACTTATATACCTATGCTTGGAAACCCTCGGTATTTATTACTAGATAACTATAGGTAAGACTCAAAGAAACGTGACTTCAGCAATCATTGGCAGCAATGTGTTGGAGCTATACAAGATAATAAAAGAGTAAGAACAGAAGCCATTCAAGCTGAATGGAGAAAATCAAGTCGACTTGTAAGTATAAGGATACTGGAGAATATATCCGTTTAGAAAAATGATTTAGAAGGCAGTGACACTTTTTGTTGTTGTCACTAATTTGTGTCTGACTCTTTTGTGACTCCGCGGGCTGTAGTCTGCCAGACTACAGGTGCTACAGTTCCTACAGGCTCCTAGGTCCATGAGATTTTCCAGGCAAGAATACTGCTGTGGGTTGCCATTTCCTCCTAGGGGATCTTCCCAACCCAGAGATCCAACCCATATCTCCTGCACTGGCAGGCAGTTTCTTTACCACTGCATCACCTGGGAAGCCCTGTGATACTTTTCAGTCAATAATTTTGTCCTACACAATTGCATAGTTAAGCAACATATTATGATAAAGTAATAGTGAAAATGCCAGCTACTAAGGTCCTAGAAAAAGACCTTGATGCTAGGAAAGACTGAAGACAGGAGAAGGGGACGACGGAGGACGAGGGGTTGGATGGCATCACCAACTCAGTAGACATGAGTTTGAGTAAGCTCCGGGAGATGGTGAAGGACAGGGAAACCTGGTGTGCTGCAGTCCATGGGGTCACAAAGAGTTGGACACGACTGAGCGACTGAACAACAACAACAAGGTCCTAGTGGAGGAAAGCCCCCTGCTCCCCCTCGCCCCAACCAGGGTGCACAGAATCAACAGGCAGTAGAGTCGAAACGGAATTGAATTCTGGCTCCTCCTCTTAGTAGGTTGGGCAAGGTCACTGAACTTTAATGTCTCTGAACCTTTCGGAACCTTTGCTGTAAAATGAGGGTTCATCCTCATTCATGAATGTTGTGTGAAATCAAGCAAAAATGCACAAGGATTATTAGTTCAGCATCTGGTCCAAATCCACTGGGTTCTTTTTTGTGGTATGAGGTTCAGATAAAGGCTCCCAGCATCTACTCTCCAGCTCAAAAACTGATCATAATTCTGAGCTATATGTCAGCTTCGCCCTTCCAATGCTCAGGGCAAACCTTGGAGCCTTTTCTGATTGAGCCACTGTCACTTTTTGCCTAGATTACTCCCCATTCTTGCCACTACAGGCAAAGAACAGCAGAGTAGCTGGTGACCCTAATATAAGTCAGATCACATCGCTCCTATACTCAAAACCTTCAGATGGCTCCTACCTCATTCAGCAAAAGCCAACATCCTTGCAGTGGCCTCCATGACCCAGCCCCCACGAGGCCCTCACCGTCTCTGCTAACTCTCTCCTTCATTCAGACCACTGCAGCCACTCTGCTCTCTTTGCTGTTTCCTGACACACCAACCTCACTCCTGTCTAGGAACCTCTGATCCAGCGGTGTTCCCTGCCTGGGACCCCCATCTTTGATTTCCACTTAGCTATCTCCCACATCTCCTTTGAATGTTTTCAGTACATATCACCCTGATCATTCTGACAAATTGCCCCTTTCCCCTCACCTGCACACTCCATTTGCAACCGGCTCTGTCCTTTCTCTGTAGCACCATTACGTTCGAGTATGGGTGTGTGCTCAGTCGTGTCTGACTCTTTGAGACCTCACGGACAGTTGCCTGCCAGGCTCCTCTGTCCTTGCCATTTCCTTCTTCAGGGGATCTTCCCAATTCAGAGCTCCAACCTGCCTCTCCTGTATCGACAGGCTGATTCTTTACCAGTGAGACACCTGGGAAACCCACCTTCAAAGTATGCTGTATAATTCATCTCTCTTTTAGGTTTATTGTCTGTCTCCCATTGCAAGAATGTAGACTCCACAAGAGCAGGGTCTTTGCTTAGTTCTTTTTTTTTTTTTTTTCCCCAAGGATCTAGAATAGTACCTATACATGGTAGAAATTCATTTTTCAAAGAAAGGTGTTGTGTCAATAGAAACACAACATATATGATACACATCTCATAGTAATGTTTCAGTGCTTGGAAAACTAGAAATTTCATAATTCAGAACTCCCTATGCCCTAATCATGGTACGTAACTTGCATTTTCATAATGGGCAAAAACACTGAGAAAATTGAGCACTCTTAAATATGGCCCATATAAAATCTGAATATGCTTAGTACAGACTGGGTGTTAATTCAAAACCAAATTCAATGTGGCCAAAACAAAAACCTTGAAGAAAAGTTTGGAGTGGAAATAGGCGGATGATGCTTGGTGGGTAGGAAAATGGAGGAAATCTGAAGAAAAAAATAACGAGGATCATGACCCATTAACTATAGGCCTGTAGAATACTCATGCAAAAAAACTCACTACTACATTCACTTGGGTCCACTTTTCTTGCTAGGGTTGGTGGTGGGGGTTGCTCTGCCCTCTGGTTCCCAGATGGGGAATTAGTGGCTCCTTGTTCAGGTTACTCTATTGCTATAAAACAAATCACTCCACAGCTTAGCAGCTTCAAACAAGCATTTTATTGACAGTTTTGTGGGTCTGGACTTCGGGAAGGGCTCATCTTGGCAGCCCTCAGCTGGGTGTCTCTCCTGCTATGGCAGTTGGCAGCTGGATCTGCAGACATCTGAGAGCTCAGCTGGGCTGGCCGTCCAGGAAGGCACACGCACTCGGCTGGCAGTTAATGCTGGCCATCAGCGGGAGTTCAAGCTCGGTGGCTGACCAGAACACCTGTTGGTCTCAGGTGCCTGGTGTCCCGCAAAGAACCAGGTGGAAGCTGCAGGGCATGTTCTAATCTAGCCTCAGATACTGCACAGAGTCACTTCTGCCACATTCTATTGGTGAGTCACCAAGGTTGGCCCAGATTGAAGGGGAGGGTACATAAGATCCACTACTCAACAGAAGGAAGGTCTAAGCATTTGCAGAAATATTTTAAAATCACACACAGCTTCAAGCATGAAGCTGCAGAGTGAAGTTACATCTGATTAGGTCTTATGATGATTAGAAACCCGGAACTAGTGTTTGATGTTTTAGAAATGTCTCATATCCCCTGTGTACTTAGCCTCTATCACATCTTCCCACTTTTCTCTAACTGCTCCTTCTGGCCTCTGGAAACTGTTTGAGTAGCTTGGAAGGTAGAACAGGGTGGGCAGGAATGATGGTAGTGGAGGAACAGGAATTTCACACTACCGACTCACTCCCTAAGTAAATTCACCTAAGTTCCTTGTCATTTATGTACTGCATCCAAACTGTACACATACAGGCAACATCATGTATTTATTTATTTTTAAAGTATTGCTAGTTTAGAATTTTTTTTGGCTGTGGTGGCACAAGGCTTGCACAATGAATCTTTGTTCTCAGGGATGGAACCCATGCTTCCTGACGTGGAAGCACAGTCTTAAGTAAGCACTGGACCACCAGGGAAGTCCCACATCATTAATTATTGATTGCCCACTGAGGTCTATGCTGTTTGCACAAATTCTCTGCCCCATAGCAGTTAGAGAGATGAACACAACAGCTGTGTGGCTAGACCAGAGTGAGCGAGGATGGCACAGAGGTCAGGGAGGTGATGACTGGCCTGTTTACAACTAGGGTGCCTACTATGGGTGGGGTGGAGTTTTGAGGGTTTTGTGTCCGAGAATGGCATGATCAGAGTTGTGTTTTAACAGGCATGTTGACAAAAGGCTGGTAGGGGCAGGAGCTGGGGGATGGGTTAGGAGGCCACTGGCACAATCCAGATGACAGGGAACTGAACCGTGGTAATAGGAGCTGGATGGTGAAAAGGGGCAGTACTGGGAATATGCACTTTGAAGGTAGAGCCACTAGGCTTGTACTGAGGCTTGGGTCTGCAAGCTTGTCTGTTATTTCAGCACACGTTTGCAACATGGGACTCATTAGACAGATACAGCTGATAGACTCCTGCAGCAAAAGACAATTTAATGTCAATAAAATACAAACAACAGGAAAGTATGTTAATAATGTAGAAATAAAGTCCCAAGTCACTTGAGCAAAAAATTATTTTTATGCAAGTAAATCCAGAAATAAATTTCTGTTTGACCATATGCTTTTTCCTCTGGAGTGGGTTGCCATTTCCTCCTCCTGGGGATCTTCCCGACCCAGGGATCGAACCTGCATCTCCCACATTGGCAGATGGATTCTGTACCACTAAGCCAACTGGGAAGTTCCCTTTTGACGCCACACTGGGTTAAGCCCACCAGATGTTTCTACTTCATTTTAGAAGCTGCTCTCTAATTAGTTCCTCTAACTCTAAGTAACAGCTCAAGGAAGAGCACACAAAACCAACGCATTCAGCCTACTGTGGCATTTTCAATGGATGGGAAGGAACTCAGGTATGAAGGGCAATGACGACACAGAAAGGCCAGTCTCTGCCTTCCAGAGGCTCTCTGGCAGGAATCAGTGCAAACATTAGCAGGCCATCACCATGCACGTGGCAACTTTCCTGTCATGATTTAAAGTATGTGGTGGGTACAGAAAAAGAGTTTAAATAAACCTCCAAGTGTTGGAAAATCATCTTCCTTTCTGTGACTTGTTATCTTGAATTCAATAAATTGTGTGATTTTATGTGATTCAACAAATTATGCAAGTTCTGATATCACTGCATTAACTGGGAACAGCCTACAGCTACGGAAATACTTGGTTGCCATTATATTGTCAAAAGAATTATCATATTTAATAAGGGAATGACACTCTGAATTCTGAAATAGTAACATCATGAAACATGTAAATATAACATGAGACTGTATTAGGTGAGTTTGACTGTTTCTAGAGTCTATAGGCTACTGGCCATTCTTAAATGTTGCAGGAATAGATGATAATCCTCATTATGAGGGCAGATCTAAAAAATGTTACAAGTGTCATACGCTTAAACAGCCATACTTTAGAAGAGTGATTCCCAAGTTCTTTCAAACTTTTGATTTGGCAGCATGCCTACATTCTTTATTATGCATTAATCTATTTGCAATACAAATAAAATTTACTTTCTAGAAGGAATTTAACCACTGTGAAATGATGTAAAAATAACAGAGTATCTTAAGTATTATAAAGCATAGATTAAGGATCCCTGTTCTTTAGGGTACATGGGAAATGACTGGCTTGTAAGAAATTTTGGCATTATGTCACCAAAGAGGCCACTTATTAGGGCCACTGCTGATTCATGACTGGGAGGTGAATAAAGTCCTAATGGCCCTCTCGATCTCAGGGAAACATGCCACACGACCCTTGTTAACGGTATAAAAACAATTCTATTACTTTGTCATTCTCCAGAATGTCAAGTTTAGGATTTAAACGTGCTTCAGAGAAAGAGCTAGATGGGGCACTAGGAAGAGGAGCATGGGTTTGAGGTCAGATGGGCCGCCGCTTGACTCTTCATTCTTCCACTTGGCTTTGACCCGGGAAATTTTCTCTCAGGCTCCATCTCTATGCTACAAATGATAGGACTCATGGTCTCAACTTTTATGGGAAACCATATGTATCAATACGGGACAAGCTTCCTAAGGGATGGTCTGTATGTGCGGTGAAAGGATATAGAAAGAGATCTAATTATACTGCTGTCAAGGAAACTTAGGATCTAAAGACTGGTGGATGGGAAAGGAAGCTATATCTCAAGTACCTACACTCTCCTCCAGAGAATGTTTTTACAAGGAAGCCAGGTAACACCTGAAACGGAAGGCAGGACACAAGAACTGGTTGGTCTGCTTCCACTTTCCAAGTAAAGAGAGACCAGCTCACCCTCCAGCAGCCTTGGAGACACGCATATCAGGCCGTCGTGACAGCAGCAAGGTGACCCACCAACCTTTCTTCCTCTGCATCCTGTCCACTGACCGGCCTTCCTGGGGTGACTGGGATTCTATCCAGACTGTCCCACAGACTCAAACATTAATAAACTGGAATTTCATGGATAAGACACTAAGCTATGCCTGTTTATCACCTGTGCAAAGGAACCAATTCAAGTATTGGCAATGGTATGAGGATATTTGCAGTAAGAGTAAAAACTTAGATATTCTTTGACCTAGCAATTCCTACTTCTAAGAATGCATCCTAAGAAAGTAATTGGAAAAATGAGCAAATATGAATATATAAGCATGCTGAGTTTAGTGAAGAGGAACTAAAAAGCCTCTTGATGAAAGTAAAAGAGGAGAGTGAAAAAGTTGGCTTAAAGCTCAACATTCAGAATATGAAGATGATGGCATCCGGTCCCATCACTTCATGGGAAATAGATGGGGAAACACTGTCAGACTTTATTTTTTTGGGCTCTGTGAAATTAAAAGACGCTTACTCCTTGGAAGAAAAGTTATGACCAATCTAGATAGCATATTCAAAAGCAGAGACATTACTTTGCCGACTAAGGTCCGTCTAGTCAAGGCTATGGTTTTTCCTGTGGTCATGTATGGATGTGAGAGTTGGACTGTGAAGAAGGCTGAGCACCAAAGAATTGATGCTTTTGAACTGTGGTGTTGGAGAAGACTCTTGAGAGTCCCTTGGACTGCAAGGAGATCCAACCAGTCTATTCTGAAGATCAACCCTGGGATTTCTTTGGAAGGAATGATGCTAAAGCTGAAACTCCAGTACTTTGGCCACCTCATAAGAAGAGTTGACTCATTGGAAGTCTCTGACGCTGGGAGGGATTGGGGGCAGGAGAAGAGGACGACTGAGGATGCGATGGCTGGATGGCATCACCGACTTGATGGACGTGAGTCTGAGTGAACTCCAGGAGTTGGTGGACAGGGAGGCCTGGCGTGCTGCAATTCATGGAGTCGCAAAGAGTCGGACATGACTGAGCGACTGAACTGAACTGAACTTAGTATTTTAAAATGTTTAAATTGAAAATTTAAATATTCTAAAAATGTATAACCTAACTTCAACTAATGGGATCAGTGAAATAAAGGATGGTTTAATCACATAATGCAATAATGGAATACAGTTATCCAGGCTAGATTATGCTGCAGCTAAATATCTGTGGTGTTGGAGTAGACAATCTTGAGAGTTCCTTGGACTGCAAGGAGAGCAAACCAGTCAATTCTAAAGGCAATCGGTCTTGAATATTCACTGGAAGGACAGATGCTGAAGCTGAAACCCCAATACTTTGGTCACCTGATGGGAAGAACTGACTCATTGGGAAAGACCCTGATGCTGGGAAAGATTGAAGGTGGAAGAAGGGGACGACAGAGAATGAGATGGTTGGATGGTATCACTGACTCGATGACATGAGTTTGAGCAAGCTCTGGGAGTTGGTGATGCACAAGGAAGCCTGGTGTGCTGCAGTCCATGGGGTCGCGAAGAGCCAGACACGACTGAGCAACTGAACTGAAAACCCTTACCTCAGCAGACTGAAACAACAGAAGATTTAGTAACACCCACTGCAGATCCAGGGCACGCTGGGTTTCGTGGGATTGCTTGGCATCCCAAAGAAACTGGTGGTTAAGCCTCTTACCTGCAATTAAATGCTCATGACTGCACGTCATGGGCTGAAGCAAGTCACGTGGCCTTACCTACCTTCACAGAGTTGGAGGCTGACAGTCCCACTGCATGGGCACAGAGCTAGCATCCACTTTGACTCTACAGCAGCTGATGAGGCTAATAGGGGGGACAACCTTTGGGCATGGGGCAAACTCTCCACAATACATCAGGTGGGGCAAGAAGGTAGGCACCCATTAACAATAGGTCTATAAGTTTGTGTCCTATATGTACACATGCATTAAAAAAAAAGCAAAAATACTGGGAAGATATACAGCATAAATTTAACAGTGGTGTCTCTGCATGATTGCACTATTCTTTAAAAATAAACAATTTTAAATACTTTTTTGGTATTATCTTTTTATTTTCCTTTTTTTATTGCAATAAACATATATATATATTTTTTTCCTTTGGCCATGCTGCACATTTTGTGGGATCGTAGCTCCCCGAACAGGGAGGGAACCAGGGCCCCTGACAGGGACAGCACTGATTCCAAATCACTGAACCACCAGGAAACTGCCAATAAACATTCTGATGATGAGAGAAAATAAAGCTTTGGTTCTTTAAAAAAAAAAAAAAAAAACCCTCAATAAACTGCTGTTCTGATCTCTAAATCAACCCCTAATCAGTTAAGCCGAGAACTCTGTTCTCCCGGATCTGAATCATCCTGTGTTCCTTCATAAAACTGAGCTGTTTGCGAGGGGACCCAGGGCAGGGCTCATGCTCTCCCCACGAGGCTCAGTGCTCTCAGGGGGCCTGGGTATCCTAAGCAATCTCACTCCAGGGCCTCACAAACTTCAAGACAGATCATACCTACTACCTTTATACCAAACCCTCCTTACACGCTAGCACATTAAGGCAGGCGGTATAAAGGCGGCACGTGCTTTTGAGTCAGATGGACAGACAAGATCCACCTGGTTTTCTCATTTGTAAAATGGAGAAAACAGTGCCTTGCAGAAGTGTTGCCAGGATTGAATAGTATGAGGTCGGCAGGGCACCCAGCACACAGGCAGCACTAAACTCACGGTAGTTACTCTTGCTGCACTATGTCCAGGTCAAACAGAACAGAAGCTAAATTAAACAACAGGGTAACAGGCAAGGAACATTTTATTGTATGCATGTTCTCAAAAAACCCACAGAAACAGAACCCACAAACAGGAGCAAAGAACAAAGGTTTCTAGCTCTCTGGGACACACAGGGCACCCTATCTTATAGAAACGTAGCTAGTAGTACAAGACAAAATGTACTAATCAACATTGCCCTTTGCCTCCCTAGTCAAAAAAGTCTAGAGAGAAAAACACTTTAAATTGTATTCTAATATAAATTTGTTGCACAATTAAACATCAACTTACTCAAAGAGTTATTGTGTAGTAAACTGCAGAAAATAGAGTAGGCATTCAATAATCTGCTCACAATTAACAATTAAGCAATAGACACACAAATATAGCATGTATTACTTATTTGTTAAACTTCACATTTATAATGAGCAGATGGTTTATCATTAATAGTAACTGGTTTCTTACATTTTAAGAGATACCAGATCCAGGAATGAAGTAGGAAGTAATTAATGAAAACTGATTTTAGAAAATAACTCCTTGAATCTGAGCCACTGTGGTTTTATTCCATACTTAGGCCAGTTTCCACAGTTTAAATCTGTAGGTACTAACAAACTGAATGCTGAAGGGGGAGAAAAAAGTGACACCACCTTCTAAAGTATAAAGCAGTATGTTCCGTTTATGGCCTCTAGGCAGCAGGACAGAACTAAGACACAGTAAACAGAGATTTACCATGGAATGAATAGTCTGCTTCCATCTAATGCTACAAAAGTATATTCCTATCACTTCCACTAACAAAGAGCAATTTTAAAACATGTTCAGAAGGAAGAACTGGCAAGTCTTGATCACGAACCTTTTGTTGTTGTTGTTCAGCCGCTAAGTCGTGCCCAACTCTGCGACCCCACGCATACTAGATCTAAACAGAAAGATCCTCTCTTAACATTCTGTTCTTCGCGATCCCCAAGTGGGACTCTGAGGAGTATTCCGGAATGGAAAAATTGGTAAACCATTATTTGAGGAAATATATATTGTAAGTGACCCGTTTAAGAGTAACGTGGTCAAAATAAGGCAATAACCAGAAGTCTAACTATATTCTATGTGCCCAATCACTAAAATTTTTACCCACCTCTATAAAAAATATTACCCCATTTACTACCTTGTGTGTGACAGAGACAAGGCAAGCCTACCATATGTGTGTTTAAAACAAAAAATGGTAGTAAGCTCTGGTGGAAAGAAAATATATTGAAACTTTCTCCTTTCCTTTTCCGGATACCTGGCTCCAATTCTTCCTGACACAGACCTCTCCCTCTTGACTTATGTTAGCTTAACCCCTAAGGAGGCACTGTATCAGCCTCACACTCTCTGTGAAACATTAGGTTTTTCATTACGAATCTTTTAAAATAAAAAAAAAGTCAAAAAGCTATGGCATACCCTTGACAGCTGTGAAACTGCTCAGTCTACCACAGACATCATAAAATCACATTTTACAGAGGCTGAAGGAAAGCAAAACCATCGTGTAGCACTCTTCAGCATGGCAAGGAATAGTTCATATTTGCTTTTCCTTTCAGGACTTCAGCGAATCCCCAGCACAGCACCTTTGTATGCATGAGCCAAACCATTAACTAAACTAAGCTGACATTCAACACTACCGTTCAAGGTACCACCACTCGATTTTTCTCCTGGATTATGTCAGCAACACACATTCTGCAAAGGGCCTAGGGCAAGTTTTGAAAGAAAACATCTTTTTCAGGTGATATAACACAAAAATTACAAGGAGCAACAAAACCCTTCAGTCTTATTTCTGAAGGCAAGTCGACATCTACTGCAGATCATTCTAGAACATGATGACCTGACCTCCTTTCCTAATTTGTGCCACTGGCCATTAAGACATCTTAGTTTAATTGCCTGTCTTAAACTGTTATTAAAAACACATTTTCATTAACAACTGTTATTTAAAACTATTAAGTCCCTTAGTTATGTCACACAGAATGATGCTATCTTGGTTTGATCTCCTAAAAGCAATGCAGTAGTATTTTTCTATATCCATTAGTAAGACTAACAAAAATACTGCTGCTATCTATTTTAAAATCTATCCTTAAAATAGTCCTAAAGTAACAAGACATGTGTACTGCCAGTTAAAAACAAATAAATATCTGAATATTAAAAGACAGGCTCCCCATTTCCTACCTCTTCCCCAATGCTGGTACTAAGTGGCCAAAAACTTTTAAATTAAAATGCCATTTGATAACAAGAGATTTTGCTAACTGCTCTGGGAGTAACTTACAAGTCAGGAATACCTGTGCAGGACCTTGTTAACAGTCACTGCTCTGGGTTACTGATTTCCTTCTACGAAATAAGTTGTAACTAAAAGTCAACCTAGTTTAAAAAGCTTTGGAGTTCTCTTCTGAGGTGTCTACTGAAGTGTCACGGTATTTACAGGGGCTCATCTTGGGCTGCAAATAGACTGTGTCTTTCAGGAGGACTGGGCTGTTCCACGGAGCGGACTGCTCGTTTCCCATCCCAGTCATGCTGGTAGCTGGGTTTTCCATTAGTCATTCCTAATTGCAATGAGAAAAAGTCAGGCGGCTTGTGCGAGTCCCGTGTTAACAGCACCATAGAGACGTCTTGTCCTCAGAGCACATCTGGGGGACAGGGAAGGATGTGGACTCCCTTGGTTAGTATAGACACTGTACAGCTCACTTGGTGGCAATTGTAAGGGTCCACCCACGGCACGCTGGCTGGGACGAGAAACAACTGGAGTGGGCCACACACTAAGTGCAGACATGGCACTCCTGGAGACGACAGGTACCATGAAGAGGTTTGTCAGTGACTAGGGGTAGAGAATACTCACAGACGCCAGTGGACGAGGAGGGTCTCTGGGTTCCTAAGACCCCTGTACCCCCCCAAGAGAGAACGCAAGTCCTCCTCCCTGGACCCCTGCTCTGATCGCAGAGATGCGTGGGAGCCCCCGAGGGCCCAGCAAATCTGGGGGGAGGGGAGTGTGTTTGCACTTGGAATTGCTTGAAGAAAACTTCTAGGCTTTAACTCTTTCATTCAGTGTTTTTCTTCTGAAACTCTCGTGCGCTAAATTACCGTCTCGGCGCCCGTCAGCTCGCCGCTCGCAGGACATCTCCCTGCAGTAACTCCACTCCTCGGGGACCTGCTATGTTGGTCCCCACGGATAGTTCCACAAATGCCCAAAAACACACGTTCACGTTTTGTTCTTTATAAAAATGCTGATTTGATTTTAGTGGCTGGCTGTTCATCCACGTGACAGGGACTGTGGAGCTAGAGGGAAGCGTCGTGTGTAGGGGAAGGTGGCTGCTGCGAAGACTCAGACCCCGCTGGCCCCTGCATCAGTGTGGAGAGAAGCCGGTGGCCAGACTGCAGCCCACCACAGGCGTCATGTCCCAAATCTGCAAGAGAAGAAGGGGGGGGAGCTGGAGAGGTGGCATCGGCCATGTGGTCCCACAGGAGGACAGACAGCTGGTACACTGGCCAACAGGTCAAGACACACAACTCATCCTCTTCTTTCCCTATAAAACCTTCTGGAGATTTACACAGTGACAAGACAATGTGGTTGGCTAAAACACAATAAAAGCTTATAAGCAGTATTTCTCTCAACACCTGTGAATTACATCATAATAATGTTTCAGTTTTACGGGGCTTCTCAGGTGGCTCAGTGGTAAACCAACTGGCCTGCCAAAGCAGAAGCCACAGGAGACACGGGCTCAGTTCCTGGCTTGGGAGGATCCCCTGGAGGAGGAAACGGCACCCCACTCCAGGATTCCGGCTGGGATGATTCCACAGAGGAGCCTGGCGGGCTACAGTCCGCAGGGTCGCAAGCCACTAGAGGCAACTGAGCGGCTGAGCACATGTGCAGGCAGGGCAGTTTTATAACTCAAGAACGGCACTCAGGATAAAGTGCTCACACTCCGTTTCTGTGCTAGTCACTCGGGGATTTAACAAAGGAAAGTATGGTTATTTCTTATAAATGGGGAGTATTCTATCCAGGATAAAGGACCATTAGCCAGGGAAGGAGTGACCAGAGAAAGAGGTCAGCTAAGGCCAGGCAGTGGGAGGGAAGACCCTGGGGCCAGCTCAGGGCAGACAGTGACAGAGGGGCGGCAGGCCCTCACCAGCTTACTTGGAGAGACTGAGACAGTGGAGGGAGACCCCACTGGACTGAGTCGCCGGGAAGGGCATGGAAACTCACAAACATGCAATTTGTTAGCCAGGGCTTTCACCTGGCCATGGGGAGTTCATCCAAAAGGAAGGCGAGCTTGTCCATCATAACTGTCTTATACACTCACAGCATGTCAGTGGAGCAGTCTGCACGGAGGTGCTAACTGGGACCATTAGGCAGCTTACCTTCACCACACGGTCGGTCCCGCAGGTCACCATCAGGCCCCTAGCAACGTCCATGGACATGTGGGAGATGTTATGTTTTCCTTCGTGGAAGGTTGCTAGAGATGTCCGACTAAGAGAGAGAAGAGAGGCCATTTAAACTCACCCGGCAGTTTCTAGAGCTGAGGGATGAGTCGTTAGCAACATAAAGGAAATATTTACTGTAACAGTGTCAAAATTTGCTCCCCAAAATGTGGCTATGGTTTTGAAAACCAACTATAATTAAAGGATGACAGAAAGCCTAAGTTGCAGGACTGGTTTTCTGGGGGGGGGGGTTTGGTCTTTCTGTTTGTTTTTGGTTGTGCCGTACGACCTCAGGGATCTTGGTTACTCAACCAGGGACTGAACGTGCACCCTTGGTGGTGAGAGCAGAGGTCTAACCACTGGACCTCCAGGGGAGTCCCACAAGCAGTTTTATAAAGGATTTTCCAAAATTCCCAAAATATTTGATTTTCTTTTAGTGGACAGGCTTGTACATTCCTAGACATCAGAACGAGAACCTTTAACAAAGAGGAACTACATTGCATGAGATAACAGGCTACAGGCTCCCCGCTAATCCAGGCAGGAGAGGCAGCGCTGCCCCGGGGTGCTGACCCTCACTCTACTCTGAAGCCCACACTCTAGCCACATCACCAGCTCACTGACCAAGAGCAGCGGTGGTGCCACACCAGCCTTCCTACCTGGGCATCCACCAAGGTGTGCCTGGCTACTGCTTTCAAAGATGATTCAAAAAGGAGCAGAAGCGGAGAAGGAAATGGCACCCTACTCCAATATTCTTGCCTAGAAAATCCCATGGACAGAGGAGACTGGAGGGCTATGATCCATGGGGTCACAAAGAGCCAGACAGGACTTCATGACTTAGCATGCATAGCTGAAATTAACACACCAAAATAACTCAACTGCATTTCAATAAAATACTTTTAAAAAAAGGAGCAAAAGAAAATGCTGGTCCTGCCTTCATGGATCTGATTCAGGACTGAATGGGGGACAGGTGTGTCTTGTACACAGTTATTTAAGCACAGATCATCAGGTTAGACTTTATGTGGGAGAGAATGAGTCTCCAGGGTTTTTCCACTAATAAATCATCCATGAATGTGAGCACAGGTCGAAGCTGGGGTGCCTCTGTAGAGCGCCTGCTCAGTCACCCACCAGTTTGCACACAACCTTGACCCTCATAGCACTCTTGGTGGCTTGGAGGCTCAGGGCTGGCCACTCATGGCCTGACTGGTCTGAGCAGAATCATTCCTCACAGTGTTTGGGAGAGGCTTGTCTTAAGTCACAAAGCCAGGGCAGAATCCTCTCCTTGGAAACTGTTTACAAGAGACCAAAGATCAATACAGTGGATCCCTGAACAACACAGATTCAAACTATACTGGTCCACTTATATCCGGATTTTTTTTACTAGTAAATATCACAGTGCTAAATGATCTGCAGACCTGTGGATAGGAAGGTCTAAGTTATATCCAGATTTTTATACCCTGTCAGACCCAGAGGGTCTAAGGTATACCCAGCTACACCCAACTCTAAGTTGTAGCCAGATTTTCCACTGCATGGAGGACAGGACCCTAACTGTTGTGCAAGGGTGGACGGTGTATCCACATCATTCCCCAGGCTCTCCCGCTGCAGATGAACACACAGTAAGACAGAGACAAGCGAACACTCACTCCTCGTCCTTGATGGAGTCGTAGCAGGAATCGCAGACTCGGACCTGGAACTCGAAGCCCATGACGGGGTAGCTGGAGCGCTTGCTGCTGCACTTGCCACAGACAGCCTGCCCACACTTCCGGCAGTGATGCTTCCGGAAGGAAGGAGGGAGAGGGGGAGTTAACCTCTTGTTTTAAGGTACATGGTTTCCCTTTGGAGCAGGGGAATAGGATTGAGGATGATGTGCCTTGAATGATACTGCAAAGCCACTTCAGTAGTGTCTGACTGTTTGTGACCGCACGGACTATTGGCTGCCAGGCTCCTCTGTCCATAGGATTCTCCAAGCAAGATGCTAGAGTGGTTTGCCATTCCCTTCTCCATGAATTATAATCACCTCTAATTCAATGTATCAATTAACACACCAAAGGCAGGCGATTTCAACACTTTCAAAGATTTCCAAATATCCTTGCTTTGTTATTGGTGAAATACTGATTTTTATTCATTCATATTTTTGGCTTAGATGACAAAAAATGACATTAAAACCAAGTTCAAGCTTATTTAGGAACCCAAATAGCTAGAGACTTTGGGAAGAAAAAACAATTCTATAACAAATAAAAGTTTTAAATGGAAGTAAAGTTTTAAATGTAATTTGTCCTCATTAAGAAATAAACATCCATAATCATGTTTTGCTCTTTCTTTTACTCTTTCAAATTATGATTCTGAAAATGAGCTTCAAGAACATTCCAAAATAGTCCAGCTATTATCACTACTTTTGACATATATATATTTTTAAACCACTAAAATTTTGTGACCCATACCTTTCCATGCTCTTCTATTAGCTGTTAACTCAAGATTAAAATTAATTCTCCATGTTTCCTTTGAAGTACGGACTACTTCACCCACCAGTT
Organism: Capricornis sumatraensis; assembly: GCF_032405125.1. Lineage (NCBI taxonomy): Eukaryota > Metazoa > Chordata > Mammalia > Artiodactyla > Bovidae > Capricornis > Capricornis sumatraensis. The sequence goes on from NC_091071.1 coordinate 156,613,932, forward strand.
ACTACCAGCCATGTGTGCCATGTGTTGTGAGAATGAGGCTAAAGACAGAATATTGCTGCAGTTTCTAAGCATTAGAATGTCACGAGTGATAAAATAATTCCTACACTGGCAGTCTTGTATCTGACCTTGCTGGAGAGTACCTTCATAAGTAAAAGTTTATTGACATACACAAACTTTCCACCAATTCCTTAGAGAGGGTAAAACCCATGAGAAAAGCAATTAAAATTGGCATTCCATTTTTACTTACCTGCACAAATTCACATTCAGTCTGAGTGAGTGGCTACCTTCAAGCCTGCTGTAGAACTATGCTTTTTGTAGAACTTTAGTATTACATGAATACCTAAGGGTAAGAGCTTCCTTGAAATCTATAGGCTATCTGGAACATGTTTCTTCAATTAATTTACAAAATTAAAAAATAGTACATACTTGAAACATGCTTAACAGAAATGCTCCACGTACACTCACATGGAACAAGCTAAAATTCTTACTGTCAGAATATTCCAGTGAGGGCTAATCTGTTACTTTTTGTCTGTTAGTGAAAGTTTAAGGCTTAGAGGCCAAGTTCATTCTGACTGTGCTGGGCTGGTACAAATACTAACTTTAACAAATAACAGCCCTAAACTCAGAGCTCTTTCATCCCTTGACAAATAGGCTTTGGGGGTTTTCTGGACATCTCTGCTTTTCCAGTGCAGGATGAGCGATGGCATACTTTGGGAAAGTTAAGTCTCACTATTACCCCAGGAAAGATCTGCTCATATTTGTTACACAATGATGGTGATATCACAAATGTAGGAATTAACAGCATTCATAGGGAAAAGTGCGATTCCAAATAAAATGTTAGACTAATCATATAAATAACAAAACATGTGATTAACACAGTGACAACTAGATGCCAGCTACTTACCTGTCTCAACCCCAGTGTCTTCGTGTCCCACATCTGCTTAATATTCCAGAAAAAGGGCTGCTCACATTTCTGACAAGAATCACTTTCCAACCACTGAGGAGCCTGGGGGAAGAGAAAGTCAGACCCAACATCAAAGCATCTGCTTATTTATACCAAGTTTTCAGAGATTAATACAACAGTTCTAGACCTCACTGGGGTTCTTTTTTTTTTTTTAACTTCTCTATGTATTATAGCTGTTTCCATATTCATTCAATATTATGTTTGTGTTTTGAGTAATCTTTGCCATTTTTGCAATGTTTTCAAGATTGTTTAATTTTAGATTGTTCAACCTATAGACAGGAGGGAGGACTTCAATTTGCATTATGAACTCTTAAGAGTTGTCCTTGCATATTTGATCTCAATCACTTGGCATCATATATATGCAATAAAAATAGAAAATACTCTAAAATTATACCAAAGATCATGAAGTAAGGAATAATCTTTTCCTGATTGTGAAAGTTAACACTCAAGAAAAATTTATCTGATAAGAGGAGACAATGATGGGAGAACCAGAGAAATCAAACTACACTGACTCTTAAAAAATCTTCAGTGAAGATGGTCAGCTTTACAGATTCAATAAGGTGGTTTAAAGAGTGAGTGCCCCTAATTCTTTGTTTCCTATTGCATCAAAACCTTTGGCTTTCCTATTTCTTATTTTAGATATGGCATTACGAGTATTTCTAAATAAGACAGCCATTACAAAAGTCTTTCTTCCTGGAGTGGGGGTGGAGAAGGGACCCACAAACAGAATGAAGCAGGCTAAGACAGAAGAGCCTTCTGTAATTGACTGGGGCAATGTGGAAGTGGGAAGGGAGGACAGAAGAGTGAAGAGGAAATGCATACCCACACGACAAGGTACTACCCGATGCAGAACTGCTCGTTTGTGTGATCAGGGAAGAGAGGAGGGGGTTTGAGAACCCTGCCTGTGAACAACGTCCCTCAAGGAAAACCCATGACACAGTGGGGCCTGCTGCCAACACCATGGGAACGTTTAATTGCAGTGGAAGGAAAGCAGGGCCACTGTCTAGTCTTAGTTTGTGACACAGGCCAGTGTAACTCCTGCAACACCACCCATATGTGGAGCAGTGCAAAAATGTCTTCATGGCAGCGATATTCAAGTATGAGTACACAATGGGTAAGGCTGTGAGCATTAAATGCATTGATATTTGCAGTGCTTTGCACAGTGCCTGGTATACAGCAAGTGCCATATAACTTCACCAGTGTGCCAAAGGGTTTATTTTGCTTCATTCTCAACACAACTCTAGGAGATGCAGAACAACATTCTCTCAGTTTTACAGGCAAAGAAACTGTGGCTCAGAGACTGAGGTGGATTGTCCACGGCTGGTCAATGGGCGGAGCTCCCGGGAGATGCAGGACTCCGGCCCACATCTTTGCGTTTGTCCACTGTACTCTACACAGCCTCTGGACATGGTCCTCTTCATTTCAACAGGGTCTCCAAACATGTTTCTGGAATATGACAACCAATGGGACTGAATTCCTGCCCTCAGGGAACATAATTCTGTCTAAGGGTTAGGGAAGAATATCATTTTGCTGAGCTGGAAGGGACAGGGACATAAGGAAAGAAAAAATATGCTTAAAGTAATCAGATAATGGACAAAAAACCAAACTCATAAATAAATAGACTTTTTGGAACATATTTTAATATAAGAAATAACTGTAACTTTGTTTCTTTTAATAGGATTAAGGGTTATGGTATAAGCTCTCATGAACCATCCTACTGAATGCTCATTCTCTAAGGAGAAAAAGTTTTCTTTTGTGCTGAGAAGAGCAAAAGAGAACATTATTCAAGTATTCTGACTGTTGCACTCTCTTTTCTAAATCTTGTTCCACCTGCCTAACCCGGACAAAGATGATGTAACTAACAAGAACCCCAGGGCACTGATAATCTGTTTTGTACTAATGTACAAAATACTTTCCATTCTGTAATCAGCTAGCTCCAAATACAATTTCTTCATGTGGATTTAATATGGCTACTTGCTCATTTATGTCTTTTGCCTCCTTCCAAAAAGGAGTCCCTTTGATTACAATTGGGCAGGGATTGTCTGCTTCCAACCTGCCTGTGTGGTGGCCAACAGCCACTGTGGGTTGGAGATGCCCCAGTCAGTGTTTCCAGGTGACTCAGAAAGAAATTCCCAGCAAGGACTGTGGGGCTAGAGAATCTGGGGTTAATCCTCTCGGCTGGTGCCTAAGGAAGTCCTACAAATTGTAGAAAACCCTAATGCAAGGTCAGAATCTCATATACCAGAGGCTGCTTACTTTTGCACTTATTATTTACTCAGTTGGTAAAAACAAAACAACCACCAAACCAAAAAGTCCTACTAAAATATTGGATCATTTTGACATAATTTTCTTTCCCACCAACAGTGCCAACCACTGAGACAGTGTTACCAGCCAGTGTGCACATGATTTGGGATAACTGTCTGTAAGTGATTCAGAGGAAAAGAGTCCCCCCCACATACACACAGGAAGCACCTTGAATGAGTGGCCCCCAAAGAGAAGATGGGACTCTCTTCTTTCCCTAGAGATAAAAATAACCTCACGCTCATATAACCTTGGAAGTAAGAACCATGCTTCTACTTTCCACTTCTAAAGGACTTAGCAAGGATGAGAAGAGTGGATTGAAATCCAAGTAACTAAACCCTTACAAGAGCCACTAGTAGCATCAGGCCCTGATGGTCTCCTTCCTCCTGACTCAGGGAACACATCCTCTCCCCATCCTCCCTCTGAGTTCCTGCTCTCTCAGAATTAGACTGAAGAGCAACAAGTCTAGGAGACAGGGCCTAGCGCACTGCAGCGCATGGGGTTGCAAAGATTCAGACACAACTGAGCGACTGAAACAGCGCAGCACACTAGCTGCTGATGTTGCATGAAACTAGGAGACGACAAATACATAGCTCAGTTCAGATAAACCTTTGCAAAGGCAGTATTACACATTCTGCAATACTGAGTCAATTTTACATATGTTTCATAACAAGTTTACCAAAAAGCTTTTTAGAAAATTCAAAGAGAAATTAACCAGCAGACATGCCATCAATATTTCCTCTATTTGACTTGTCTTACAAGGTCACTAAAAAACTAGCCATCAGTACTTCTCCAGATTACAAATGAAATTTTATTATTTATAGGGGAATCTATTTCCTTCACTAGATTGCAAGTTTCTGGCAGGCAAGAATCTTTACGCATAGAGCACAGTAATTATAAAGTCTGGAAGTGTAATGTCCTATAAAGTAATGTCGCTGTTTTTTTTAATAGACGGAACCCCTCTGATTATGTCCCCGAGGGTATGCTAAAGATACAACTGTATTCAGGGAGAATCAGACTCACAAGTAATCAGAGGCGACACAAAGCAGCATGTGCAGGGCTTGTGGAGAATGCTGCAGTCACGCCTGGCATCCACTGCAGTGGGCAGCAAGCTGACCTACACGCTGTATAAAGGACAGCACTTGGAACACATCGTGTGATATCAGAGTATGAATTGTTTTTGATAAGCTGCTCAATTGTGCAATCCCATAGACTGTAGCCCTCCAGGCTCCTCTGTCCATGGGATTTTCCAGGCAAGAATACTGGAGTGGGTTGCCACTTCCTTCTCCAAGGGATCTTCCTGACCCAGGGATCAAACCTGTGTCTCCTGCATTGGCAGGTGGATTCTTTACCACTAAGCCACCTGGGAAGCCCATATGCACCACAATACAATATCATTTACGAGGTATATGTGCCTAAGTTTCCAGACTTTAGGGCTACCATTTAGCTAATCAGTAAATGCTTCTGAGGTTAAACCATAAGTCCCTAACCCCCTCACAAAAAAATCTTTGCAATCAACGCCACTCTCTACACCACAGGTGGTAGATGTTACTTGGAAAAGACAAATAATACCTACGCTGATAAAGATGAGAATGGAAATCCTGCCTGGAAATCATCTGACAACATCTATAAAGAGCCTTAAGACTGTACATACCCTTGACCCGAAGGGTCTATTTTCAGAATTTTGTCTGAAATAAATAACTGAACAATCACACAATGACAAGGTCAAAAATGTTCACTGCAGCATTACTGTTTATAGTGTCTGTCTATAAATAACTGGAAGAGAGCTTAGAAGTCGTCTTATTCAATTATTTCACTTGATGGAAGAAGGAACGGAGATAAGGAAATTAAGGCACTTAAACTCGGGTCTCCGGAAAAGAACACTATAGTGACACGGACTCAGTGGGACAGAACTCATGGAAAATAAAAGCAGAGAATGGGGAAATATTTTCCCAGATGAGCTATGTCCCTGGTGAGTGTCTTGGGGATCCCACCCCAAGATGTGGAGCACCACCTTGGAGCACCTGCCTGCGTCCATTCCCTGGACGAGCTGGACTGTCTCCAGTACCCTCTCCATGCACTTCTCTGTGAAAATCAGCCTAAATGCGCCAAGTGTGTGTACTGCTTGTCCCGGTGGAAACTCTCCAGTGAGTGGAGGTCACAGTGACAGTGACATACAGGACTGCGTTAGACAGCAACCAGTAAGCACAGCAGGGAGGAGCTGGGACTGCCTGCATCTCCAACCAAAGGGTGGAAAACCGAGAGGCAGGCTGTGGGCCTCCCTGGGTCAGCCCTGCCTTGCTCTCTCTTACCTCCTCTCTGCTGACGTCCATGTTCCACACTGCAATTCCACCATCTGAGGAACAGGAGACCAGCTGCCTCGTGAGCTGCAGGTAACACAGCGCCTGCACTCTGTCACTGCAAACACACAGAAGTCACTGCCTCAAGCTGGGAAACACACACACTGTCTTCATGCAGGCTCCAGTGTCTCCCCTCGCTGGAATCAGCAACTGGCATTTTATCACTGTTTGGTATGGTCATCTGGATCCCTGTATATACGTTACCAGGCATTCTATAATGTATTATACAGAATTAACAGTTACTATGAAATAAACGCTACTACTTTCAAATCTGTCATTAAGAACTGCAGGTCAGAGAGGAGATGGTGACCACAGTTTTCTGGACCAACCACTGTAATTTCTTTCCAGGTGCACAAGATTGTTTCTGAACAAGTAGGTGTTCAGAACTCAAGAGGTGTTCACCTCTTAAGGGAGGTGTAACTCCCTTACTTACATAATCCATAAGAACAAGCAATTGAACACGATGGAGATTACTGGTACACACGCATGCACGCGCGCGGAGACACACACTGACGGGGTAAGGGAATCTGCCCTGCTCCTGCATGCTTGCCGCTTGTCTGCCTCCTCCTCTGGATGCCCTAGGAAACAACCTCCTGACTTGTAGATTTGTGGGGAGAAGCTTTCCTCTCCTTGGCTGCTTTTCAACTTGACTCTGCTCGTAGCCAAGCAACAGACAAGCCTACTCAATGAGGAGGAAAGGGTTCCTCTTCAAGACTACATGGCAAAAACCTGAGCATTAAATGCCATAGCTTAGGTGAAGCGGGACTGGGTCAATCCAGGTATTATTCTTTAATGAAATCCGCTAATGAGACCGGCTTAAGTGTTGTACCGCAAGCCATCATCCAAGGTCAAAGTCCCCACCCGTGGTCTCTAACCCACATCTGCCTGAAGCAGACATTTCACTAGGGTGACACCTTGGCAGAGAAAGGTAGGAGAAAGGCTGACCACCTGGACAGCTGAAAGGATGCCATTTGGAGACAGTGGTCTCAGAGTACTCATGCCTCCCCCCGCCTCGCCCCAGCTCGGATTCCACCCCTCCAGTCACGCACTGGTGGCCCTGGAGCAGGAGCGTGCGGCCCTTCCTTCCCCCGATGTCCCACATGATGACGCTGTTATCGGACGCTCCTGAGAAGAGTAGCCGTTGAATAGGGTCCCACCAGAGGCAGGCGATGCTCCCTAGGGGTGAGAGAGAGAGGTTAGCTGGGACTCTCCACCAGCACACACACAACCAACAACAGAAGACGGAACCAGGACCGGCTGAGTCTGGATGTAAACATGGATCTTGGTGGCATAAAAGGGCGTCTGACACTTTATCATGAGTCACGGAGGAGGCACAGCACAGCCCCTCCCCAAGCTACAAGACGAGGATTTTCGGTAGTTGCACATCAAACTACTCTCAACACAAAGGTGTTTAAAAGAAGATTTCCCTCCTCTATACCAAAAAACTATAAAATAGCTGTACATGAGGGTTAGTTCAGAAAAAGCTTTTGAAGGGAAAAAAATAAAAATAGCTACCAGTATCTAAAGAGCAAAGGCAGTGAAGGTTTCAGGGATTTTCAAAGTTAAAAGTCTGGATTATTCCAGGTCTCTGGGACCTTGTGGGTGTCCTATTCCAAGATGCCTCTGTTTAAGGAAATTAAGCATCTTAGAGGAAGGAAAAAAAAAGTGAAATTGTACCACACGATTATGCCAGCGAATGTAGGTAAAAATCCAAATCCTACGTTTCACATTCTATATTGACTAAACTTACTAAATTTGATACCCTTGGGAAAAATCTTTCTTTCTACAGATTTCTCTTTCAACAGATCTCTTCACTGTTCCATTAGCTGCTGCTTGCCTAGAAAAATTAATTAACTTATGAAACCAGTCACACAAGCTAACAGTATTTTTGGTGGGTGTATAGAAAACTGGTAAAGCCATATTCACAAGCAAACCACAAGAGACTTGTTTCTCACAGAAGCTTAACCAAAGTGAAAAAAGAAGTACTGTGCAAAACTGGCTTCAGGGATCAATTCTGCAGAAACCCTAGCCTTGTTTGATCCTATGACCCATGTTTTTCAGCTAAAGCCTAACAGCAGACAAGCCAGCTCTTTCGACATGAACCCTGCTGAGTAGTTATCAGAACTCATTCTGTCCTGAGCAACCCAGAGAACACTTAAGAGCCTGGAATCATGAGACCATGAGTCATAAACAGAAAGTGGTTTCTGAGGGCCTGTGTTTTCCTGCCTTTAGATTTATCTACTCAAACTTACTGTCCTTCCTTTTCCCTTTTCCTCTACAAGGTCACAGACTCAGATTTATCTAAATAAATTACCTACAGAAGACATTTAAACTTGCTATACTTAAAAACACTATTTTCATAAATCAATCCATCATTAATTCCTTCAATAAACTCCTACTTCTTCAATCTGAACCAGATGGTCTCAAAGCTTCTAATCTGTTATGAAATACAGTAAACTGAGCTTTAAAACCTTTCAACGAAGCCCTGCCAACTCACTATGCTACAGAAATAACAGAATTCCACCCAGTCTTTCTTTTCCCTCAGTCCCTCCCCAGTGGATGTTTCCCAAATAAAGACAGAACCAGCTCATACACTTCCAATTGTACTGACTGACCTACTGTGTCTTGTCTGGTGTCCCAGAAAGCGACAAATTTAAAATAGTAATAACAATCTTCTTCCAAAAGTCTTACCATTTATACAAAATTTTAAAAAGTTCTTCTGAAACTAATTAAAAAAGGGGAACAGAACAGAAAGTAATGTCACACCAGTATTACAAATCTAGAAGGGATCATGAAACCTAACCCCATACCTTGCCTTCACTTAGTTTTCATAAGATCTTCTGGGACTGAAGTTCCACATCTGGCCAGTCAAACTGAAACCTGATAAGATCTTAGGGAGCTAATCATTCATGAAACCACAGAGCCCAGAACTAGATTTGGATGCCCATATTAGGTGAAAAGGGCTTCCCAGGTGATGCTGGTGGTAAAGAAACCACCTCCCAAAGCAGGAGACAGGAGACTCGGGTTCGATCCCGGCATCAAGAAGATCCCCTGGAGGAGGGCATGGCAACACACTCCAGTATTCTTGCCTGGTGAATCCCCATGGACAGAGGAGCCTGGAGGGCTACAGTCCACAGGGCTGCAAAGAGTCGGACACGACTGAAGCAACTGAGCACGCACGGATGCACACGTATTAGGTGAAAAACAGTGGTGATCACACAGCCTACCTTCATGTCCTTTAAGGGTGGTAATAACTGAACAGGTGCTCTGTTCAAGTTTCAGCAGGGTGATCTGTCCAGAGTAATCACCAACAAACGCATACTGAGTATCAAAGTCATATCTGTGGAGAAGCAGTCAAGGACGTATAACACAATCCATCTCAAAGTTACAAAGCAGAAAATGCACATCCTATAAAGGGTAAGCACAAACCTAAAACTATGAGAAAAGAAACACTTCACTGAAAATCATACAGCATGGAAACATCAAAGAAAAAATGCTTTAAGCTAGAATTATCAGGAAAATTAATATTCATTCATTCAATAAGCATTCACTGAGTACCTGTTATTATTTCAACTGATATCCTAGGAATTAGCAACAAAAAAGATAAAAGAACTGAGAAAGAGAGAGAAAGACATAAAAATAAGTAATCTTAGTAAAGTTTTAAAATGTAAACTAATAATGAAAACAGTCAAAAAGAACTGGAAGAAAAATGCCTTTTATGAAATTATCTCTGGAAATAATGTAAAACGGAGAGGAAACGATGTGAACTCATCTTTTGGGGGGCCTAGATTTAAGTGAAGAGGATGGTTTACTTTAAATTGCTTAGCCATCCAAAAGGCAGTCATTTGGGGCAGTAGTAAATTTAAAATTTAAAAATAGATTAACTACTGGTAACAACTTGTCATTAACACTCAGTTACTCTATGGCCATAGCAGTTTGTGGCAAATCAGGTATCTAAACACAATAAGATAATTACTGTTTTAATTCCAAAACATGGATCAAAAGGAAGACCACAGGCTGGGCCACAATGACGCAATTCTGTGCTATTTTCTATCAATCCATATGAAACACATTAACAGAAAGCCTATATGGTACATGACATATCTGAGTAGTCTTCCCTTGGTTGATTCTAAAGTGTATGGTACTATTTTAAGTATCTCAGGCTATACGTTCATTTGTAGCAAACATTTTTATAAAGGCTCTCAATGGAAGAAAGAATTTCACTACACCAGATGTCCAAAACGGAAAGAGAAAATACCATGGGGCATTTGCCTGTGGCTGACAGCCTTTACCTTGCCAGCACTAAGATACACAGCTACCACAGGCAGCCTGATGCAAGAGCACGCTCTACAGGAAACAAATCGAACAGAGCAGCAGAATTTCAGAGCGGCAATTTCTTAACATTTGAGGGATCCAGAGGCACCTTCGAGAGTCATATAAAGATTATGAACCCTCTTCAAACACACACAAGATAACTAAAAAACTCCTTGTAGCCCTTTTATGAATTCCAGGGTCGCAAATTCTTGTATTCTCTTGCCAGGTCTGCAAATAACCCACTACTAGAAGATTCATTCCTTTTTTTCCCTCTTTACACAACAAAAAGTCTCTTCTTTCACTTCAAAAAGCAAAGGAGTGAAGGGAGGGGTCTGTATTAACAAGGTTTAGATTTTCTGAGATTTCTGTATTAAAACACCTATAGCACACCCCAGCAGAGAACAGCAATTCATTTATTACTTTTAATAAACCATTTTTAAAAGAATTTCGTTTGTTTGTTTTAATGTGGACCACTTTTAAAGTCCTTACTGAATGTGTTACCATAGTTTTTCTGTTTTCTGTTCTGGGTTTTCGGCCAAGAGGCATGCGGGATTTTAGTTCCTCGACTAGGGATCGAACCCACATCCTCTGCATTGGGAGGCCAAGTCTTAACCACCAAGTCCTAATAAACCAATTTTATACCCAAGAAAGGAGAGACAGAAATTCTTCAATTTTATGTGAAATATGTAGGAATCATTCAGCCTTTAGATCTCAATTAGCAGTTGAGGATCAGATACAGAGCTAAGTCCTGAGACCAGGAAGGATACTGCAGACACGAGGCCCAGGAAGAGAAGAAGTGCCTCCCGAGCATGTTCCCGCTGCGGGTGCACATCCAACTGACACACTTGTCGTGGCCCGTGCTGATCACCCACTCGGTGGCCAGGCTGAAGATGATCGCCGTCACCCGGTTCTGATGAGCTGTGGGAACAGAGAGGAAACACGACCTGGGCGATCCAGTCTCAGTGGGTGGGAACTGGGGCTCCCCTTCTCCATCCGGTCAGCTGCAGACTCACAGGCTGGACAGGCCCACCTTGGAAAGCCTGCACTCTGAACAGGCGGCAGAGAATCTGCCCGACCCCCAACCCATGATCTAATGGGCAGGCTTTCCGAGGCCCTGCCCTCTGCCTCCCTGCAAGGGAGGAGACCATCAGAAGCTACAGATCCTTAAAAGAATAATGCTCAAGAGGGATTCAAATAATATATCAGAGGACAGATTTTAAAAAACCTCAAACAACTATCAATGAGTTTCATGGAAAGCAGTAGTCTTTTCTTAACTGGTTTGTTTTTATTGTCTGTACCTTTAGTGCTTTGACTCTTTAAAAAACGCTGGCATTGTGAAAAGGGCAACTGAAATTTTCTGAAATTAACTTTTCATTATTTCTAAGATGAAGCATTTGTAAAGTTCCACATTCCAGAGTAGTAACTGAGAATGAGGAAGTATTCTATTACCTAACTTCTGGAATATTTCTATCTCCAGGTCAATTTTAAGCCATACCAGGGCAGTGACCTGTCTACTTTACGTGGAGCAGGGTCTTGCATACAGCTGGTGTTTAATAAATGCCCAGTCTGATGAATGAAGTCAGAAGCTAGACAGAAACACATCTGACCTTACTCTCAGCTGTACAGACTGCTTCAGAAAAACAGAGGGACTGTTTCTTATAAATTAACCAGAAAACACTACAACCCCCCTGGGAATGCAGGTGTAGTCATGTAGACATTCATAAAACATAACAAATGGCCAATATCAAATAAAGTTTAAATAATTTTAAAACAGAACTATTTTGACTATCAAACTGGCAATAAGCATTTAATAAGAGCAATGAAGACTTAATGAACAGGCACTTTCAATCACTACTCATTAAAATATTTACACTATTGCTGGAAAGAGTTTTGCAAAATAAATCTAGAGTATTAAAAAAAAGTTTTAATGTTTGACCCAGTTATTGTACTTTTAGTAATCTATCTTAAAGTAATAAGAGTTACAGGATCTGAGTCAGTAACCATCAAGGACACACACACACATATATATATGAAATTACTTTTACACACACACATATATAAAATACACAGAAATATATGTAAACACACATACCTATGTACATACCTTCATATATATTAGTATGTGTTATCAAAAAATGGCAGCAGTACACATTTTCAAAAATAGAGGAATGGTTAAACTAAATCTGACACGTGCACCCAGTGGAACAGTATACAACATTTCAAATGTTAATAAGCAGGAAAAGGATGTGTAAATAACTCTGAAGAGATAACAGCCTCTCATGTAACTGGGGTAACCAACGTTTTAAAAAGTTAATGTGAAAACCTAATTTTGATCATAGGACATGGTGTTCTAGTTTATTTTTGTGTACGTACGTGTGTATGTGTGCAAATGAGTGTGTGTATTATAATTACCTGGGTAGGTCTTGATAAAGTTCATTTTATTAAAATCTTCAGAAACGTGGAACTCCTAAAAGTAAAAACATGCAATAAGAGAACAGTTATAGTTTTAAAAACAATGGGAACTTATTTTCCAAAAGGATGTAAAATCTAAAACTGGCCATCACCAGCCTTATGACTCAAGATTGGCTCCATAAGAACAGTAGAGAATTGCTTCTTGGTCCTGTCCTTGCAAAACTATTTATTTTGGAACCAGACAAGTAAAGAAAGTGCTGCTGACCACCACAGAATTTTGATCTAATTCCCACTCTACAAACGAGTGCTCTACACTTCCTTCCCCTCTAATTGCAAAGGAGGCATCCTGTTAATTTTGCTCTCTTGGTGTCACTAAAAGTTTCTCAAGATGATATATACAAGTAAAGTGATATACAAAGACCCATTACTAACAGAGTTCTCAGCACCAGTGAAAATAAGGCACTGGGTATCTGAAGCAATAGAAGGGGCATATTACATATATTTAACACACAAACATACACAAAAAAAAGAAATTTAAAGATTGTGATGGTTTTCCTTTTTTATCTTCCAAAGTTTTTATGGACTGTGTAATACTTTATAACTAGGAAAATATTAAAAGTATGTGCTTCTTAATGAAAAAAATGAGCCTCAGGCATAGGATTAAGATAAAACTCTATAAAAATGCACTACTTAAAACTTCTATCGATCAGTGCTAAATTGGTAAGCTCTTAACTGTCTAGGTAACATGGACATTATGAATTGCTGATTGTTCAGGATGAAAAAAACCCCACAAAGGAATACTGATTTCTTGTCCTTCATCTTGGTTCTACAAAGTACAAAAATGTATCGGCATTTTATATATACTAATCTCTGTTGGGACTCATAGCTCAGTCAGTAAAGAATACGCCCACAAGGCAGGAGATCCAGGTTCAATTCCTGGGTCGGGAAGATCCCCTGGAGAAAGAAATGACAACCGACTCCAGTATTCTTGCCTGAAGAATCCCATGGACAGAGGAGACTGGCAGGCTACAGTCCATGGGGTCACAAGAGTCAGACACAACTCAGCGGCTAAACCACCACCACAATCTCTGATGGGAAATCAACAGTTCAATACTAACTAATGCTAAACTGGACTTAATCACCCCTTTCCACCGAAGAGCTGTTTAAGAGTTTCGTATCAGTGACTTCACTATAATGGCGGTAGAGTACCCTTGAACCAGGAGCCACAAGAAGGGTCCCTAGAGATATAAATCCATGGCCACTGCCATTCCTGGAGATGCTATTTGAGGCCTGCACTCCTGGCCTCTTATTATGTGTATGCACATCATCATATTCTGATAAAAATCTTCATAAGGAGAAAAACGAGACCACTGGCATTTATTATCACACAACGGATTTACAGCAGCCAAAAACTGGTGAGCATCAACCCCAACCATGCAGATCCCGCACCTCGCCCTCTGTTCTCACCACCTGTCTACTGTCCAGTGAACTTATGCAGAGAGCCTAGCTCCTTCCTTCCTGGCTGGTAAACACACTCAAGACTTCTTCTAATTTAAAAAGCAAACAAGTGAACACAAAACCCTCTTAACAATGCTAAAACTTCTTTGCCCCCCGCCCCCCACCCCATTCCAGCCAAAACCTTCTCTATACATCAGCCCACACTCGACACTCAGGCTTTCTAGCTCCTCACCCCAGTCACCCTTCAATCCACTGCACCCCAGGGCAACACCCCACTGCATGGAAACAGCTCTCCCTGCAACCACCAGCTGCTAACTGCCATTCCCAAGGTCATGCTCCTGTCTTGATCTCATCCTCTCTCTTCCCCACCTGAAACTTACTGCCCCTCCAGCTACCACAACCACTGTCCTGGCTGGTCCTCCCACCCCTTGGCCCATTTCGCATCACCCGTGAATGGTGTCTCCCCGTATCTTAACTGTTAGCACTGATTCCTCACTGTCCTTTTGTTCTAAATGCCCTCTCCCCACACACCCCTAAGCCATCTCTTCTCAATAAATGATAGCACCATCCACCAAACACTCAAACCAAAAACCCAGCCGTCACCTGACTTGCTCCTCTCCCCACCCCTGCACCCAACCTGTCATAGCTGCAGCTCAAGACATCTGCTTCTGTCTGTCATCACTGCCACAACCTTCTCACCCAGACGGCGACAACAACTGATATTTCCGCCTCCATTTTTAAAAATTTTGGGGCCGTATAATTGACTTACAACGTGTGTTAGTCTGTGCTGTACAACAGAGCCGAACAGGCACACATACACAATCCACTCTTTAGATTCCTTTCCATTTTAGGGCATTACAGAGTATCGAGTAGGGTTCCCTGTGCTATACGGTCTATTATTATTTACCTATTTTATATATAAAAGTGTGTATATGATCAATCCCAATGTCTCAATTTATTTCTCCCCTCTACTTCCCCCTCTGCTAAGAACACTGTTTTCCACATCTGTGACTCTATTTGTCTTGTAAATGGATTCATCTGTACCATGTTTTACCATGCACAGGTAAGCGACATCATATATCTGTCTTTCTCCATCTGTTTACTTTACTTAGTATGATAGTCTCTAGGTCCATCCATGTTGCTGCAAATGGCATTATTTCATTCTTTTTGTGGCTGAGTAATGTTCCATCTTTATCCATTCATCTTTCGATGAACAGTTAGGTCGCTTCTATTGTAAACAGTGCTGCAATGAACACTGGGGTGTATGTATCTTTTCAGATTAGAGTTTTCTCTGGATATTTGCCCGGAGTAGGATTGCTAGATCTCATGGTAGTTCTATTTTTAGTTTTTTAAGGAACTGCCATACCGTTTTCCATTAATGGTTGTACAAATTTATATTCCCATTATCACTGTAGGAGGGTTTCCTTTTCTCCACACCCTTTTCAGCATTTATTGTTTATAGATTTTTTGATGATGGCAATTGTGAGGTGATATCTCATTGTAGTTTTGATATGTATTTCTCTTGATGCTGATCATCTTTTCATGTGCCTCTTGGCCATCTGTATGTCTTCTTTGCAGTAATATCTATTTATATCTTCTGGCCATTTTCTGATTGGGTTTTTTTTTTTTTTAACATAGAGTTGCATGAGGTGTTTGTATATTTTGGAGATTAATCCCTTGTCAGTCACTTCATTTGCAAACATTTTCTCCCATTCTGTGGGCTGTCTTTTTGTTTTATGGTTTCCTTTGCCTTAAGAATCTTTTAAGTTTAATTAGGTCCCATGTGTTTATTTTTATTTTTATTTTCTTTACTCTAGGAGGTGGATCACAGAAGATATTGAATGCAATTTGTGTCAAAGAATGTTCTGCCTATGTTTTCCTCTAAGAGTTTTATAGTGTCTGGCCTTATACTTCTATTTAGGTCTTTGCTCCATTTTGAGTTTATTTTTATATATGGTGTTAGAGCGTGTGTGTTTCTTTTCGGCTGCACTGCATGGCTTTGCCGGATCTTAACTCCCTGACCAGAGAAGGAAGAACCTGGGCCCTCAGCAATGAAAAGGCCGAATACTAACCACTGGACCATCAGGGAATTCCGTCCCACCTCCACTCTTGTTGCCCGCCATTCCGTGCTCCGCTGAGCAGCCAGGGGGATCTTTGTAAATTAAATGACACCATTTTCCTGCTGAAAACCCTGGAAGAGCTTCCCAAGGGTTGACAAAACTGAAAACCTCACCCGGACCCACAAGGCCTTGAATGACCTGCCCTCAGCCCACCGGGTCCCATCAGCCCTAGTGCTGCCTTGTCACTCAGCACCAACCAGCCAAGAGGATGTCCTCCAAGTCCTCAGACACACAGAGACCTCCTGCCTTGTGCCTCACACATACCTTCGCTCCTGGAAAACCTGCTCTGCCTGGCTGTCTCCTGCCTGCCCTTCAGGCCTCGGCTGGACGTCACAGCCTTGGAGAAGCCCTCCTTCCTGCAGATCCTGTCTGCTGGGGGCGGGGCCACACACCTCTCTGGACCCTCTCCTTCCCACTCCCGTTCATTTCTCCACAGTGCTCAACACAACCTGCAACGCGACGCTTACTTTTGTATTACCTGTCCTTCTTGCTAGTCCAAAAGAGCCCTGGGAGCAGGGACCATGTCTACTTCCTTCTTAGTTAGCATTCTGCAGGACACCCAGTGCTGAGTAAAACCTGAACGCACGGCTCTCGGACCTGCTCCAGCCCCCTCTTCAGTCTTATGTGGTTCATGCTGCCAGGCTGCTTCATTCTTGTTCTCTGCACACACTCTGACCTCGAAAACCTCTGTCTTCGCTGGCACAGCCCTCTGTGTCTGCAAGTCCTCCCCCTCCTCTCCTGGTTAACTCCCCGCCACCCACTAGGGCTTAGCAGTTACAGGCTGGCCAGGCCACTCTCTCGGGCCAGGTGGGTGCGGGCGCCAGCCTGCACTCTCACTGCTCTGTGTGCGTTCTTCACTTTACACGTGATGGAACCCACGAGCTAAATCTTACTTTACTGTCACCATTCCCAGTTCTGTAAAGCAGTGCTACTCAAAATGAGGTCTGTGGACCACTGGTCCTGATTAAAGTACCAGAAAATTAGGGAATAAGTGTTCAGAAAACTTTCCGGCAATTTAATATCGTCATGACATTCAAGAGGATGAAGTTAAAAGTGAAAGTGATCCAGTCGTGCTAGACTCTTTGCGACCCCATGGACTGTAGCCTCTGTCCACAGAATTCTCCAGGCAAAAATACTGGGGTCGGTTGCCATTCTCTTCTTCAGGGGATCTTCCCGACCCAGGGATCAAACCTGGGTCTCCTGTATTGCAGGCAGATTACCATCTGAGCCACCAGGGATCCTTCCAAATTTTCTCACTCAATAATGTAATATCCAAAATAGTAATCAAGCAAACTAAACTCAAAGCAAACTGAAGAAAAAATAAGAGCTGATGCACATTATCAGACTAGAAAAATAATAGAGAAAACAAATCAACAGAGAATCAGTGAAAACTGGTTCTTTGAACAAAACTGACAAACATGTAGCTAGACTGGTGGAAAAAAAAGAGAGAAATGACTCAAACTACTAAACTCAGGAATGAAAAGGGGACTATTAATCTTACAGAAACAAAAAGGACTAAAAAAGGCTGCTATCAACAATGATATGCCAACAAACTAGATAAGCTAGATACCACTTCACACTGACTAGGAAATCAACAAAATCAGAAAATAATAAGCGTTGCTAAATATGTAAAAATTTAGGATCTTCATAGATTGCTGGTAGGAATATAAAATGGTATAGTAACTTTGGAAAACAGTTTGGCAATTCTGTAAAAAATTAAATACAGAGTTACCATATGACCCACAATTCCATTCCTAGATGTATATACCCAATAAAATGGAAAACTCAGGTTCACACACAAACTTTTATGTGACTGTTCACAGCAACATTATTCATAGTAGCCAAAAGGTAGAAATAATCCAACTATCTATCAACTAATGAATGGATAAACAAAGTGTGGAATACAACAGAATATTATTCCACCACAAAAAGGACTGAAGTATTAATTCAAGCTACAACGTAGATGAACCTTGAAAATATGATGCTGAGTGAGAGAAGCCAAATATAAAGTTATACATTTTATGATTCTATTTACATAAAATGTTTAGAATGAACTCAGAAAGTATATTACTGACTGCTAGGAACTGAAGGAAGGGACAATGCAGAGTGACTCCTGAAGGTTATGGGATTTATTTTGGGGGGTGGGAGGCACTGATAAAAATAATCTAGACTATTAACGGTTGTATAATCTTGAAACTATACTATAAAACCACTGAACCGCACATGTTCAGCTGGTGAATTTTATGGTATATGAAGTATATCTCAATTAAATATATGCATACACACCTTGGCTCTGGCAGTAAAGAATGTGACTGTAATGAAGGAGATCCAAGTTCAGTCCCTGGGCGGGAAGATCCCCTGGAGAAGGGAATGGCAGTCCACTCCAGTATTCTTGCCTGGGTTATCCCATGAACAGAGGAGCCCGGCAGGCGGAGTGACTACACTTTCACTTTCAATCTTGTGACCATACTATAAAACCACTGAATTGCACACTTTGGTGAATTTTATGGTATATGAACTACATCTTAATGAAATATATACACACACACACATACAATTAGACTTACAAAAACACCAATCTCTAATAAATTGAAAATTTAAACATCTGGTCCTTCACCAAAGATGGTTTGAGAAGCACTGCCTCAAAGAGTTACACGAGGTGTTGGCTGAATGACTAGTCCCTGATCTTGTTCTTCTCCTCCCTCCTCTGTCACACACGCACACACACGCACACACGCACGCGCGCGCATGATCTCCCCCACGTCCTCCTTGCCCCAGTCTCCTTCTTCATGGGCTCAGGGACAGGGGCTGCCACAGGACTCATGTTTTCTGTACAAAGGCTGTGCATTGTGGGTTAGCCTGAGAATCAGCCATCAATCATCAGAGCTCCATGGAGCTACAGCTGGTCCCTGACTTAGGATGGCTCAACTTATGATTTTTCCGTTTTACAATGGTGTAAAAGCGATACACATTCAGTAGAAACTGTACTTTGACTTTTGAATGTTGATCTTTTCCCAGATGGGTGATAAGCCGTATGATCCTCTCTCGTGATGCTGGACAAGGGCAGCCACAGCCCCTCCTCAGCGTCCTGACAGTGAACAATCAACACACTTACAACCATTCTGGACTCATACAACCATTCTGTTTTTCACTTTCAGTACAGTATTCAATAAATTACATGAGATATTCAATACTTTAGTATGAAATAGGCTTTGTGTTAGATGACTTCATCCAACGGTAGTGTTCTGAGCATGTTTAAGGTGGGTGAGGCTAAGCTATGATATTCAGTAGATTAGGTGTAGATTAATTAATTCAGTAGATTAAGTAATTAATTCAGTAGATTAAGTATATTTTAAACTTACGATAGTTTACAACTTACAATGGGTTTATCAGGACAAAGCCTCATCATAAGTCAAGGAAAATCTGGAGTTTATTAATTTATTAATTAATGCTAGTTAATTCTAGAATTAATCCATTTTTGGGTCTACCATCTGTACTGAATGAAACATTTCCTAATGCCAAACAACTGGGCATTCTTTGTTAACTTTATTTAAACTGTCCAGTGGTGAACATGGGGAGGTCAATACAATGAATACATTCTGGAAGCTACCTACCATCACAGCTCCATTATCCTGGCCCACAAATATCCGTCTACTATCATGATGGTAAGCCATAGCAGAGCAGGGAGCTGCCAGAAAGACAAAGATCATGTTATGAGCAGAGTTAAGCACGTTAAGTCATTGTTCAAGGTACGTTATTAAAAAGAGCTATACAACTTAGGCTAAAAAAATAAGAGGGCAAAGATGTTTTATTTTCTAAAATGTTATTAAATTTCTTTCTGCTGTTTTAGTTTCGAATTTTAACTTTAATAACCTTCCAAGTTACTTCTATGACTTTGGGTGAAGCGAGTCAGCATGAAGTTTCATCTGATTGAAATTTCTACCTGTTTCTGGAAAGGTGTGGGGACCAGTGTTTAGAGAAGCTGTCTGCCACCCAAACTCTGTGGGTCATCCTGCCCCTCCTCCCTTCCCCATCACAGGCAAAACAGTAGTGGGCATCTGTGGAAAGAGAAGTGTCCAATACCACAATTCCCATTCCAAGGCATGTGAGCAAACTGGGGAGGCTGCTTTGGGATTATTTGTTGCTGTTGTTTTTCCCCAATGGTCAAAAAAAGTTCTGTTTTGCAGTGACTCATACAATCCCAGTTTGTTTCTTTGTCCAAAGCAATGCCATGTGACTGAGACAGCCTGACTCTTCCCATAGACACGACCTTCCAGGTTCAACCTAAACTTTTTCCAGAAAGTGTGGGCCAGAGAATGAGTTTCAGAAAGGAGAAACTCTAATAAATCACTTCCTTCTGCTAAAAATCAAAATTAAAGTGATTTAGAAAATGGAACACTTGGAAAAAGAAATATTTGGGTACACTTCAGCCTTAAGAATTTTAATTGACCACAGAAAGAAATGAATGCCAGGAAACAAAGAAACTTGACCTTACTTTGAAATAAAACATCTAATAAAAAAGTAAAAGAGAAAAATCCTATAAATGAAGTTACCACTTGAAAACAGTTTAAAGTTCTCTAACTACCAAAGAAAGGCAATGCCAAAGAATGCTCAAACTACCGCACAATTGCACTCATCTCACATGCTAGTATAGTAATGCTCAAAATTCTCCAAGCCAGGCTTCAGCAATACGTGAACCGTGAACTTCTTCATGTTCAAGCTGGTTTTAGAAAAGGCAGAGGAACCAGAGATCAAATTGCCAACATCCGCTGGATCATGGAAAAAGCAAGAGAGTGCCAGAAAAACATCTATTTCTGCTTTATTGACTATGCCAAAGCCTTTGACTGTGGGATCACAATAAACTGTGGAAAATTCTGAGAGAGATGGGAATACCAGACCACCTGACCTGCCTCTTGAGAAACCTGTATACAGGTTGGGAAGCAACAGTTAGAACTGGACATGGAACAACAGACTGGTTCCAAATAGGAAAAGGAGTACGTCAAAGCTGTATATTGTCACCCTGCTTATTTAACTTATAATCAGAATACATCATGAGAAACGCTAGGCTGGAAGAAGCACAAGCTGGAATCAAGATTGCCGGAAGAAATATCAATAAGCTCAGATATGCAAATGACACCACCCTTATGGCAGAAAGTGAAGAGGAACGAAAAAGCCTCTTGATGAAAGTGAAAGAAAAGAGTGAAAAAGTTGGCTTAAAGCTCAACATTCAGAAAAACGAAGATCATGGCATCTGGTCCCATCACTTCATGGGAAATAGATGGGGAAACAGTGGAAACAGTGTCAGACTTTATTTTGGGGGGCTCCAAAATCACTGCAGATGGTGACTGCAGCCATGAAATTAAAAGACGCTTACTCCTTGGAAGAAAAGTTATGACCAACCTAGATAGCATATTCAAAAGCAGAGATATTACTTTGCCGACTAAAGTCCGTCTAGTCAAGGCTATGGTTTTTCCTGTGGTCATGTCTGGATGTGAGTTGGACTATGAAGAAGGCTGAGCACCAAAGAATTGATGCTTTTGAACTGTGGTGTTGGAGAAGACTCCTGAGAGTCCCTTGGACTGCAAGGAGATCCAACCAGTCTATTCTGAAGGAGATCAGCCCTGGGATTTCTTTGGAAGGAATGATGCTAAAGCTGAAACTCCAGTACTTTGGCCACCTCATGAGAAGAGTTGACTCACTGGAAAATACTTTGATGCTGGGAGGGATTGGGGGCAGGAGGAGAAGGGGACGACAGAGGATGAGATGGCTGGATGGCATCACGGACTCGATGGACGTGAGTCTGAGTGAACTCCGGGAGATGGTGATAGATAGGGAGGCCTGGCGTGCTGCGATTCATGCGGTTGCAAAAAGTTAGACACTACTGAGCAACTGAACTGACCTGAACTGAACTACCATGGCAGATATTCTCCACCAAAGGAAGAAGACTAGAAGAAATGCTGGATTGTACTCAAAGGCAGAAACATAGTTAGCTGCATGATCAGACTATAGAAAAAGACTATTTCAGTTGCATTCCAAGAACCATCTCATTGAAATGTAGATACTAAAATTGTCTACACAGTTAACAATTAGAATAGACTACAAGTTTGTACACCCTTATCCACCATATTGATGTTTGAAACTACAAAGAATGATCATGTTTAAGGATTATAACCACAAAGATACATGTTCGTTTGTTTTAGTCACTAAGTTGTGTCCAATTCTTGCAACCCTCCTGGACTGTAGCCCACCAGGCTCCTTTGTCCATGGGATTTCCCAGGCAAGAATACTGGAGTGAGTTGCCATTTCCTTCTCCCAACCCAGGGATGAAACCCGCATCTCCTGCATTGGCAGGCAGGTTCTTAACCACTGAGCCACTGGGGAAGCCCAAAGGCAGATGCTATTGTCACACAAAATGCTCTTTAACAATCACACACAAAATTACCTTCAACAAATCAAATCCCTTTGACGACTTTAAAGATTCACTGTCATCATTTTTGCTGGCTTTTCAGTTGTTACTAAATCTTAATATTCTAGTTTTAAGCTTCTTTTCAATTCTTTCTATGCTCAATCTTATAACAAACTGCCCATGAATATGTAAAACCTCTCCTTTGTGTAAAAGTTACAATGTGCTGAGTAATTTTATACGGTTAGAGACTTTTCACATTAAAAAAAAAAAAGCAAGCCTTCCTGGTTTATTTATTTAGTATATAAAAATGCTCTGACTTTTTTCCTAAAAGGGAAGCTTCTAGTGAGATAAACTTTTTTTTTAAGATAATCTTTTCTTTTTAATGTGAATGTTAACATAGTTTCATAAACAAGGAAAACACAAATCATCTTTCAAATCAGCGACCTTTTAAAAAGGTCACTGCAGTACAAAATCGTTTGCTTTAAACTCTAGTTTTAAAAACGAAGGGTTTTCTGGAATACAGCCAGGCTCATTCATCTATGTATTCTTTATGACTGCTTTTGATTCTGCAATGGCAGAGTTGAGAAGCTGCCACAGAGACTGTCTGGCCCACAAAGTCTAATATTTATGTCTGGTCCTTCGTAGGAGAAGTCTGTGGACTCACCCCATACTGTGGTGAGCAGCCCAGTTCTGGAGTTGGATGCACATCGACTGGAATTCCAACCTCTGGCCTCAGTTTCCTTGTCTACTAAATGATGAAAATACCATCTTTCTTATAACAGCTATTGTGATGACTTGGTAAAATAGTACCAAGAAAAATGCATGGGACATATAGTAGATGGTGCTGGTGGTAAAGAACCCACCTGCCAAAGTAGGAGACATAAGAGACACAGGCTTGATCTCTGGGTTGGGAAGACCTACTGGAGGAGGAAACAGCAACCCACTCCAGTATTCTTGCCTGGAGAATCCCACGGACAGAGGAACCGGGCAGGCTACAGTCCATGATCCATGGGGTTGCAAAGACTTGGACATGACTGAGCATCTGAGCAGCAGCCCATAACGGAAATAGAAACTGAAGGTTACATTTTTCTTCAGCTGAAGCAGATCCTGAAAGTTATTTTTGTTACGTGAGGTATTGTTATGATTCATAACTGGTCCACGTACAGCAATATTCTAAGGTTTCGCTTACTGACCTCCTCTGTTTCATCATGGAAAACAGTTTAAATCCATGGATGACCACTAAAATGTCAACTGGTGAATCTGCAGTAGTTTTTAAAAGCACTTTTATTCTTGTGTTTTGAATTTAATTTTAAAAGTCACCCTAAAACAGACAAGCAAATTTCTCAACATTCATTCATTCTGTTTTCTTCTGGCAGTGTTCCTGCAGTTTCATCAGCAGACAGTGCTCTAGCTGGAGGTAATAACCAGCCATCTGGTAGCAAAAGGCTGCATGCATGTATACAAACACGCAGGTGTCAAGTCACCCACAGCACAGATGCTGTGCCTGTTCTGTCCTGTTTTTTCCTGATCCTTCCAGCCAAAGAGTTCTGGGAGCTACTTCCGGAGGATACAGTTAAGCCAAGATAGCAAGGGATGGCAATGGAGAAAGCAAAGCCATGTGCTCAAGACTCAAAAGCCAAGGAAGAGAGTGTGTACTGCTGCTGCTAGGTTCTGGTGTCCCAGGAGAGAAATCAGTTACAAAGTGAACTAAGTATTTGGGGGAAATGCAAGCCAAGCGGTCACTGTACTAAATACTGGACATTAGTACAAAAATCCATCTTAGACTCTCCTTGTTCTAAAGAGCATGAACTCCACAGCTGAGGTCTCAAGGAAGACTGAACTGTGGGCAAAATCTGAAGTGTAAGGGAAGGGGGAGGAGGAAGGAGTCGTAGCCAACAGCATTAATAAGACCATCCACAAGGATGGCAAACCATCTCCCAGCACTGGCAGAGGTCCCCGGGCTGCTGTGGCTATTTCCAGCTACGGACCCATCACTGGACCATTGGAAGTAAGGAGTTACTCATCTAAGAGAAGCCTTTTTTTTTTCTGGTTGAGTAAAAGGTAGGCTCAGAGGATGAGGGTGCTCCATCTGCCTTTGCCCCACTTCCCCAAAATCCCAAAGTAAATTTATTAAATGGGCCTGTAAGGACATTTACTGAGACAATGGCCACTTCATGTTCTACACTGAGTAACAAAGGTGACCCATTCACAAATAAATGCGGACACAGGACAGAAGATACTACTGCCTGCACAATAGACCACGATTAGGGTTTCAGGTAGTCTTAACAGGCTAGATACATACAATGAAATTTTACTTTTTATAACAGTTTTTTATAACTATTTTATAATTATATAAAAGGGTCCTTTTATAATAGTTAGCTTTATACCAGTATTCCAAAAAGCCTACCTTGTTCTCACTGAACGGTTATCAAGACAGAGAAGGTGACCGGCCTGCCCAAGCTGTTAGTGAAAGGTAGGACAAAGGAAAATCCTGATAAACTACTAATCCTTTGTGGAAATGTTTATAGGATCGAAATCCTGCAGCTACCCTGCAATAAATGAGAACGTGCTAGCAAGACAGGCAGTGCTTAGAAGGGTGACTCAAGCTGACGGAATAGAATCTGCTGAATAACTGGCTACTCTGCGTTTGTAATACACCCCACAGCCCCTGCAGTAACTCTTCACGGAGCTGCAGTGTCCAGAGTTTGGCCCTAGCAAGCGCTCTTCTTTAGAGAACTTCATAATGGTCTTCAGTAACAGACCATCAAGCCTGCCCCAGAACCGTGCGTCTTTTCCCAGGGGAGGGCTTCTGAACATTGAAACCTTAACCGAGGAAAATCTCCTCATTAAGGACCGAAACCACCCAGAAATAAGCAGCTATGATGCCTTCCATGTGGCCACTGGGGCGGCAGGACTTGATTCCAGCTTGGACCTGGGTGGTGCCACATCTTTTTTTCAAGAAAGGATGGAGAAGTGGGTGAGAAGGAGGCAAAGCTTAGATCGGCAGCAAGGGCAGGATTTAATTGCAATTTTATGTCACTACATCTCAGGGCTCTTCTAAAATCTCAATACAAAAGCTTTATATTTGGGGTTTATTTTTAGAACATGTTTGACTACTGGGGAAAAAAAAAATCTCCATTTAGAATGTGTCGTGCCTTGGACCAAATTTCTCAATGATACCCAGAGTTTAAGAAAAAGTAGCATAAAAGGCCAGGTATGAGGCAAAGGAGTGTTCAGAATCCTGTTTTAGTGTCAGTATCAGCTTTACTAAGTAGAAAATACTAATGTAAGTTGGCAAAATGAAGACAAAGGAAAATGGGGGAGGTGGGCAGCTTTCCTCTTCCTATTTTTTTTTTCCCAAGTTTTGTTCAAGTTGATTCAGTTAAACCAGTTGACTCAGCTTCCTTTTTGCAAGAGAAGGGGAGTTTTCCTGCATTTTAACACAGAATGCTGTAGGTATTAGGTAACAACAAGCTCATTTTGAAATTTAAATCATCAAAGACATTTTTCTTGGGTGGAACAGTGCAGCTACTCACAGGCCATTGTGTGGTAAATGCTGGGCCAGTACTGACCGCTGTCTCTTTTCAGCCATACTCGGATAGTCCTGTAGAGAAAAGAAAAGAATGAGTAGTCTTTAATGAATTTATCCACTTTGCCACCCAAGTAAACTTATTTTCAATACTATTTCCCACTGACCTTATAACATGTATCAGTTGGACAAATTACACACATACACAGACACACACACACACACACACACAGTACATGGTGTATTATACTAGTATGTACATGTCTACACACACAAACACACACACACAGAGTACATGGTGTATTATACTAGAATGTACATGTCTACACACACACACACAGAGTACATGGTGTATTATACTAGTATGTACATGTACACACACATATAGAGTACATGGTGTATTATACTAGTACATACATGTCTACACATGTAACTTATATGCAGAGTACATCATGAGAAACGCTGGACTGGAAGAAACACAAGCTGGAATCAAGATTGCCAGGAGAAATATCAATAACCTCAGATATGCAGATGACACCACCCTTATGGCAGAAAGTGAAGAGGAACTAAAAAGCCTCTTGATGAAAGTTAAAGAGGAGAGCGAAAAAGTTGACTTAAAGCTCAACATTCAGAAAATGAAGATCATGGCATCTGGTCCCATCACTTCATGGGAAATAGATGGGGAAACAGTGGAAACAGTGTCAGACTTTATTTTTGGGGGCTCCAAAATCACTGCAGATGGTGACTGCAGACATGAAATTAAAAGACAGTTACTCCTTGGAAGAAAAGTTATGACCAATCTAGATAGTATATTCAAAAGCAGAGACATTACTTTGCCGACTAAGGTCCGTCTAGTCAAGGCTATGGTTTCTCCTGTGGTCATGTATGGATGTGAGAGTTGGACTGTGAAGAAGGTTGAGTGCCAAAGAATTGATGCTTTTGAACTGTGGTGTTGGAGAAGACTCCTGAGAGTCCCTTGGACTGCAAGGAGATCCAACCAGTCCATTCTGAAGGAGATCAGCCCTGGGATTTCTTTGGAAGGAATGATGCTAAAGCTGAAGCTCCAGTACTTTGGCCACTTTATGTGAAGAACTGACTCACTGGAAAAGACTCTGATGGTGGGAGGGATTGGGGGCAGGAGGAGAAGGGGACGACAGAGGATGAGATGGCTGGATGGCATCACAGACTCGATGGACAGGAGTCTGAGTGAACTCCAGGAGATGGTGATGGACAGGGAGGCCTGGCATGCTGCGATTCATGGGGTCACAAAGAGTCGGACACGACTGAGCGACTGAACTGAACATGTCTACACATACACACACACATAGAGTACATGGTGTATTATACTCGAATGTACATGTATACACACACACACGGAGTACATGGTGTATACTAGAATGTACATGTACACACACACACACATAGAGTACATGGTGTATGAGCATGTACATGTACATACATACACACATATAGAGTACATAGTGTATTATACTAGTATGTACATGTATACATACACACACATACAGAGTACATGGTGTATTATACTAGCATGTACATGTACACACACACAGAGTACATGGTGTATTACACTAGCATGTACATATCTACACACACACATGCTCTATATATTTATTGCTGCTATTCAGTCACTCAGTCATGTCTGACTCTTTGTGACCCCATGGACTAGAGCAAACCCAGGCTTCCCTGCAGCCTGGCCAAAAAGTTCATTTGGTTAACTGACTACACTGTTCAATAAATTTCTTGGTGAAAATGAAAAATATGTCTTTCATTTTTACTTAGAAACAAATGTACTTTTTGGCCAACCCAATAGCTACCTACAGTTATGTCTACACATGGTAAGTTACGCAAGAACTAGGAGTCAGGATTCTAAATAATATCAGTAACACAGAAAGTGCTTATTATACAGCGATATACAAACAACGCTGAGGACTACTGACTCTTGGCAACCAAGTGCAAGCTCAGTGCCTTGGCCATCCCACCCAAATGAGGAGAGTAGCTGAGGTCAATGAAAGAAAACGTTTCTGGAGAACTGGGAGAGACCTGCATACAGAGTGGAGCCCGTTACCACTGCCGTTGCCACTGCTCACTCACCGAGAGTTCCCAGCCATCTCGGCCTTGGGAGGAAACCCTTCCACACCAGTCGCTGGGCCTCTCCTTTCACCAGAGCACACGCGGGAGATGAGGAAGTCCTGCTCAGAGGCAGGCGGAGGATACAGGACCAAAAGAGCCCAGGTTTACTATTCTGGCTCATCCCCTCAGAAGAACAGTAAGGAATGCCTCTCCTGCACTCCACCAAGCCTCCTGGAAGCTCCGGGCCTCTCCCCTTTAGAGCGGGCCGCCTTGCCCAGCACAGCCGTGCTCTGCCTTCGCCCGGAGTCCTAGCTCTCTCTTGTCCCTCACTGTCAGCTCGGTCACAGCCACTCTTGTATTTCCAGTAGCAACGAGATTCTGGCTCACGGCCAGCACTGAATTACTGTTTACAACCTTGAGCTAGCATACATTAAGGCTAAGTGCTGACACTCTGTTTCCATTCTGTTTGAAGTTCGAGACAAGGAAGACTGGTCTCTGAGGATAAAAACTGCAACAGTGGCTGCTTCCGGGGTTGAGAAAGGACAGAACACAGCAAAGGGATACAAGGGAACTTCCTGGGGCCGTGTCAGGCTGTGGAGAGGTGGTGATGTGGGTGTATGCGTGTGTCAGAATCTGCCCAGCTTATTTAAGACTACTGTAAATGATCAGACCGTAATAAAGACAGACTAGATGTTGACCCTCATTCACCCAAATAAATAAGATGACTGAGCAGCACAGCGGGCATCATGCTATTTTATGTGACCTGGAGACAGGCCCTAGTGTATGAACTGCCATTTGTACAACACGTCCCATCTTCCAGCCATGGTGGACTGGTCACAATAGAATCGTTGCCAAGATGAATCCGGGATTTTCCTCTACATTATCCCACCTCTGATCACCACTGATCAGACCAGAGAAGAGATTAGTCAGTTCCTTCCCTGGGAAATCAGAAACCAGGAGAGAGAAAGAGACTCACACCTCTCCGGGAGTTGAAATGACTGCTTCTGGCCACACGTTTTGCAGTTGGGACTGGAGAATTCTATACGTTAATAAAGGGGGAAGAATGAAGCTGACCTATGAAGAAAAGCTGGAGACAGTTTAGGTGGAGGGGCCTCATGCCAGCTGCTCTTGAGTCCCCTCCTGGGTTCTGAGGGTTCTGTGAGGCAGACGCCCCAGCATCCTCACCACAATCACCCTCAGCAGCTTCAGCGAACCCAAGTGACTTTCATCATTTGCAATTAAGCAGGTACTAATACACCACGTCTGCATGGGAACCATGAAGACATGGTGACACGCAGTTTCTTTGTTCAAGTGCCATCAAACGAGCTCCTACGTTACATGGTTCACAAAGCGAGAATCAGGCAGACTCCTCCATGAGTACCTATACTGTGATAGAAGTTCTAGGAAGTTCAAGTTCACATCCAAAATTAAAAGGGAAAGCGAGACACAGATCAGACTAAAGCATGTGTAAACAGACCTATACTTTTTACTGTTTGTAGTTTAACATCTTAAATCAAAATTCGACACTTTTTGAGGTAATGTTTAAACCGCTCTGTTACTATTTGTGGGTTCCTGGTTACTGTTCACGGTTATTTAGTTTTCTTCTTCCACAAATCTCAGAGGTTAAGACATTTCCATGAACAGAAAGAACAGAATAGGAAGAGAAGGGGATGACAGAGGATGTGATGGTTGGATGGCATCACTAACTCGATGGACATGAGTTTGAGCAAACTCCGGGAGTTGGTGATGGACAGGGAAGCCTGGCGTGCTGCAGTCCGTGGGGTTGCAGAGAGTCGGACAGGACTGAGCAACTGAACTGAACTGATAGAATAGATCTTTCTAGTTGGAAACCATTTAAATGAAGTTATGAAATAGAAAAAAATACTTATGGCATGGGAAAATGTTCATGATATAATGTAAAGTAAAAGGCCCTATATAAAATTGATAAGTGCAGTATGATACCAACTTTATTTTACAATACATCTGGTCAAACCTCCGGATCCAACTATCAGTCAATAGGAAATGGAAAGGAACACAATAACCACCACCACTGGGGTTTATTCAGCAAAAAAGCAAGACTGCAGGAAACTCTGTAGACAAATGACCTAGTTTCTTCGACACATAATTTGAAAGGGGGGAAACACAGAGATGGAGGACCAGCCGACCACTACAGAGGTGTAACAGACACATCAAGTAGTCACCATGTGGAGACTTATTAGACCCTCATTCGGTCAAACTGTTACATATACATGCCTATATTATCATGCTTCTGCTGCTACTAAGTCGCTTCAGTCATGTCTGACTCTGTGCGACCCCATAGACGGCAGCCCACCAGGCTCCCCCGTCCCTGGGATTCTCCAGGCAAGAACACTGGAGTGGGTTGCCATTTCCTTCTCCAAGGCATGAAAGTGAAAAGTGAAAGTGAAGTTGCTCAGTCGTGTCCGACTCTTCACGACCCCATAGACTGCAGCCCACCAGGCTCCTCAGTCCATGGGATTTTCCAGGCAAGAGTCCTGGAGTGGGGTGCCATTGCCTTCTCCAATATTATCATGAAACAGCTGCAAATAGGAACACTGACTAGATATCTGACATTAAAAGACACTGTTCTTCAGATGTGATAGTGTTGCAGGTTTCTGCTTGTTTTTTAAGTAGTTCCAGCCTAACACACTGGACCTTGCCTCTGTTCTTGGTACATCCACCAACATCCAACCCTCACCACTCATGGCTCAGTGCAGCCTCCTCCCACGTTACGTGGTGGGCTCCACCCTCCAGAACACCTCAGGTATGTCAACTACTGGCGACAATCCCAAGGAGCCACGCAACCCATTGCCCCTGGGCTCAGAGACCACCAGTGGTGGTCTCAAATCCAGGGTTCAACTGACATGCTTGTGATTCCCACACCCAGACCCTGCATCCTAGCAAGCTGTCATCCTCAGGTGCCCAAAATACCGAGCTCAGGTTGCATCCAAAGCCCTCATCCCGCACCTCCCTGCCGAGGACTTTTCTCTCCAGGCAGTAGTCCCCCTGGGCAGCACACCGCAGGATGAGTAGCATTGGCATGGCCTTCCACACCTAAGGGCTTCCCTGGTGGCTCAGCTGGTAAAGAATATGCCCGCAATGCAGGATACTTGGGTTGGATATCTGGGTTGCGAAGATCCCCTGGAGAAGGGAAAGGCTACCCACTCCAGTACTCTTGCCTGGAGAATTCCATGGACTATATAGTGTATGCGGTCTCAAAGAGTCAGACACAACTGAGCGACTTTCACTTTCCCTCACCTAAAATCATCAATAGAAACTTATAATGATGATCCTTAGGCCTGAACTACTAACACAATATCACATTTTGTTGACAGTATTTTGTTACTTATACAGAATGCTTATGGATACATTCCATTATGTATGTTCAACACAGGGGATGAAACAGAAGGAATTATAAGAAGTTACAGGCCAACTCTCCTCTAAGCATTAAATCTGCTCAAGGAGGGACTTCCCTGCTGGTCTGGTGGCGATGACTCCATGCTCCCAGTGCAAGGGGCCTGGGGTTCGATCTCTGGTTGGGGAACTAGATCCCATGTGCCATAACTGAAGAATTCACACACCTCAGCTAAGAGTTCACAGGCCTCAACTAAAGATCCTGCGTGCCACAACTAAGATCCAGTGCAGCCAAATAAATAAATAAATATTTCTAAAAGTTATATTAAGGCCTGTTCAAGAATACTCCACTTGCAAACAGGACAGTAAAGGCCAAGGCACCTAAAGACGAGGGTGTCGGGCAGCACCTTCCTTCACTCAAAGCGATTAACAAGCTCCCTATCTGTGTGGTTTTAAGGGTCTAAGGATCAGAATGCAGACATACTCTAAAACCCCCAAAATCAACCCCAAAAGTTGTAGTCACAAATGCGTCAGTAGTTCAATGGAGGCCTCAGGGGACGTGCACTTCCCTGTGCCTTCTTGAAAGAAGAATGATTTCAGACAGCAGAGAAGCTGCTGTGAGCAGAAAACCTTAAAGTCACCTGCCTCTTCCATTCAATCATCTAACCTGAAAAAATCACGCTTTAACTTCATGAAGCTTCAGAATGACAAACTGGCCCGAGGTCAAAATGGGACCTGCCTAGAGCCCAGAAGTTTGAAAGACAGTAGTATTTCCTTTGGAGGACAAACATCAGTACTACAATGTGGTCTGCACCCAGCTCAAGTGGACACGCTAGAAAACTGGCAAGACTTTACTATTTGTTGGGGGTGTTTCACCTGAAAAAATTGTTTATCACATTCAGGCTGAGAGAAGACCATCCTTGCTTGTGAATCAGGTTTCAAACCAGGCAGGTGACCTTGATAGCTGGCTCTACTTCTGTATTCACACGTTCTATCTAGAATTCCTTCTTTCTCTTTTTCGAGGCATACTCCTTTACTTCCTTGGGTAACAAATTAAAATCTCCCACTTCTGAGATAAAATCAAAACAATATTAAGTTCAACTCCTCCAGCACTCTCAAGAAACTATGTATTAAGCAAAGTTGTATAACTTCTATTAAGTAATACAGAAATTTGTTTTGTATTTAGGATGTCTCATTGGTTTAAAAAACGATTATTAAAATAGGCTTAAGTTGCACTGTTTTATTTTTAAAAAACAACAAATTTCACAGACTAAAAAAAATTTACTATTAAGCAAATTGGAAACAATTGTCCACTGAGAGTCGCACACAACTGAGCGGCTTCATGTTTACCTTCCTGCATTGGAGAAGGAAATGGCAACCCACTCCAGTGTTCTTGCCTGGAGAATCCCAGGGACGGGGGAGCCTGGTGGGCTGCCGTCTCTGGGGTCGCACACTATTCACAACAACACAGTTTAGCAACATTTTATAGGCACAAACTATTAAAAATTCCTGAATGATATTAATAAACCGTATCAAAGTATCAAGACCAGGTGGCTTTATTTTTACAAAAACTACCTTCATGAATGTCTAAACCATGATCTCTGTGTTACTCGATCAGTCGTGTCCAACTCTTTGCAACCCCACAGGCTGTAGCCCGCGAGGCTCCACCGTCTATGGGATTTTCCAGGCAAGAATACTGGAGTGGGCTACCAAACCTGGGCCTCCTGCATTGTGGGCAGATTCTTTATCATCTGAGCCACAAGGGAAGCCATGCTCTGCACTAAGATAAAACAGCTTCCTTTTCCTTCACTGTTTTGACAACTTACACCCACTCACCTAAATTCATTGTATGTTTTGCTTGCTGCTTCTTCTACCCATTTTTCTAGTAGGGGGATTTTCTTTGATAGTCTAAGACTGTGTCAATGTAGGAAAAAAAAAAAAAATTTAGAAACGTGTTCATTTTGCCAAGCTCTATGTTTAGGTTATTTTAAAAACAATAGCCTGAAACTTTTCCAAAAGGTACTTAGAAAGGAAATGTGTCATTTTTTCCAGAGACTACATAAGTGCTTTTTAAACTTCCTTACACTCTTGCTGATCCTGTGGAGGGCTCTACCATCAGTCTCCTTTGCCCTCCTAGTCCGAGAAGCATGAACTCACGTAGGGCTGCAGAGTTTTTCATGGAGAGAAAACAGAGAGGTCTCTTTGTAAGACTATAGCCCCACTGTATCCACATCAAATCATCATCTTATTTGTCTTGCTGTTCACCCCAGTGGATCTTCATTCATTTAATTTCTGGGAAAATGAAAATGCCAAAGCTGGATTATATTTCTTTATTTTAAATAATTCAGACTGAAACTGCTGAGCAGGGCTAAGCAAGGAATAACTGAGAACAACAATAACATACAATTTCCAGGGTTCTCATGATTTTTTGTCAGCACTGTACATTAGAACTACTTCTGTGGTAAGAATCCTGTTCCATTTAGTGAGAAACATATTACCTACCTAATAGTAATAACAGTAATGATGATGATGATAAAAACAATAAACTGATTTAGGAATTCCAGGCTTGGCAACTGATTCTGCAGAAATTTTTTAACAGATGAAAAGAAAAGAACTATGTATTTTTAAAAGTTCATATGAGCCTTATTCAAAGGAATAAAACTTAAAGGAAAATGCCATATAATCAAACGGGTTAATGACATACTAATTCAATAGCCTATATAGTCACTAAAATGAGTTATGATGACCACGGAAGCATGAAGAAATGTTTATGATTTTTTTAAGCGTAATAAAAGATGATGGGACTAAATTCCACAGCCACGCTGAGTCAGGCTGAGCAGAGAGGGCAAGAAGGCTGATGAGGGGCAGAAAGAGAAGTGAACACGGCTTTGAGGTAGACTAGGATTTTGGCTTCTCAGGAGGGCAGGATGGGGGGTGGTCCCCAGAGAAAAGATGTGGAGCAGCTGAGAAGCAGGAGGATCAGCAGGGCTGCCAACTATTAAACACTTCATCATAAGCCTTGGGGCTTCCCTGGTGGCTCAGACGGCAAAGAATCTACTTGGAGGATGCCTGGGTTCGATCCCTGGGTCAGGACGATCCCCTGGAGGAGGAAATGGCAACCCACTCCAGTATTTTTGCCTGGAGAATCCCATGGACAGAGGAGCCTGGTGGGCTACAGTCCATGGGGTTGCACAGAGTCAGAAACAGCTGAGCAACTAACACTTTCATAAGCCTTGAGGTACATAGGACTTATTTTGTCTGATTTTTCAACTGCGGCTATCTCAAATTCTAAATGTAAAAACCGTCCACTCCCTGGAAGTATGCTTAACAAATTGTCACCACTGAGAGCAAGAGAGGGTGAGGAGTGAAACAGGATCAGCTTGAAGCTGTGGGCAGCTGCAGGCACTACAATCAGTGCACGTGTGCTCACTCGCTCAGCTGTGTCTGTGGTCACTGTCTGTGAACCGATGGACTGTAGCCCGCCAGGCTCTGTCCATGGGATTCTCCAGGCAAGAATTCTGGAGTGGGCTGCCATTTCCTCCTCCAGGGGATCCTCCCAACCCAGGGACCAAATCTGCATCTTCTGCAGCTCTTACACTGGCAGGAGGATTACACTGAGCCGCCTGGGAATCAGAAGCAGTTCCAAACAGGACACAACCACTTTCTTTTCAGTGTGGCAGACTCTAAGAGGCTCTGTGGCCCCTCGGAGTCCAGCTGATGTGTCCATGGAGGTCGGCACAGAGGGGTGAGGACACAAGGGCGAGAGGTGTTGGGTGGATGGGGCCTTGAGAGCAACAGTTACTCCCTGGGATCTGTGAACAGGGGCAGAGCTGAGCACAGACGTCTGGGGCAGAAAGGCAGGAAAGAGAAGGCACCAAAGGCAGGGACTCACTGGCCTGAAAAATACAAGACAGTAAACCGTGCCTCTGTGCATTCAATATCACAGTAATCCAAGTCTATGCCCCAACCACTAATGCCGAAGAAGCTGAAGTTGAACTATTCTACAATGACCTACAAGACCTTCTAGAACAAACATCAAAAAAAAAAGATGTCCCTTTCATCATAGCGGATTGGAACGCAAAAGTAGGAAGTCAAGAGATATCTAGAGTAACAGGCAAGTTTGGCCTTGGAGTACAAAATTAAGCAGGACAAAGGCTAATCCAGTTTTGCCAAGAGAATGCACTGGTCATAGCAAACACTCTCCTCCCACAACACAAGAGACAACTTTACACATGGACATCACCAGATGGTCGATACCGAAATCAGACTGATTATATTCTTTGCAGTCAAAGATGGAGAAGCTCTATACAGTCAGCAAAAATAAGACCGGGAGCTGACTGTGGCTCAGATCATGAACTCCTTATTGCCAAATTCAGACTTAAATTGAAGGAAGTAGGGAAAACCACTAAACCATTCAGGAATGACATAAATCAAATTCCTTAGGATTATACAGTAGAAGTGACAAATAGATTCAAGGGTTGAGATCCCATAGAGTGCCTGAAGAACTATGGATGGAGGTTCATGACATTGTACAGGAGGCAGTGATCAAGACCATCCCCAAGAAAAAAAAAATAGAAAAAGGCAAAATGGTTGTATGAGGAGGCCTTACAAATAAATGAGAAAAGAAGAAAAGCTAAAGGCAAAGGAGAAAAGGAAAGACACACCTATCTGAATGCAGAGTTCCAAAGAATAGCAAAGAGAGGTAAGAAAGCCTTCCTCAGTGATCAATGCAAAGAAACAGAGGAAAACAATAGAATGGGAAAGACTAGAGATCTATCTCTTCAAGAAAATTATAGATAACAAGGGAACATTTCATGCAAAGATGGGAACAATAAAGGATAGAAACAGTATGGGCCTAACAGAGGTAGAAGATATTAAGTAAAGGTGACAAGAATACACAGAAGAATTATACAAAAAAGATCTTAATGAACCAGATAGCCACGATGGTGTGATCACTCACCTGGAACTAGACATCCTGGATCTGAAGTCAAGTGGATCTTATGAAGCATCACTACAAACAAAGCTAGTGAAGGTGATGGAATTCCAGCTGAGCTATTTCAAGTCCTAAAAGATGATGCTGTTGCACTCAATATGCCAGCAAATTTGGGAAACTCAGCAGTGGTCACAGGACTGGAAAAGGTCAGTTTTCATTCCAATCCCAAAGAAAAACAATGCCAAGGAATGCTCAAACTACCGCACAATTGCACTCATCTCACACACCAGCAAAGTAATGCTCAAAATTCTCCAAGCTAGGCTTCAACAGTACATGAACCAAGAACCTCCAGATATTCAAGCTGGATTTAGAAAAGGCAGAGAAACCAGAGAACAAATTTCCAACTTCTGCTGGATCATACCAAAAGCAAGAGAATTCCAGAAAAATATCTACTTCTGCTTCACTGACAATGCTAAAGCTTTTGACTGTGTGGATCACAACAAACTGTGGAAAACTCTCAAACAGGTGGGAATACCAGACCACCTTAACCGCCTCCTGAGAAATCTGTATGCAGGTCAAGAAGCCACAGTTAGAACTGGGCATGGAACAATGGACTGGTTCTAAATTGGGAAAGGAGTATGTCAAGGCTGTATATTGTCACCCTGTTTGTTTAACTTATATGCAGAGTACATTATGTGAAATGCCGGGCTGGATGAATCACAAGCTGGAATCAAGATTGCCAGGAAAAATATTAATATCTTCAGATATGCAGATGACACCACTCTTATGGCAGAAAGTGAAGAACTCAAGAGCCTCTTGATGAAAGCAAAAGAGAAGAGTGAAAAAGCTGGCTTAAAATTCAACATTCAAAAAACTAAAAGATCATGGCATCCAATCCCCTCACTTCGTGGCAAATAGATAGAGACACAGTGGAAACAGTGACAGACTTTATTTTCCTAGGCTCCAAAATCACTGCAGATGGTGACTGCAGCCATGAAATTAAAAGATGCTTGCTCCTTGGAAGAAAAGCTATGACAAACCTAGACAGTATATTAAATAGCAGAGACATGACTTTGCCAATAAAGGTCCAT
Source organism: Capricornis sumatraensis (assembly GCF_032405125.1). NCBI lineage: Eukaryota > Metazoa > Chordata > Mammalia > Artiodactyla > Bovidae > Capricornis > Capricornis sumatraensis. Next base: position 156,651,283 of record NC_091071.1, read on the forward strand.
CTAGTCAAAGCTATGGTTTTTCCAGTAGTCACATATGGATATGAGAGTTGGACTATAAAGAAAACTGAGCACTGAAGAATTGATGCTTTTGAACGGTGGTGTTGGAGAAGACTCTTGAGAGTCCCTTGGACTGCGAGGAGATCCAACCAGCCCATCCTAAAGCAGATCAGCCCTGAATATTCATTGGAAGGACTGATGCTGAAGTTGAAGCTACAATTCTTTGGTCACCTGATGCGAAGAGCTAACTCACTGGAAAAGACTCTGATGCTGGCAAAGACTGAAAGGAGTAGAAGGGGACCACAGAGGACGAGACGGTTGGATGGCATCACCGACTCAATGGACATGAGTTTGAGCAAACTCTGGGATATGGTGAAGGACAGGGAAGCCGGGCATGCTGCAGTCCATGGGTCACACAGAGTCGGACACCACTGGACGACTGAACAACAATAAGAACAACTGCAGAAACGTGCTCAACTCTTAAAGTTCACAGTGAAGAACTCCAGTGGCACAGACAACACCTTCTGCCTGCTACTGCATTGGGAGTCTAGAAAAGTTGTGGTCTGTTGAGCACATGCTGGCCACATCCTCCTGACAAAGATGCCAGCCAAGATGTCTGTTTTATACTTAGGGAAGCAGAAGCCAGGAGGGAGAAAGCCCTACAAACCAAACAAGCCATCAGCAGCACTGGTAGATTTTCTGACTCTTGTCTACTCATTCTGCCAGAAGGTAATGAAAATTCACATTTCAAGACAATACCAAAGTAAATAATTCAAAGTAAAGATGCTTCATAGGGCAATTAATACGCAGAACAATTTTCTAAAGGGCATTCAGAAAACTCTACATTTTATCCTCCAAAGCAGTGACTCCTCAACAGTAAGAAAACAGGAAGCATTAAACTCCTTTTTTATCCAAATAAATGCAGAATGTGGAAAAGTCTAGGTTCAACCTCAAAACTCTCACTTGGTTAAAAAAAAACAAAAAACCAACTTCTGCACTAAACAGGAACAGTGATTCTAACAAAATTTCTCAGTACCTTAAGACCAACTATAGTATCCAATAGGATATTTACGTGCTTGGGGTGGTAAATTGCAAGAAGGAGCCCAATTCTTATCCCTCCCTGCTTGTGTGCGCTTTACAATGTGACTTTGCAGTTCTTCCCAACAAGAGGTGGAAACTATTTCTCCAACCTTGGAGATGGGCTGCCCTGTGACTTGCTTTGGCCCAAAGAATGTGGCTGCAGCAATGCAGTGCCGGCTCTGTACTGGGCCTGAGTAAAGGCTACATGAAGAAGAGGGGTTAACCCGCTAGAGGATGGACCACAAGGAAGAGAGCTCCAAGTGTCAGGTGACGCCATCCTCTACCAGTCTGTGGCCAGCAAGCCCCGTGAAAGAGACTGGCTGAAATAAGCAGGGCCAACACGTGTATAAGCAAGCCTGGCTGTGAGCAGGTGGACTGTCTAGGGGATTCAGAGGCTCATGAGCAATGATGACAGTTCTTGTTTTAAACCTCTGAATTTCACGATGGCCTGCAACACAGCAATAGCTAACTGATACAATGCCGCCTGTTCCAAGTAGTACATCTTTAAGAATAATTAGGACTCTGACTTTAAAAATGGAAATAAAAACAGCATTTGGCATTGACCAAGTGCCAAGAATTTCAGAGTATGGAAATGGCAATTCACTCCAGTGTTCTTGCCTGGAGAATCCCAGGGACGGCAGAGCCTGGTGGGCTGCCGTATATGGGGTTGCACAAAGTCGGACACGACTGAAGTGACTTAGCAGTAGCAGTAAACACATTAAGTCCACTTTTACTTTTAACTGAGCTCTAGGATCCTCACTTTGCTCAGATGCTAACTTGATTTCCAAGAAACTGAAGTTATGCAAAAGCACAAATGAACATATTACTCTTAATTAAATATTACTCAATATTTTTCATCCTATCAAGAATAATTCTATATGTTCCTTTACTACAGTAGATACATAAAAACCAGACTAAAATCAACAGGTTTAAGAAAGAAGCACCTATTCCAGGGAGATGAATCTGTGACCTGCTCACAGATACTCCTGATGAGGAACAAAGGTTCCTTTGATCTTTTCTAGCCCCTTGGTTTCACTCTGTCAAAGAACTGATCAAAAGCGAGTTAAAAACATACTTTAGGAAATCACCAAGTTTATAAAATCTCATTTACGTATGCTATAACACAGTAGAGAAAAGACAGATTAAAGCATAATTTTCCTCCTGAAAAGCACTGGCTCTCAAACCCAGAGGCACCTTGTGCAAGTCACGATTAATATCGTTTTCAAACCTATCGCCCAATGAGAACACATATTTGGGTTCAGTACATATTATTTTCTGGTATGATTACTTTGAAAATCATGCCCATACTTTGATAAAGAGATTCAAATAGCACATAGGTGTTTCTATAAAATCCCAAGGCCAAATTCTACCTTGCCTGATACACCAGCATTTCTAAAACCAGCTCTTTCAAAAAGCTCTCCAAAAAACACTCTAATCATCCCCAAACAGCTAAATTAAAGCAATTTAATCATCTTTAAATTGTAAACTGATATACAGGGCTTATTCATTGAATTGGCTTAAAAGAATACAGAATATAGCATGTGTTACAAATTAAGCCCTAAGCCTGATTTCTTTTAAACTTGGAAAAAATAGTAAGTTTGGGGAAATCTGATTTTCCAGTCGCTCTTAGGATTGCTGATGCTATTTTATACCTTGGTAAATGACCAAACATTTGTGTTACCTACGTCAAAGGATGTGTTTTCCTAGTCTGACAGTATCTCCAGGGCTACGGATAAAAATGCATAATTCTGATAGCCCGAGCAATTTCTACTGATACAACACTAAGATGTTGGCCTAAAAGGGAAAGGAGGAAGGGATATGTTACAATGTTGTTTCAGTGGCTTCAGTTGTGTCTGACTCTTTTGTGACCCTACAGACTGTAGCCCACTAGGCTCCTCTGTCCACAGGATTTCCCAGGCAAGAATACTGGAATGGGTTGCCATTTCCTCCTCCAAGGGATCTTCCCTACCCAGGGATCCAACTCACGTCTCCAGTTTTGTCAGCTGGGTTCCTCAACAATCAGCCACCAGGGAAGCCCTAATGGTACTATCTGCTTTTATCAAATGAACAGCAGTTTCCTTCCAGCCAAGCCTCTTGAACTCTGCCCTATTCATTACTATGGCAGAAAGCAGCCTTCCTCTTTGAATAACAAAGGGGGAAAACACTAGATTTTTACTGAATTAACTAAACTGAAAGGCAGGGAAACTAGCCTTTTTTGAATGAAGGAAAATCAGATTGGCTTAGAAAATTTAAATTTCCATCCCCTTCTACAGTCTAGGGAAGGAATCCTGTCCATGACGATGGGGACCCTCAGACTGCTGATTCTGTCACCGGCAGACTTTTACCCAGGGGTAAAGGACACGTGCACTTCGCCAGCCCCTAAATTAGAATAATGGCTCCACAAGCCGGATGGCTGGGTCTTCCACCTGAGAAGCTGTTTTCTTTCTGACTTGAGGAACCATTCCTGTTGCTATGTTTCCACTGCCAGCCTCAAAATTATCTTTTGTGACCTCTGTGCCACCCAGAAGGGTAAAAGCTATTCTATTTTACCCTGTGAGCCAGTGTGAGGGTAAAAGCTATTACAACCTCTGAGGAGCAGGAGGAGAGGATAGAGTCAGTCCAGGTAGGGTCCATGCAACATTAACTTCCAAATTGAAAAAAAAAAAAAAAAACGTTCCAAACTCTTCACAGCCTTGAAGTCTTGAAATACAAGGGCAAACGAACTTAAAAGAAAAACAGTTGGAGAGAGTGAGGCTGTTTTGCAATTCTGGTCCATGCTTCTTCCAGATTTACTGAGGATTTTCTCAAACTAACGTTTGAGCAACTTCCCTGGGGGTCCAGGGGTTAAGACTCTGAGCTCCCGATGCAGAGGGCCTGGGTTTGATCCCTGGTCAGGGAACTAGATGTCACATCCCACAACCAAGAGTTTGCATGCCGCAACTAAGGCCGGCATAGCCAAATAAATATGGGAAAAAAATAAAACAAAAGAAAAACCAAACTACCATTTGAGAGACCACTGACCTCCTGCTTTCCTTCTGGGAGTCTGGGATTTCAGCACGTGTGAGGCAGAGGCTGCCTTCAGGAACATCCCCCAGTGACAGCCTGGGTAGCCTGAGCCTCTAACCAGCCTGGAGGTAGCCAGTGTGAGTATTTCACACGTGTGGGATAGCTCCTGGCTGGGGGAGTGGGACATCTGAGAGTCTGTACCGGGCCAGGACTCCTGGAAGCTCACGCCTGGTTTCCTCTGGACTTCACCCCACACCTTTCCCTTCATCCGTTTTGGTTCCTGTCCTCCCACTGAAATACATCGTGGCCGTGAGGATGACCACACAATGGCAGTCCTCCTCATGAATCAAGGAACCTGGCAGTGGTTAGGGGGCTCCCTTACACAGCAAGCAGGGCAAGGACTTTTATAAGTGAAAATGTGTGACTGAAATGACTTGTAAGCGACCAAATATGGAAATGCTGAAAAGGCATGACTCAAAGACAGTTATAAGGTCTGTAAGGGACCCCCAAAGTGGAAGTTCTCAGTTTATACACAAAACCAGAATGTTAACTGCTGTATTTTTGTTGTCTCGCAGTGCCTAAAAATAGACTCTTTCACTTGTGTTACAAAATAAAGTGAAGAAGTGAGAAGTCGGAAGCCTGGGCAGGAAAGCATCTATTGCTCTGAAACTATTCTATTCAGGCAGGAAAAATTTCACTTTATTTACACACACACACATATACCAGGGGCTTCCTATGTGGCTCAGTGGTAAAGAATACACCTGCAATGCAGGAGACTCCAGAGAAGCAGCTTTGGTCCTTGGGTCAGGAAGATACCCTGGAGGAGGAAACGGCAACCCACTGGAGGATTCTTGCCTAGAGAAACCCATGGACAGTGGAGCAGAGAGTCAGACACAAGTGAGCACACACGCACATGTGTACTCAGAAGTCACAGTAAGCAAAGACATGCTTAGCTTCTGATGAGATTACAGCAATTAAGTGCAAAGTAAGTGGGAATGAAAATAATAATAGCCAACACACACGAAGTGCCTTCTCTGTGCCAGCTACCATTCAAAGTGCTTTACATGTGAATTCATCTAATTCCCACAATTAGGAGGCTGGAGCCTTTATTATCTCCATTTTACAGATGACAAAACTACAACACTGGGAGACAAAAGTAACCTGCCCAAGGTCACATGGCTAGGATTCAAACTCAGGCATTCAAGATTCAGAATCTGTTCTAAACTATGCTATAAAAGAAAATGATCTTAACAATGAAAACCCACTCCTAACGACACAGCAATAGATGCTTTCCTACCCAGGCTTCTGACGTCTCACTTCTTCACTTTATTTTGTAACACAAATGAAAGTCTATTTTTAGGCACTGCAAGACAACAAAAATACAGCAGTTAACATTCTGGTTTTCTGTATAAACTGAAAACTTCCAGCTACACCAGGTTTCCTCCCAAGGATAACACTTAAAAATCAAGTTGCTTGTTTATTTAGCATTGTTTCTGTGTAACAGCTACTAAATATACAGCTTTCCTTCACACCGTCTTAATATGCTTTGAAATGTCTAAAAGAAAACAAAAAAAATAAACAGCTAATGTTTACTAGGGGGGAAATGTTTATTGGGGGGGAGGAAAAAAGGAAAATGCTACCAAAAATATTTTAAAAGTTAGTCTTCTGTGATTTTTATTGCTTACCAGCTTAAGTGCAACATCCTAAAATATCTGAAAATATACGCAATCTCTTTGTTTGACTTAGGCCAGACAAAACAATTTCTTGCAGAAATCAACCTTGACCTTTAGGCCCCTGAAACAGTAGTTGCAGCAGGCATCTCTCCAAACTCTATTTTTCAAAATTGAAGATAGCTAGCCCATAGCCTTAACTTACTGGTAAGACTTTTAGTAAGATTTTACCTTTAAAAAAATGCTATCTATCCTTTTCAACCAACTGTCTAAATTTTTGGTGCAACTCAAGAAGTTCAGAACGCAAACGTGTCCAGGGAATCATTTCCTGTTGCCTCACAACATTTCAGTTCTGTCCTGAAAGTACAGTCTCATTTTCTGTTTCTCCGACCAGGAAAATGACTGCTACAGTTAAATTCTGAAATGCAACACTGAGGTTATTACTTTTATTTTTACAGTTTCCTGACTAGAAAGACAGTCATACTCCACTGACTCAAGAATATCTTTTTTTTTACTTTACCCGTGTATCGTTTTTCTACGCTGCATGCTCAGATATTCTAGTTCCAACGTGCAACTGAAAACGAAAATTTAAAAATACTAAGGTTTCATGAAGAATGAAGCTTAAACAAAGGAATTTGTGTGTGTGTGTGTGCTTAGTCATTCAGACGTGTCCAACTCGTTCCACCCCATGGACTGTAGCTCACCAAGCTCCTCTGTCATTTCCTCCTCCGGGGATCTTCCCGACCCAGGGATTGAACCCACATGTCCTGCATTGGCAGGCAGATTCTTTTATCACTGAGCCACCTGGAAAGCCCCAACAAAATACAAGTGAATGCATGTGAAAGAGCAGCACCATTCTCTGTTAACCCTTCAGGGCACAGTAATCCCTGAAGGTTTCTGATCAGACCCCTAAACTTGCTGCCCAAACCATTAGCAGTGACTCCAGGTCCCACGGAATAAGCTGAATCCTCCATATTAGTTTATTACTCCTTGGGGGAATTCTCTGTACTTAGCACTGCCAGATATAGTTCAGTTTTACTAGGAAAAAGATGGGTATATGTAAATGGCTCCAGGCAAATACATCCCATAAACTGACAAAAAAAAAAAGAGGACAAGGTATAAACAGTATTCTTTCCCAGTGCCTCTCCACAGACAAGCATGATGAATAATTCTCTTTTGTGTAAAACAATGGCCCTCCAAGTGTGACCAGCAGCATCAGCATGGACATCACTGGGAGCTTGACAGAAAGGCAAACTCTGGGGCCCAGCCCCAGACTTACTGAACCAGGATGTTTGTGCTTTAACAAGATCCCTCTCCATGTGACCCTGATGCACATGCAAGCTCTGAGAACCACTATCTAGGCAAATCAGACAAACAAGTACATTAAGCCTAGACGAGGGTTTCTCCAACTCGGCATTAATGACATTTGGAGCTGGACAATCCTTTTCATGAGGGACTGCCCTGTGCGTTACAGGATGTTCAACATCCTCTACCCACTAGATTCCAGGAGCACCCTCCCCCAGGGGGCGGGGGGGAGGGCAAAAGGCAGAATCCCAGCATTTTATACTTGTTGCCGGAGTCGTCAACCACTGACACTGCCTCAACTCAGGTTCTCCAAACGTGTAGGACTAGGTGCACGGCAGAAAGAACTAGGGCCTCAGAGTCAGACCTGGGTTCAAATCTCATTCCCATCATTTACCGGCAATGTGACCCTGGGAATTAATAGTTACTTCAGTGCCCCTCGCACCTCAGTTTTCTAAATGGCCAAATGTCCGTTACAATAAGACACCTACACTACATGTTCCATAAAACTCCCAGCTGGACCCACAATAAAATGCATTGATCTCTCTGCAGTAAAACAAATGAATATTCATGCCACATGGGATAAATAAAGATTACAAACACTCTCATCTATGGAGGTCAAGTTTTAGCACCAATGAGTTTTCAGGCCTAACTCACAAAAACAAACAAAAACACCTCTGACTTTTACAATACCTTGAATTTTGGAACTGTCGATAAGAGAAAGTGACTGAAACCATCTCACGGGGAGATGTGAGGACTGGATGCAGTCACATCCAATTCTCTACTGAAAGAGGGAGGGGACTTTTAAAAGGTTAACTACTGCTATTTTTAAAGTACAAATTCTGGGGGACTTCCCTGGTGGTCCAGTGGCTAAGATGCCACACTCCCAATACAGTGGGCCTGGGTTGGATCCCCGGTCAGGGAGCTAGATCCCACATGCCGCAACTAAAAAGAACTCACATGCTACAGGGGCTTTCCAGGTGGTGCAGTGGTAAAGAATCCGCCTGCCAATGCAGGAGAAGCAAGAGATGCAGGTTAGATCCCTAGGTCGGGAAGATTCCTTGGAGGAGAAAATGTCAACCCACTCCAATGTTCTTACCTGGACAATCCCAGGGACAAAGGGGCCAGGCAGCTACAGTCCATGGGATCACAAAGGCTCGGACATGGCAGACTGACCAAACACACACACGATGCAACTAAGACCCCCTCGTGCCAAGTAAATGCATAAATATTTTGAAATAAAGAAAGATTTCAAGTACACATTCTGACGGTATCATTTGCTTGCTTTAAACTCTTTGATGGTCTCCCACTGCTCGCAAACTGAAGTCCAAATCTTAACAGTGGCACACAAGGAAGATCCTTCTATAACTGGACACTGGGCCTTCCAGCTCTCAGTACACTTTCTGCTCTGGGCATCTAGAAATAACCATTGTTCTGTACCGCCTGCGATTCCCTCCTGCGATTTCCCTCTGCCTGGACCAGGGTCACAGAGACCACTCCTTCCACTAGTGATATCTCTTCCAGGAGGCTTTTCTTGAAACCCAGCGGTCACCCAAGGACCCTCCGTCCCCTGTATCTCCCCAGCACCCAGGGAGTGGGAGAGCACAGGGCCATCTCTTCAACACACCATCCAGCCCTTTGGGAACATCAATTTCAGCGTCCGTGTTTTCTACCCACAGATTTAAGACAGGCCTGACACACAGTAAGTGCCCAATAAATGCTTGTTTGATGATAAACGGTGGTCAGTGTTCTATTTCCCGGCTGGTTCTATCAGGTCGGGCGGGGGCCATAAAATCATGAATCAGAAGTTATATAAGGGCAAGTGCTGTGACTTTTGCTCCTTGTTCTGTCTAGAGCCTGGCACTCAATAAGGAGATTATTTCTAAATCTATAAATGAGTGAATAAACAAACGATTGAAGAATATGACACAGACTTATGACAATGTGAAAACAAACCACCATATCCAACAACAAAAAAACCTCATAGCCATATGCTTTCATAAATCTCATAAAGTGTAGAGCCTGCTTCAACGAGTGTCGTGCCTCCCAGAAAGTTCCATGGGCCTGAAACACAAATTAGAAACCCAAGGCCCCAACCCCCTACCTGATACAGTCCTCTGCCAGGACCCTGCTGTGCCCCCATGAAAGTGTCTCCCGGAACACTTCAGTCCCAGAGCAGCTAAGTAATCACTTTCCATAAAACATTGATCAACACTGCTCCTGGCCAGTAATCGCAAATACTCAGCAACTTACCCAACACACATGAGTCATGACTAAAATATTTTACTGAACAAAGACAGCTAACTTTTATAAACTGATGTCTCCATCTATGTTCATATCATGCAAATATCATTTTTCTGTCTTTTGTCTTTTTTTTTAAACAGTTCCCTCTTCTCCCTGAGAAGGACATGAGACTTAGCAACTGAACAAGAACAACTTCTCCCTGTGGCTCAGGCACCCCGCTGTCTCCCACTCCTTCCTGGTGACACACCCACATCCAGGTTTAACCAATCACTCTCCACCTCGTTGGCGGTCAGTTACTCTAAATTGCTCGCTCACAACAAACTCACTCAAAAGCAAAACACAAAGGTCAAATACGCGCTGGGGGTTTCGGGTTTCCCCTTCTCGATGGTAACAGGCCCTCAAAACTACCGACTTCAAAAACTAGACGACAAAAGGCTGTACTGTGCCTCCCACTTTAACAAAACAGCAGAACCTTCCTTCTTCCAGACTTTCCACTTTTGCAATACCACCGTTTAAAAACACTCACTGCAGCAAGGAAACACAGTTTCTCTCAAAAACATCACTCTTTTCCTCCAAATTCCCACAGTAGAGCCACTAACCTTTGAAACTTTTAAGGGTTTACAAAACGCTAAAGTTACAACACAAATAACCTTTCTCCCAACCAATCACAAAACCCTGGAAAGACCAGAGAGCTGGACTGGGGAATCTTGGGGTGCATTTCTGGCGTCACCAGTATCTCTGTGCCTTTCTTTCCACGAACCTCAGTTTCCTCTTGGGGCGAATGAGAAAATCGCATCTGATCAGTGTTTCCCAAAGTATGATGGGCAAGACGCCCTGTTAACAAGACAAGAGCTGACTTTAGGTGCACAGAGATGAACGTTTTAGACATCAATTTTTTATGGCAAGGGATAACTGGTTTTCCATTAACAGTGGAAATATCAAATTTCTTTAAAAATAAAAGTATTTTTATTATTCTTAGTCTTTTCTTAAGTGAGTCACTTTAAGGGAAAAACAAACAAACAAACATTGTTTTGTAAATAACAATTCAGGTGGTTCTAACAGCTGTGGAAAAGTGGAGACGTGGTGAGCGCCAAAGAGAGGTGTAAACCCCAGCGTAGGGCAGAAGAGTGCTGAAGCCCCGGGAGGTTTGTTGAAAGAAAGGGTTCCCTGGCACCCGGTCCCGCGGGAACCGGAGGCCAGTCCTGGCTCCCAGAGAAGGCGGCTTGGAACGGACCGCGGAGAGGACGCTTCCAGCTCTGGGCAAAGGAGAGTTGAGGGGGGCGGGGGTCCCGGGCTCGAAGAGCATACCGTGGGGGGTCTCGGACCGGAGGGGCGCGGCGGGGATGAGGGTCTCGGGCTGGGGGAGCGCAGTGGCCGGGGGTTGGGACAGGTGAGGTGCGAAGCACGCACTGGGGTCTGGGACCAGAGAGGCGCGGCGGCGGGTCGAGACTGGAGGACCCCACAGGCGGGAACTCGAGGGAGGGGGTCCCGGCGACCAAGACGGGCTGGCAGGGGAGGACGGGCCGCGGGACCCGGGAACCGTGGACGCCCCCACGCGGAGAGAGCCAAGGCTGGCGACCCCCACGGCCCCACACCCGGGCGCCGGTGGAATCCGGGCCGCCCTCGTCGCGCCTCGGCCCCGCCGCGCACCAGCCGCCGGCACTACCTGTCCTCGCTGGCCGTGATCACTCCGTCCTCCTTGGGGATAAGCAGTGCGGCCGTGACGGCGTCCTGGTGCCCCTCGATCTTGCTCAGCAGCACCGGGCGGCTGCTCTGCGGCCTGGAGTGAATCTCGGCCGCCATGTTCGAGCGGCGGCGGCGGTCTCCGCGACGGTCGGCCCATCAGCTGACTGCGGGCGGGCGGGGACCAGTTGGGTTTCGCTCCGGCTCCTTAGGCCGTGTGGGTGCCGCGCCGCCGTAAGCTCTCGAGTGCTTCCGCCGCTTACCGTATTGGCTGAGGAAGCCACGCAGCTAAAAAATTACGTAGCCAGGAGAGGCCTGTAAAGGGTTCGCGTGAGAGTGGGAGAGGTTACGAAGTTCGAAAAGGAAACTCATGGATCCAGGAATGGATTGAGCAGTTGGCGGTGAAGAGGAATTGTCCCTCAAACTAGAACCTATCGAAAATAACAATACTATACTGTATTCATTCTAAGAAGCCTTTGTTTGGACCACACCTCCATTCCAAACATGTTAAAGTGCGAAAAATAAGAATGCAATTTAGAATCTTTGAAAGGCACTCATTGAGTGGCGACTATATACCAAGCACGATCCTAAAATCTTTTTTGGGTTCAGTCAGTTCAGTCGCTCAGTCGTGTACGACTCTTTGCGACCCCACGGACTGCAACACGCCAGCCTTCCCTGTCCATCACCAACTCCCGGAGATTGCTCAAACTCATGTATCCAGTCGGTGATACCATCCATCTCATCCTTTGTCGTCCCCTTCTCCTCCTGCCTTCAATCTTTCTCAACATCAGGGTCTTTTCCAACGCAGCAGCTCTTCGCATCAGGTGGCCAAAGTATTGGAGCTTCAGCTTCAGCATCAGTCTTTCCAATGAATATTCATGATTGATTTCCTTTAGGATTGACTGGTTTGATCTTGCAGTTCAAGGGACTCTCAAGACTCTCCTCCAACACCACAGTTTAAAAGCATTAATTCTTTGGCCTCAGCTTTCTTTATAGTCCAACTCTCACATCCATACATGACTACTGGAAAAACCATAGCTTTTTTACATGGGTTATCTTCGTCCAGATAACAATTTAAGAGGTGAAGAGGTAAGTGCTCTCGCAGTCTCACTTTGGAAAAGAGAAAACTGAACCATGGAGAAGTTGAATCACTTGTTTAAGGTCACAAAGCTATGAAAAAAAAAAAAAAAAAGCAGCCCTTGACTTCTAGGAGTTGGCCTGGCACTGTCAGCCAGACTTGGGTGTTGCTAGGAGCTGGTTGGGTGCTCACAGCTAGTATCTGTGGAGCATAAATATTGCTGAACCAAATTTGGATCCGTTAGCCCCATGCACAGCAAAGCTACTGACACCACACTGTAGTGAAGGAAAGTCAGCATTTATTTGCAGGGTGACTTCCCTGATGGCCCAAACAGTGAAGAATCTACCTGCAACACAGGAGACCCAGGTTTGATCTCTGGGTAGGGAAGATTCCCCTGGAAAAGGGAATGGCTACCCACTCCAGTATTCTTGCCTGGAGAATTTCATGGACAGAGGAGCCTGGTAGGCTACAGTATGTGGGGTTCACAAAAGAAAAAAAAAACAAAAAACAAAAAACATGACTAAGCAGCTGCATAAGAGAAGCAAGGAGAACAGGCAGCTCATGCTCAAAAGAGCCAATTCTTAGAATGGCTTTCAGGGAAGGTTTTAAAGGCAACATTTGGGGTAAGGGTTGCGACTCATGACTTTCTTCTGGTTGCTTGGTGGTGATTGTCTATGTTTAGAATTTTAATCATCAACCTTCTGGTTCTCACTTGTCTAGGGTACATGTACTTTTGTACTGTAGTCACCATTCTCCACCTGGGTGGCGGGGGTCTTAGTTTCTGCAAAACAACTCAAAGATATGCATCAGATTGCTAGACTCTCCCTTGAGGAGAAACAAGGACCGTTACCACTGAACTATCATTTAAGCTATTGTTACTTTTCTTGCTGACTGCTTTTCCTCTGTTTCTGTGTTCCCTCACTCCCCTAATTAGTAACTACTCTTTGGAACTCAGGAAAGGTCAGTGACTCGAGCCTTTTTCTATAAACAAAAAACTGTGGTCCCCCGTTTTCTTTAATACTCCTCTCTCCAACTATATTAGTAGATCATTTATTTGAGTATTTCTCTCAGTTAATGAAATACTGCAAAAATAACAGTTCCTTGTGCTTTCAATTTATTTGAATGATAGTCCATGAATTTTCAGTATTTCACATGCAGTGTAACACAAAGCCCAATCATAATCCCCTCTCACCTCTTCTGGAGAACTTGCTTCACCCAGAAATACATCAGCTTGTTTTGCCGTATGTGTCATATCCCTCTTTCCTTCTCTCCCTCCCCATCGGTTCAGTCCAGTCGCTCAGTTGTGTCCGAGCCTTTGTGACCCCATGAATCCCAGCACGCCAGGCCTCCCTGTCCAGCACCAACTCCCGGAGTTCACTCAGACTCACGTCCATCGAGTCAGTGATGCCATCCAGCCATCTCATCCTCTGTCGTCCCCTTCTCCTCCTGCCCCCAATCCCTCCCAGCATCAGAGTCTTTTCCAATGAGTCAACTCTTCGCATGAGGTGACCAAAGTACTGGAGTTTCAGCTTTAGCATCATTCCTTCCAAAGAAATCCCAGGGCTGATCTCCTTCAGAATGGACTGGTTGGAGTCTCCAAGGGACTCTCAAGAGTCTTCTCCAACACCACAGTTCAAAAGCATCAATTCTTCAGCGCTCAGCTTTCTTCACAGTCCAACTCTCACATCCATACATGACCCTTTTACAAACGGGAATGAACCATTCAGATTCTTCTTCTTGATAGGTTAAGCTAAGAGCTCTGAACTGAGTTGTATGACCTGTCAAAGAAAAATGAGAGCTGGACAGTAGTTAATACATTCTATTTAGGAACTATTCCCCTAAAAATAGGGGGAAAGAGACAGCAGCATAGAACTGGGCTCAGTTTCCAATACAGCATGGACAAGTGGTGATTTTTGAACTATGGTGTTGGATAAGACTCTTGAGGGTCCCTTGGACTGCAAAGAGTTCAAACCAGTCAATCCTAAAGGAAATCAGTCCTGAATATACATTGGAAGGACTGCTGCTGAAGCTCCAATACTTTGGCCACCTGATGCGAAGAACTGACTCTTTGGAAAAGACCCTGATGCTGGGAAAGGTTGAAGGCAGGAAGAGAAGAGAACAGAGGCTGAGATACTTGGATGGCATCACCGACGCAATGGACATGACTTTAAGCAAGCTCCAGGCATTGGTGATGGACAGGGAAACCTGCTCTGCTGCAGTCCATGGGGTCGCAAAGAGTTGGATATAACTGAGAGACTGAACTGAACTGAAGTGGGGATTTAAAACTGAGGAGAGGTAGAGGTGAGTGGCTAGAAAAGTACTAGGAGGAAACATTAGGGGTACTAAGCGATTCTGCCTAAACTAAGTTGACAAAATTCTTACAAAAGGCAGGCAAGGGTGATCAGACATAACTGGAGGATAGTAAGGTTTATGAATTTGATAAGATATCAAGGATAGTCAGACATTGGGTTGGAGGAGCCTCTCTAAACTGACTTAACTTTATTGCTAAAACTGTGATGCAGGCCTGTCAATGGGGCAGACTGGAGTCTGAGGTGGAAGCCTTGCTGAGAAGAGGGCTTAGAGAAGCCAGGCTGAAGTTTGGTCAAGGAGAATCTTTGCCAGACCCTAACACTAGAGATTCTTGAGATAAGTCATAGCATGCTTTGGGATGGTTTTGGTCACCACCTCCTGTACATTGTTATGAACCAGTTTTCAGGGAGGTGAATGTAGGTGAGATGTGTCCAGGAAGAAAGGAAAGAAGATTGATTACAGTAGAGGCTGACTACAATAACCTGGGAGAGGGGTAGGCTAGCCATCAGGTAGCTCCTATGGAAATAAACTGAAAGAAGACTTGCCACCTGGACAAAAGAGGGTATTTGTGGAAATAGGAACAACTGAAGACATAGCAGTCCAACCTGGGTGACTACGGGGGATGCCATTAACAAGCAGAGAGATCACAGAAAGAGGTGCTCTTTCAATATCTACATGTTTTGTGGGCAGTTCAAAACTTGAGGATTCAGACAGTCTTCTTTCGTGACTTAATATTAAGTTTAAAAAATAAATTAACAGTTTGGTAAGAAAGCAATATTCATTGGAAGGACTGATGCTGAAACTGAAGCTTCAATACTTTGGCCACCTTATGTGAAGAACCGACTCATTGAAAAAGACCCTGATGCTGGGAAAGATCGAAGGCAGGAGGAGAAGGGGACGACAGAGGATGAGATGGTTGGATGGCATTTCCTACTCGATGGACATGATTTTAGCAAACTCCAGGAGATGGTGAAGGACTGGGAAGCCTGATGTGCTGCAGTCCATAAGGGGGCAAAGAGTTGGATCTGATTGAGTGACTGAACAAGAAAGAAAGCAATATGATGATATTGCTAAAGAGTGAAAGATAAAGAAAAAAAAATGACATAAATCCACTGTTCCCATTTTGACCTATTTTTCCCATCCTCCTCCCCCTTTTGCTGTAAAACAGTTTGTACTTAGATTGTTTTTAAATAAAAATGTTTATTTTGGATTCAATAATCTCTTAGTCTAGGGCTCCTAAAAGGAAGGATTCTGGAGACATGCCAGGTAAATATTTGTCTATAAACAGCTGCTAGATTCATGGTCTTGAACTCTTTAAGATTACGCCTTGATAAGAAGTATTTTCTTTTTGAGAATTTAAGTGTTTTCTTTAAACATGAAACAGCTTGTCTTACTTTAATTAGGACAGAAGGAACAAGAGCAACTGACAAGATGAAGCAACTTCTTCCAGAAATTTCTGGATCCCAAAGCCCATGAAGCTCTGTACACCCAAGAGTAATTAATGCCCAAGTAGGAAAAAAAAAGGTCAAATTACCAGAGATCAAAGTGCCAACATCTGTTGGATCATTGAAAAAGCAAGAGAATTCCAGAAAAACATCTACTTCTGCTTCACTGATAACACTAAAGCCTTTCACTGTGTGGATCACAAAAAACTTTGGAAAATTCTTAAAGAGATGGGAATACCAGACCACCTGACTTGCCTCCTGAGAAATCTGTACGCACGTCAACAAGCAACAGTTAGAACTGGACATGGAACAACGGTCTGGTTCCAAATTGAGAAAGGAGTACGTCAAGGCTGGATATTGTCACCCTGCTTATTTAACTTCCACGGAGAGTACATCATTTGAAATGCCAAGCTGGATGAAGCACAAGCTAGAATCAAGATTGTGGGAAGAAATATCAATAACCTCAGATACGCAGATGACACCACCCTAATGCCAGGAAGCGAAGAGGAACTAAAGAGCCTCTTGATGAAACTGAAAGAGGAGAGCAAAAAAACCACTTAAAACTCAACATTCCAGCTCGCGTCAGCACATATGCTAAAACTGGAACGATACAGAGGTTAGCACGGCCCCTGCACAAGGATGATATGCAAATTTGTGAAGCATTCCATATTAAAAAAAAACAAAAACAAAAACAAAAAACCTCAACATTAAAATAACAGATCATGGCATCCTGTCCCATCACTTCATGGCAAACAGATGGGGAAAAAATGAAAACAGTGGCAGATTTTCTTTTTCTTGGGCTCCAAAATCACCGTGGATAATGACTACACCCATTAAATGAAAAGACGCTTGCTCCTTGGAAGAAAAGCTATGACCAACTAGACAACATATTAAAAACCAGAGACGTTAATTTGCCGACAAAGGTCCGTCTAGTCAAAGCTATAGTTTTTTCAGTAGTCATGTATGGATGTGAGAGTTGGACCAGAAAGAAGACTGAATGTTGAAGAACTGACGCTTTTGAACTGTGGTGTTGGAAGAGTCTTGAGAGTCCCTTGGACAGCAAGGAGATTCAACTAGTCAATCCTGCAAAAAAAATCAACCCTGAATATTCACTGGAACTACTGATGCTGAAACTTAAGCTCCAATACCTTGGCCACCTGATGCAAAGAACTGACTCATTGGAAAAGAACCTGATGCTGGGAAAGATTGAAGGCAGGAGAAGAGGACGACAGAGGATGAGATGGTTGGATGGCAAAGAGCCAGACACCACTGAGCCACTGCACTTAACTGAAGGAAATAAACAAAACAAAACAAAACAAAATAACACAACAAAAAACAACGTTTGCGCATGCCCACTAAAACACCCCTACCGGCCCCCACCCACCGGGCGCTGGCTCAGCCCCCGCCTCGCCTGGTTTCCGGGGGAACTGTGTTACTGCGACACTGCTCCGGCTCTCCTTTTTCCGCCCTCCATTGCTTTCTCCGGTGCAATGGCATCCGGCCTGACGAAGCTGCTGCTGCGAGGTCCCCATTGCCTCCTGGCCACGGCCGGCCCCACTCTCGCTCCGCCGGTTCGGGGAGTGAAGAAGGGATTCCGCGCCGCTTTCCGGTTCCAGAAGGAGTTAGAGCGGTGGCGCCTGCTCCGGTGCCCGCCGCCGCCGGTGCGCCGGTAGGAGCCACCGGGGAAGAGGATAGGGGTGGCGGTCCTGGAGCCGGGGCGCGCTCCCCCGCGGCTTCGGCCGGGTGGCGGGTAGGGATGCTCATCGCTCGTTTGCTCCTGGCTTGACCCTGGTTGTGCGATAGAGACTCCCACGGGTCGTGGACGCGTGGCGGAGGCAAAGGGCATGCATTTCTGCTGAGGAGCTGGGCGCATGGCTGCCCCCGACGCTCTTGGAACTCCCATTTGGAATCCTGTAGGAGAAGGCAATGGCACCCCACTCCAGTACTCTTGCTTGGAAAATCTCATGGACGGAGGAGCCTGGTAGGCTGCAGTCCACGGGGTCGCTAAGAGTCGAACACGACTGAGCGACTTCACTTTGACTTTTCACTTTCATGCATTGGAGAAGGAAATGGCAACCCACTCCAGTATTTTTGCCTAGAGAATCCCAGGGATGGGGGAGCCCGGTGGGCTGCCGTCAGTGGGGTTGCACAGAGTCGGACACGACTGAAGCGACTTAGCAGCAGCAGCAGCAGCAGACTGAGACTTGTGAGAAATAAGGCCAGCTGGAGGGTAACCTATACCGGGCTTGCGTGTTTTAGCCCCTGCTTTGTATTGCTGCCTCAGAATTCCTTGGGTACGGACAAGAGGGAGGAAAGCACAAAACAGTATTGCGATATAGGGCAAGGAAAAAAGTACACAATGACAAGTCCACTGTCCAGAGGAAAGGGAAAACAGCTTGGCTTTAGGTTTTTGCCATAATTAATCTTGTTCTGCTAGAGGAAAGTCTGGTAGGAAGACCCTCAGATCTTCATATAACTCCAGAAAAGATCCCCTTATACGTGAGGTTTTGCATTTTTTTTTTAAAATAATGTTTCTTTGACCTGTGTCGTGGTGGTACAAATAGATGCACCTCGCTCTTTGATGGCTCCGTTTGACGGGTGTTTGAGTTACTGTTGCTGTAACAACCGATGTAACACCGAATAGCTTTGAAGTTATTGCTCCTTTGGAAATTTAGTATGAAAATCGATAGCTATTTTAATATTGCCCTTCCCCCCAAAAAGCCGATGTAGTTTATACACTTGGTAGGAATATATATGTTCATAGTTCTATATTTTTTCAACACAGAATATTAAGTTTTTTCCTAAAAACAATAGTAAAATAGTGTTCCTTCTTAATCTACATTTGGTTATAGTGAGGTTAGTCATTTTAGGCTTTTATAGTTGTTAGAAACTTTATATATTATATAGATTATATATATCTTAATGACTTACAACCCAGATCTTTATGCTTTGCAGCCCTTTTTTACTTGAGGGTTTTATTTTTGGTTTATTGTCTTTAGTTTTTAAAAGACCTTTTAGTCGTTCTTGAGAATGATTGTGAAGTTTTAACCTACTTACAATATTGTATTTTATTGTTTTAAGATTTGGAAGCATTCATTGAAAATTAGCAATTGACACTAGATTTTATTGCTAATTTTTAATGAATGCTTCCAAATCTTAAAACAATAAAATACAAGATAAATATAACATACTTAGTGTTTATGACTTGAACATATGAAATTATAATTTCTGTTTCATGTGTGAGTATAAAGCATAGTTCCATGGTTATAACAGTAGAACCTAAAAGTGAGGATAAGGTCTTAGTCTCTGTTGATGAACTGCTTTGATGTGGCAGTTGACTCAGAGGGACAGTTAATCCAGCAAAGGACCACAAGTAATCATCTGACTTAAGTTTTAATTTTTAGAAAATCAGATTCTGGAATTAAGCTCAGTCTTTTAAAATTTTCTTTATATAATTAAATAAAATTGTATCACAATGAGAAATGTTTGCTTCACAGCAACATCTTGTTCTCTTTATTATCTCTTACTGTCTTGTGTTTTACATTTTCAGTTCGGAGAAGCCCAATTGGGATTACCATGCTGAAATACAAGCATTTGGCCCTCGGTTACAGGAAACTTTTTCATTAGATCTTCTCAAAACTGCATTTGTTAATAGCTGCTATATTAAAAGCGAGGAGGCCAAACGCCAAAAACTTGGAATAGAGAAGGAAGCTGTTCTTCTGAACCTCAAAGATAATCAAGAACTATCTGAACAAGGGACATCTTTTTCACAGACATGCCTCACGCAATTTTTTGCGGACGCTTTCCCAGACTTGCCCACTGAAGGCGTTAAAAGTCTGGTTGACTATCTCACTGGTGAGGAAGTTGTGTGTCACGTGGCTAGAAACTTGGCAGTGGAGCAGTTGACATTGAGTGCGGACTTCCCTGTCCCCCCAGCTGTGTTACGGCAGACTTTCTTTGCAGTGATTGGAGCCCTGCTACGGAGCAGTGGACCCGAGAGGACTGCACTCTTCATCAGGGTAGGTGATTGTTAGCTGCACGTGCTGGAACATGCTTGAGGTAGAAAGAAAAATTTCTTTTTGTACTTTACTTCTTTGCACTATGACCTTGGCAGGTTACATGTGAATTTTTCTCCTGATCCAAACTGAGAAAGACCTAAAGCTTTTTATCAGTTCAGTTCAGTCACTCAGTTGTGTCCGACTCTTTGCGACTCCATGGACTGCAGCATGCCAGGCCTCCCTATCCATCACCAACTCCTGGAGTTTACTCAAACTCATGTCCATTGAGATGGTGATGCCATCCAGCCATCTCATCCTCTGTCATCCCGTTCTCCTCCTGCCTTCAGTTTTTCCCAGCATCAGGTCTTTTCCAAGGAGTCAGTTCTTGGCATCAGGTGGCCAAAGTATTGGAGTTTCAGCTTTAGCATTCAGTCCTTCCAATGAATATTCAGGATTGATTTCCTAGGATGGACTGGTTGGATCTCCTTGCAGTCCAAGGGACCTTCAAGAGTCTTTTCCAACACCACAGTTCAAAAGCATCATTCTTCAGTGCTCAGCTTTCTGTATAGTCCACCTCTCATATCCATACATGACTACTAGAAAAACCATAGCCTTAACTAGATGGACCTTTGTTGGCAAATTACTGTTTTTTAATATGCTGTCTAGGTTGGTCATATCTTTTCTTCCAAGGAGCAAGCATCTTTTAATTTCATGGCAGCAGTCACCATCTGCAGTGATTTTGGAGTCCAAAAAAATAGTCTGTCATTGTTTCCACTGTCTCCCCATCTTCGCCATGAAGTGATGGAACCAGATGCCATGATCCTAGTTTTCTGTATGTTGAGCCTCAGGCCAACTTTTTCACTCTCCTCTTTCACTTTAATCAAGAGGCTCTTTAGTTCGTCTTCACTTTCTGGCATTAGGGTGGTGTCATCTGCATATCTGAGGTTATTGATATTTCTCCCTGCAATCTTGATTCTAGCTTGTACTTCATCCAGCCCAGCATTTCAAATGATGTACTCTGCATGTAAATTAAATAAGCAGGGTGACAATATACAGCCTTGACATACTCCTTTTCCTATTTGGAATCAGTCTGTTGTTCCATGTCCAGTTCTAATTGTTTCTTCCTTACCTGCATACAGATTTCTCAGGAGGCAGGTCAGGTGGTCTGATATTCCCATCTCCTTAAGAATTTTCCAGTTTGTTGTGATACACACAATCAAAGGCTTTGGCATAGTCAATAAAGCAGAAGTAGATGTTTTTCTGGAACTCCCTTGCTTTTTCAATGATCCAACAGATGTTGGCAATTTGATCTCTGGTTCCTCTGCCTTTTCTAAAAAAAAGCTTTTTATGATAGTATCTTAATTATTTTTATGATAGTATCTTAAATATTCTTAAATAATTAGAGGTGAATTAAATATTAAATTTAGTGTTTACCTCATGGCAGGACTGCAAGCCATGTTTTTAGCTTTACATCCTAAGGGACAAGGGTAGTGCCTGCACAGTAGAGGCTCAGATGTTTAGTGAGTGAATGAGTCCAAAGGACACTGCTGGAGGGCCTAGTGTGGCTTGGCAGCTCCTTACTTAAGTACCAGCTGCTGTTCTGCTCTTCTGGGTAATACAGTCTTCTATTTCTGAGTCCCCTGTTATGGGCTTTGCTGATGGCTCAGACAGTAAAGAATCCCCCTGCAATGCAGGAGACCCAGGTTCAATCCCTGGATCAGCATGGCTACCCACTCCAGTATTCTTGGCTGAAAAATCTCATGGACAGAGGAACCTGGCAGGATACAGTGCATGGGGTTGCAAACAGTCAGACACAACTGAGCAAGTAACACTTTCATTATGTGCACCAAATTCCTTGTTAGCCAGTAATTAAAATACTTAAGTATTTTAAAGTTCTTAAGTACTTAAAGTACTGAATTACTGAAGTAATTAAAATATGTAAGTAATTGGTTTGATTTAACTCCACTGTCCTTTTAGAAGTTGTCAATTGGGAGAAGTTTTATTCTTTGCTTTCGGATGAAAACATGAGTTTTGGTCTTTCTTACATAATGGATAGTCCAGGCAATCACTGCAAGTCACAAAAAAAGAGTCTTGATTCAGACCTTTGAAATTAGATGTTTTAAACCAGTTTCCCTTATTGTTGGAATCTATGTAATTTAGTATTGACACTAAGTTGATCTGATCGTTTTGATCAAGAAGGATACTTACATTAACCAGCAATCAGACTTCATTCAGAGTTAAGGTCTCCCTTCCAACTTCCCAGCCAGGACTTATGTCTGTCTGTCTTATGGAAGCAGGTTTTTAACTGACACCTCTGGAGATGGAGCTGAGGGAAATAGAAGGAAAGGAAAGCAGAAGGTGTTTACTTGACTTGATGGCCAAAAGCTGGTTTAGTGCTTTCTGAGTCTGCTCACTGTTTAAAACAGACACTAGTGAGCATTTTGTTCCCAGCTGGAGCCCTACAACCATGTATCTTCATGTGGGTGTTGGCTGTCAGCTTCTAGTTTTCTGGATAGGGTTCCTTTCAAAATGACATCCCTGCTGTGAATCTCACCTCAGGTCTTAAGGATTTTTATACCCCTGACATCAGGTGCGGACTTTGGCCCCATTACTGCAGGTAGCTTCTGCCACACTGTTGCCTTAAGCGGGAGTGTTTGTTGACTGCCAGTTGAGTGAACGTCCATTGCCTCATTCAGAGGCCAGGGGACCCTTTGAAGCCCTCTAGGAGAAGGCAGTGGCACCCCACTCCAGTACTCTTGCCTGGAAAATCCCATGGACGGAGGAGCCTGGTGGGCTGCAGTCCATGGGGTTGCGACTGAGTGATTTCATTCACTTTTCACTTTCATGCCTTGGAGAAGGAAATGGCAACCCACTCCAGTGTTCTTGTCTGGAGAATCCCAAGGACGGCAGAACCTGGTGGGCTGCCGTCTGTGGGGTCGCACAGAGTCAGACACGACTAAAGTGACTTAGCAGCAGCAGCAGCAGCAGGCCTGAAGTGAAAAGGAAAGCGTCACCTGCCCCCTCTTTCCCCTGCAGTTAAATATTTTTTTATAAATAAATTCTAACAAAGTCCTCCCTTGATGTCCATTCTCTCGCAATCTCTATAGCTTATGTAGAGTCTTAGAACTATCTAAACAATTTTTGGTCACCATTTTGAAATTTTCGCAGGGTAGTCGTGAGACTGTTTTGGAAATACTTGTTTACCATATTTTAGTGCTTCTGCTGACAATTCCAATTATAGATCCTCACAGAGACAGATAATTCAAATATCTTCCTTCTCAGTCAAGAACTGTGACATCTCCCATAGTAGAACTGACTGTGTTGGTGGTATAGTGTGAGCACAGCCACTCTCCATAGTGGAACTGACTGGTTTGAATGGTCTTTCTTCATTCATTTGCTCACCTAATATGTATTGTTTCCTGTGTGCCAGGCACTGTGCCAAGCACTGGAACCAGAGTTTAATAGGATTCAGTCTTTGCTCACAGCTCCTAGGCAGAGAGAGTGGAATGTGGACAGTGCCCTCACGTATTGTAAGGTGTAGGGGGAGCTCAGGGGAGGCGACTACTAATTCCAGCAGGGTTAGGGAAGTCTTACAGAAGTGACATTTGCCTCAGGAAGGTCATTCCAGGAAGAAACCTGGAGGAGCATATTCCCTTTGCTGTACTACATACCCTTGTACTTTATTTATTTTATATTGAGTTGCCCAAAAAGTTTCTTTAGGTTATTCTGTCACATCTTATGGAAAAGCCCAAATGAACTTTTTTGGTCAACCCAATACATACTAGCTCATATCTCTTAATCGTGTTAAATTTTAAAATTTCTGTTAAAAGTGAACTTTGAATTATGGTCCTTATTTTCCTTATACTAATTTTTTTTTAATGTATAAATTATGTTTTTATATGCAGGACTTCTTAATTACTCAAATGACGGGAAAAGAACTCTTTGAGATGTGGAAGATAATAAATCCCATGGGGCTACTGGTACAAGAACTGAAGAAAAGGAATATTTCAGTTCCTGAATCTAGACTCACTAGGCAGTCTGGAAGCACCACAGCTTTGCCTGTGTATTTCGTTGGCTTATACTGGTTAGTAAAATTTTAATCTTCATAATATTCATCAGAAGTCTTGAAAACTGATTTTTCACAATTCTTTAATAAACCTCGAATTGCATTAAAGGATTTTTTGAAAACCTCATTCCCTTGGTGATCTAGTCACTAACTACTTCCTTTCCTGCTGGTCATCCTTAGGGGAAGGTAGATAATCTGTGGTTTGCTAATAGTAGCTTTTGTTAACCAACCTTTTACTATAGAAATCTCATGGAGTATCCTGCTAATCTAAATATTTCTTAAAAACAATTTGACTTATAATAGAGATTTAACCCCAGTCCACACTTGTAACAGTTTCAATTGAGCCTAGAACTGAAAAGAAGCTGAATGTTGTCCATCAAAATAAGTCAGTCCATGCTGAGAACTTTTAGGTTTTTTCGTAACAGTTGACCTGCCTCAGGTTGATTTCAGGTGGATAGAAGTGTTAAGTGTAAACTGTGAATATTTACACTTGACTTTTAAAGTTTAGGTAAATATTTTGCTAATTTTTTATGATGTAGGACTTCGGAGGTATACAAGCAGTGGAAGACATTGCAAAGGAGAAAATTGATGGTGGTGTAAGATGTTTCATCGTTAGTTTTAATTGAAGTGCAAAGCAAAATGAGATGCTCTTGCTTGTCAGATTGGCAAGCCTTAAACGCATCCTTCATCAGCAGTTCTTACACTGCTGGTAGAAAGACAAGAAAAGGCACAGTATTTCTGATAGTTTTGGTGAATATTGCTGCCAAAATTAGACCAGGGAAGCCTGATCTGTGTGCTTTGTTTTATGATGCACCATGTAATTTCAGGCTGTTGTTGGGTTTTTTTTCCTAGTGATAAGAAGCTGATTGCAGAAGGCCCTGGGGAGACAGTGCTGGTTGCAGAAGAAGAAGCTGCTCGAGTGGCACTTAGGAAACTCTACGGGTTCACTGAGAATCGCCAGCCCTGGGACTACTCTAGGCCCAAAGAGCCTGTGAGAGCAGAAAAGACCATCGCCGCCAGCTAGCCAGCCAGAGACGTGCAGCCTGAAACTTGTGAGCTAAACAAGTGACGAACGAATGTCAAAAGATGATCTAAGCTGGACATTTTTTAAATTGTAAAGAAATATGTCTTGTTCCTCATACTGAGTTCCTAAAATTGAACAAGTGTTTATCAGGTCACTTCTTTTATTTTCTTTTTATTCATTTTTGTTCTGTCAAAAATCTTTTGATCTTCCGGTATTTCCTGAGAAATTTTAACTCAAATTCTTGATCTTATGATTGTATTTAACTTGTACAGTTAAGTGTATTTTATTCCCTTCTGACTTTAAGGTATCATAATTTGAATGTATGTTTTACATGAAGTTGCTGTAATGCCAATTTTAAAAGTTATTCTTCATGTATTTCATTGTAGCTTAATTTGATATACCCAGATAGTGAACCCTGTCTCTCTAGTATAGTTTCAGCTAAAATAGTTATAAGAGTTATGTAAGAAATGTAAGGTGCTGATTATAACAGTCAGGCATTTACGATAACTTAGATGGCAACTACCGAGCCTGTGTTCTTAGAGCCTGTGGTCCATGGTGAGAGAAGCCTTGGTTTAAAATTCTGTATGCAGGTTAATTTCATAGCTATTTAATTTCTATAAAATGAGTGGCGGGGATATACATTTTATGCTTTTAAAATAAAAGCAGATTAAAACATTAATGGAAAAATAAAGTATGTATTTATCAATTTAGTATTCCATAATCATAGCAACCATGTCCCAAGCATAGCTCTTAAATATTGTAACACATTTAATTCAGTAGAAGACACATCTTAAGAGTGTGTCTTTCTGATTCTTTAATCCTTTGTGTTCAATTTAGTAGTCCTCCTACTGCAAATTCCCTTTATTTCTTTTCAACTTTTTGGCAACTAATAATTTTCAGTTTCAGTCTGCCAACAGTCACTCCCCAGAAGTTAAGAAAAGTGGGAGTTGAGAATAGAAAAGAGGTAAAATGTTTAAACTGGTACACTTTTTGCCATGAAATCTTTTTGTAAAGGAAGATGAAGAATCTTTGAAACTCCTAACCAGTCTCAAGCAAGCAGTTTCAAAGTGGACTTAATATCATCTAGGAGGTCTTACTGGAGAAGGAAACGGCAACCCACTGCAGTATTCTTGCCTGGAAAATCCCAGGGATGGAGGAGCCCAGTGGACGTTAGGGGTCGCAAAGAGTTGGATGCGACTTGGCAACTAAACAAGGTAAAAAAAGACT
Source organism: Capricornis sumatraensis (assembly GCF_032405125.1). NCBI lineage: Eukaryota > Metazoa > Chordata > Mammalia > Artiodactyla > Bovidae > Capricornis > Capricornis sumatraensis. Next base: position 156,677,413 of record NC_091071.1, read on the forward strand.
TAACAGCTATGACAGCTAACGCAGAGACCGCTTTTGAAGAGGAATTTGCGAATTACCTAGTTGGCTGGATTGGTTAGGTTAAGTGTAAACTCTCACCTTTCTTTTGGGAGTAACTCCAACTCCTAATAATTCAGCACAGGGAAAGAGGACCAAAGCCAATAGTGAAATGCTACCCTTAAATGTATTATCCACAAGTAAACACATCAAGCATCTCATTGACAACATAGGAGGAAAGAGATACTATATAAAAAGTTTCTGGGAAGCAAAAGATGGTAAGTGTCTTCCGACCACTTCTTATCCAGCATGTGCTAGAGCAATGTTCTAATTTTATTTTAGTTCAATATTTTTTTCCAAAAGTCTTTGGAGAACTCAGTTGCAAACTGAGTAATCCTTCCCTTCTCTGTAAGTTCTGTGGATATATTTCTCCTGCTCAGGGCAGTTTGTAGGACTGTAATCTACAAGTTTGCAGGGGAATTATCTTCACCCTTAGGTTTTTCACACTTCTGATCCTTGAATGCTTTTAGGGTTACACGTGGAACACGTCTAGCTCTCTAGTTCATAAAAACTACTTTGTAGTGTAGTGTTAGTTGCTCAGTCGTGTCTGACTCTGCAACCCCGTGGACTGTAGCCTGCCAGGCCCCTCTGTCCGTGGAATTCTCCAGGCAAGAATACTGGGAGTGGGTTGCCAATCGCTTCTCCAAGGGATCATCCAACCCAGGGATTGAACCTGGGTCTCCTTCATTGCAGGCAGATTCTTTACCATCTGAAACACCAGAGAAGCCGATACCTTTAAAAAGCACCAATTAAAATACCATGAAGTAGAACATAGAAGACAATTTATACACTCTTGCACTTCCACGTGAAACAGCTTGAAACTTGGGACCAACTTGAACGACTACTTAATTTGCTGTATGAGAGTAAGTATTACAGAAGTTTGATGTGTGGGCAAGAGGACCATGTGGGTATGAGGGTGTTGCCAAAGGACTGTACCCAAGAGCATTCAGTGACCATTCCAGGACCCCTTTTTGACTGATGTTTAGACCACGTTGAGAAGAGAGTTGTTATAACCGTGGGAAGTTGGTGGCATATGAAAGCACTGACTCAACCTTGGTACTGGAGAAGAAAGATGTTGAAGTCATTTGCTTTGAAACTGACACTCCCATCCTCCAGTTTCCACAGCCCCAGAAAAGTTCCTTATCCAAAAGTGTAATATTGATGTCTATAGACTCAATTATCTAAGCCTTACTCTTTTTTACTGTAGTCCATGTTATGTTATTATGTGCATATATAAAATAGGGCATATTATTCTCAAAAGTATCATGTGGTTTTAAGGAAGTGAAATATTAGTAAAAGCTATCCTTGCAACTATACATTATAGTAAGTGAAGTAAGTCAGAAAAAAATACCATATGGTATCACTTATACGTGGAATCCAAAATATGGCACAAATGAACGTAATTATGAAACAGAAAAAAACTCAGAGATAAAGAGAACAAACTTGTGGTTGCCAGTGGGGATGGGAGAGGAATGGACCGGAACTTCTGTATTACATATCGAATCAAACAAGGTCCTACTGTTGGGAACTATACTCAATATTCTGGGATAAATCAAAATGGAAAAGAATATGAAAGGAATGTATGTATATGTATAACTGAGTCACTTTGCTATACAACAGAAATTAACACAACATTGTAAATCAACTACAGTTTAATTTTTAAAAAAAGCAAAAAAACCCCCCAAACTATTACCCTCATTAGGAATGAAACGAACGAGACTATTTTTTTAGTGTTCTGCATTTTAGGGATTTTGGCCACAAGATGGTGCTCTAACCCTACTTAGTAGCATGCAAAGTAACATCATGGGGAACAGTCTTTTCTCCCCAAACAGGAAAGATTGATTACATAGAATTATAGTGAAATATGACTTTTCTAGACCTCCTACAGCTCTCTCCTGTGAGCTCGCCTTTTCTCCCCTCAGAGATGTAAGGTTAAGAATTTCATGTATGAGCAATTCACTTATGAAAGAGCCAATGTTTGGAGCTCTTTTTATCTTTTCTAGAAAAGAGTGAAAATTTAAGGGCTGTCATAGTTAATATGTTGAAAATACCTTTTTTTTTCTTTTCTTTTTTTGGCCCCTTCTTGTTATTCTTTCCTCCTCTTTTTTTGATGAAAGAAAATGCACTGCAGAGGCAAGGGACACTCTATCTTGATACTTAATAAAACCAGATGTGGCCTTCCTTCTCATGGGGGTGGGGGAAGGTGGGGTCCAGCTCACAGCTTTCCCCAGCTGCAGCAGCCCCTTGAGGATGCCCAGCAGGCAGCATGCTGCGCACCTCTGCATGTTTAAGCCCACCTTTTCTCCCTTCAGCAGATCCCTGAGTCGTCTCTGTTGGTGAAGCCCTCCAGCGTGGTCGCTAGACCCTAGAGCCATGGTTCACGACTTCTGTTGTTCCTCAGAGCTTTTGGAAGCCGCAGTTCTTTCTGGGATACCAAGACTGATTGCTAGACTGAACTGAATCTTGCAGACTGAGGACAATTTTTCCAAGAAAAAGATGCATGCAGTCAAAAATCATGGCCGCAAGCACACCCTCCTGAAAGAAGCAAGCTTTCTTGCCAGTAGTGGTAGCTGTGCGTCCCACTCAGCCTTCATTGGCTGTTGTTCAATTACCTGGCTGCCTGTTAGTTCTCACTAACGACCAAAGAGTAAGGGTTTTAAGAAAGTTTTCTGAGACGGAGAAAATGGAATACGTTAGTTTATTCCCCTTCAATTGAGGAGGAACCCATTATTTGGTTATTCATAGAACACCTTTTTAACCTATCTGTTGTGCGGTAAAATTGCACAGTGAACCTGTGACTTTATTTTAACGAGTTTTGCAGAAGAGAAATGAGGACATTGTTAGCCGGAGAAGGACATTTCTAGTCAGATGAGGAAGGTCTACCTGACTTTCTGATGGCACTTCCTTTACATAAACTATTGGTATCAGCGTTTCTACAGCAAGACATGTCAGTAAGAGATATTTATCAGCAGATGATACAGTTAATGAGGCAAATGCAGTCAAAACAACACAACCCTCAGACTAACAACAACGATCACCATTAGGTGGGGCTCCTGACAACCTGCTGCTCAGGTTTTGATCCTGGGATTGCTTTTTGTCTACGAGGGACAAGCACGAAGGCCTCCAGTCTTCTCTTTACCTTCTGCAGCTGAGATTATAAACTTTATTTAAAGTTTTTTGTTATTTTTTATTAAACCTATTTTCTAATGTGGACCACTTTAAACTCTTTATTGAACTTGTTACAATAATTATGTTTTGTTTTTTTCGCCAGAAGGCATATGGGGTCTTAGTTCCTCAATCAGGGAATGCACCTCCTGCGTTAGAAGACAAAGTCTTAACCAATGGACCACCAGGGAAGACCTGGGATTACAAACTGTAGATGAAAGAGGTACAGCATAAAGAAGTTAAAAAACTTGTTTACATTTTGCTACCTCATATATAGTAATTTAATCTGCAAGCAAGGATGTACCTGGTATTGTGTAGAGTAGTGGTTTCTCATTTAGCAAATTCTTCCTTTAAATCACAACTGCCTCCTTTTTTCTTCAAGATTTCAGTGAGTGTCAGAGGTGCAGTTGGGGAATCTTGAAAGAAATGGAGCTTAGCCAGTGGTGTTGTCCACACTTTGGTCGTCCAAAGTGGACTCTTGGTAGGACACAGTGTCTTTCTGCATCACAGGATGTCAAGGACATAGCAATCGGCCATCAGCTTACAAAAGACCTCACCTCTCCCAGGGAGTCACACCAATCACATCTACTCGTCCTGTTCCCAGCAAACTCCACCCTTCCTCCTTCAGTTTTTTAGGTCCTTTAGTGTGGAGCTCAGGTGTCCTTCAGCTTTTAATTTTCGGAAAAACAAAGAGCTACAGGGACAAAAGCCACTCCTTTGTGTCTATTTGTAAAGTTCTCTGATGATTGGCACTTCTTGTCAGGTCATCTGTCATCATTTCCTTTTCAGGACAAAGACTCAAAGGCCGACAATACGGCACTTTCAACTTGCTTGGGTCCGTGCCCACTCTTTTTCCCCCTCACGTGTCAGGTGAATTGAAATCCCCATCTCATTAAGTGTCCAAGGAGTGAGTTTCCTGGTTGCTGATCTCCGCTTTTCTGTAAGTTTACCATTTTATGACCTTAGGGAAATCGCAGCCAATCTCCTGTCCAACTTCAATGTGACATCTAATCCACATAAGAATTGTTTGCTGAAATAACCACATAGCAAATAAAGATTCTGACACCCAATTCCAGCTTGTGTGGGGGTTTTCCCCACACCAGCTGCGGGTCCTACAATTCAACTCAATTCCAACACTACCCACCTGAAGAGAGCATCAGATTCCACAGATTAAGGGCTCATAAGACTGCTCCACTTGACATGCCAATTGCAAGCCCAGGTTGTTATCTGTGCCTTTGACCCACTGGCTATAAATGAGAGGTTTCCATGACCCCTCCTTGGGTTCAATAAATTTGCCAGAGCAGCTCCTGGAATGCAGAGGAATATTTCATTTACTAAATTACTGGTTTCTTATAAGAGGACATAACTCAGGGACAGCTGGATAGAAGAGACCAATAGGGCAAGGGCTGAGGGAAGGGCAAGGGCAAGGAGTTTTCAAGGAGCATGGTGCCCTCCCTGTATCTCAACTGTTGAGTTCACCAATCCAGGAGCTCTGCAAGCCGTCATCTTGGGTTTTCACAGAGACTTCATGTCATAACCTGCTGCTGTTGCTGCTGTTTAGTTGCTAACTCGGCTCTGACTTTTGGCAACCCCATTGACTGTAGCCCACCAGGCTCCTCTGTCCAGGGGATTTCCCAGGCAAGAATGCTGGAGTGGGCTGCCATTTCCTTCAGGGCATCTTCCTGACCCAGGGATTGAACTCGCATCTCCTGCACTGGCAGAGAGAGTCTTTACCGCTGAGCTACCTGGTTTCATAAGCATGATTGGTGAAATCATTGGCCATCAGACTGATAGAACCTCTAGCCAGCCCCCTAGCCCCAGAGGCTGGGGGATGGGGCCCCCGAATTACATGGTTGGTATTCCCCACCCTTGGGAGCTGCAGTTACCTTAACATATTAACATAACAAAAGACACCTTTATTGAGCTCCTCATTTAAGGCATTCCAAGGGTTTTGGGAGTTTGGTGCCAGAAGCTGGGATGAGGAACAAATATTGTATATATATTTTTTATTATAAATCACAGCAGCGCAGCAAATATAATCTTTTACCCCAGGTCTGTCATATTTGTGGCAATCTCCATATTTTAAATTTATTCTAGTTTCCTTCAAAGTTTTCATAAATGTTATCATTTTGAAGGCAAGGCCTTCAGACCCACTAAGTGTATCAAAAGATAAAAGCTGAATTTTAGAAAAATAATTCGATCAACTTTCCCCCTAAATCCGGGAATTATAAACAAGGTTTACACGTCAGCTCCCTGGGCTGGGAAGATCCCCCGGAGAAGGGCATGGCAACCCACTCTAGTATTCTTGCCTGAAGAATCTCCATGGACAGAGGTGCCTGGAGGGCCTGTAGTCCATGGGGTCACAAGAGTCAGATATGACTGAGCAACTAAGCACAAGCCCAGGGTCAGCCAGGAGCAAAACTGGGTATTGACTGATGAGTATAAAAAAGTTAAACTGGAGCCTATTACACAGAGTGAAGCAAGCCAGAAAGAAAAACAACACAGTATACTAACGCATATACATGGAATTTAGAAAGATGGTAATGATAACCCTGTATTCGAGACAGCAAAAGAGACACAGATGTATAGAACAGTCTTTTGGACTCTGTGGGAGAGGGCGAGGATGGGATGATTTGGGAGAATGTCATTGAAACATGTATATTATCATATGTGAAACGAATCGCCAGTCCAGGTTCAATGCATGATACAGGATGCTTGGGGCTGGTGCACTGGGATGACCCAGAGGGATGGGATGGAGAGGGAGGTGGGAGGGGGGTTCAGGATGGGGAACACATGTACACCCGTGGCGGATTCATGTCAGTGTAAGGCAAAACCAATACAATATTGTAAAGTAAAAAAAAAATAATAATAATAAAGAATAAAATCTAAAAAAAAAAAAAATGAATAGAAACTGCAATAGAAACTTGAGACCAGAAGAGGGAGCTCTCACACCTGTGACGACATGAGCCCAACAAGGGAAAATAATTTTCTTTTCTGGCAAGGACTCAGCCAGTGGGAAGACATGAAACCTTTTTTATCACAGCTTCTCAACTTCCTGTTCTCCTCTATAAAAGCATTTCCTTCTCTTGCCATGGGGGTAGATAGTACTCCTCTCACCATTGTTGCATATCCCAAATTGTAATTCTCTGCCTATCCTGAATAAACCCATCTTTGCTGAAGAAATGCCTGGCATTGTACATGTTTTAGGTCAACAGGAGGAAGGGCTAAAGATGAGTAAGTTGAGAGGATCAAATGAAAAACAGAGGATATACAGATATATTAAAGCTCAACATTCAGAAAACTAAGATCATGGCATCTGGTCCCATCACTTCATGGGAAATAGATGGGGAAACAGTGGAAACAGTGTCAGACTTTATTTTTTTGGGCTCCAAAATCACTGCAGATGGTGACGGCAGCCATGAAATTAAAAGACGCTTACTCCTTGGAAGGAAAGTTATGACCAACCTAGATAGCATATTGAAAAGCATAGATATTACCTTGCCAACAAGTCTGTCTAGTCAAGGGTATGATTTTTCCAGTGGTCAAGTATGGATGTGAGAGTTGGACTGTGAAGAAAGCTGAGCGCTGAAGAATTGATGCTTTTGAACTGTGGTGTTGGAGAAGACTCTTGAGAGATCCTTGGACTGCAAGGAGATCCAATCAGTCCATCCTAAAGGAGATCAGTCCTGGGTGTTCTCTGGAAGGACTGATGCTGAAGCTGAAAGTCCAATACTTTGGCCACCTCATGTGAAGAGTCGACTCATTGGAAAAGACTCTGATGCTGGGAGGGATTGGGGGCAGGAGGAGAAGGGGACGACAGAGGATGAGATGGCTGGATGGCATCACTGATCGATGGACGTGAGTCTGAGTGAACTCCGGGAGTTGGTGATGGACAGGGAAGCCAGGGATGCTGCGATTCATGGGGTCGCAAGGAGCCGGACACGACTGAGCGACTGAACTGAGCTGAACAGATGTATATGGGCTTCTCCCGTTGCTCAGAGGGTAAAGAATGCGCCCACAGTGTGGGAAACGTGGATTCGATCCCTGGGTCAGGAAGGTCCCCTGGAGGAGGAAAATGGCAACCCATTCCGATATTCTTGCCTGAAGAGAATCCCATGGACAGAGGAGCCTGGTGGGCTACAGTTCCCAGGGTCGCAGAGCTGGGGCCAACTGAGAAACCAAGCACATGCTCAGATACATACAGCCTGAGAACCTTGACAACCTTCCATACGCTGTTTCCAAGTTTTATGTATGATAAATTTGAAACATTATCTTTTGAAGAGGCATTCAGAAACGAGACCAAATACTGCCAAATTTAATATGCCCAGTAAAATCGGACTAATTTACTAGGGAGCAGAATGCCTGTATCACATAACAGGGCCACTACATTGACAACACAAACTCTTTTGGTCCTTTCTGGAATGAGAAATGTAGAGTCAAGTGTTAGCACTGTAGGCACTTTTATATCTTCCTGGACTAATGAGCACTTAGTCCTACTTCCTTATTTTATATATACACTTGCAATAGTTAAAGACTTTTCTAGGCTAACATTCTCTTACCCTTCCAAAATCAAGCCACTTAGGGAATGGTCATATTTATCTTTGTACTGCCTGGTACTTGGTACCCAGCAGGAATACAAATGAATGAATGAAGTGTATAATTCTCAAATTACTACTCACATTACACCTTTTTAAAACTATTCAAAATAACTGGATGGGATCAGAAAATTGAACACCAGTAAAACTACTTTAAAAGGCTTTAGTAACTATACTAGCACGTTTGCTAGAATATAAGTGGTCTTAGGTAACCATTCAAAATAATTTTTTGGCATTTACACTTAAATCAGGAAAACAATTGTCCCCTTGCTCCCTTCTCTCTTGGTTACTAATCAAGGTTGTTATTGTTCAGTTGCTGAGTCACATCTGATTCTTTATGACCCCATGGACCGTAGCTAGAGAATACTAGGGAAGGTTGCCATTTCCTTCACCAGGGGGTCTACCCAAACCAAGGGATCAAACCCAAGTCTCCTGCTTGGCAGGTGGATTCTTTACCTCTGAACCACCTGGAAGCCCTAACAATCAAGGTATCCACATTTAAATAGTTGCAAACAGCCACACTCAGTCCATCTGACAAATAATTGTAAACGACAAACTGGTGAAGAGTTGAATGTGAGGTTTTAATGTACAAGGAGAGGAATAGAGCTAGTAGGTTTTTTAAAAAGTAGTTTTTGATAACTACTGTTCTTACAAACTATTCTTATTTAGATAAGGGTACCCAAATCTCTAGAAAATTAATAAAAACAGACAAAAAATGGTAAACTTAGAATTGTGATGAGCTCTCCAAAAACACAAAAGACAAAAAATCCACAAAAACTTGCTTTGAAAAACAAGCGTTCTAGCCTATCATCAAAAATGAAACAGCCACTGTTCACCAGGTAATTTCTTTCTGCTCTTGCTACCAAACCCCTCCCTACCTTTGCTGGGAAGCCTCAGCCCTGGCCTGAGGAACCCTATCTAAAATTAGAGACAGGATTTCTCTGTGATAGTGGTTCCCCTGAATTGATGCTTTTGAACTGTGATGTTGGAGAAGACTCTTGAGAGTCCCTTGAACTGAAAGATTAAACCAGTCAATCCTAAAGGAAATCAGTCCTGAATATTCATTGGAAGGACTGATGCTAAAGCTAAAGTTCCAATACTTTGGCCATCTGATGCGAAGAACTGACTCCTTAGAAAAGACCCTGATGCTGGGAAAGATGAAAGGCAGGAGAAGGGAACGACAGAGGATGAGATGGTTGGATGGCATCACCGTCTCAATGGACATGAGTTTGGGTGAACTCCGGGAGTTGTTGATGGACAGGGAGGCCTGGCGTGCTGCAGTCCATGGGGTCGAGAAGAGTGGGACATGACTGAGCGACTGAACTGTGTGTGCTGTGCTAAGTGACTCAGTTGCATCCGACTCTCTGCAACCCCATGGACTGTAGCCTGCCAGGCTCTTCTATCAACAGATTCTTCAGTCAAGAATACTGGAGTGGGTTGCTATGCCCTCCTCCAGGGGATCTTCTCGACCCAGGGATTGAACCCAGGTCTCTGGTTTCTCCTGCACTGGAAGGGAGATTTTGGGAGGTGCTGGGGCAGGAAAAGTGACTGCCAGATTTAGGTGAGGGACGGGAAGGCCAGGGGTTTTTTTGCTGTTTGCCTAAGTGCAAAGGTTTATTAGAAGAGACTGAGGTATTTTTAAAAGGCTGTTTCTTTTGTTGTATTTTCAAATAGCATAGAAATGGCTTTTTATTCTTCTTCTTTTTTTTTTTTACTACTCATAACACTTTATTTTTACTTTGTACAAAATACAAAAATGCAAATCCAAAGAGTACAGACCAGTAGTTGACAGGCACACTGCACAACAGCAAACCTTGTCTAGCAAGACATTAGTTTTTTAAACTTTATTTTAGTGGATACATGCATTATATAAAATAACAACAACAAAAACACACAAAGAGGCTAAAGATTTCACTATTTCTACCCCCAAAGTAATGCAAGATTACTTTCAAGACTTTGGATGAGACCCAAAAAAATTTTTAAAAGGCCAATAATATTTTTTTCATATAAAAGTAAAAGCTACCATAAAATGTCTTTTTTTCCCCTCCCCCATCACACTGATTAAATTTTTCTGAAAAGCCACACATATAAACAGAACAAAACAAAAATCCTGAACTGGATAGTAAATACTCAAGAGGGTTGTTAACCTAGGTAACCGCTCAGTAGTTTAAAGAATCTTTTAGACATTTTGAAGCCTTTCTATTCATTTCTCAGTACAGTGTTCCACCATCCTGCCCCTTACCCCCCTTAAGACTTTCCAGAACAGAAATGCTGCATCACTGAGTCTCTGAACCTAAGAACTAGTTTTGAAAAAGAAAGTCATGTACAAAAATATTTAACAGAACTAGGCAAGATGTAGGAAAGGAGTCTTTTCTTCATAGCAAAGTAGTCTTTGCTCTGCATGGTTCCTTCCGTATACTCTTCAGGGTTTGTTTATCTGCCCCATGAATAAGACAGCACCTAGAGAATTAAAAGGAAACAAAGCATAACTCTAGTCCTTCAGATAAAATGGAAGATATATCTAAGGGGAGGTTTCTGGGCTGTCTTTAACCCCACTGCTCTTAAGCAATGTTATCCAATGGAATTTTTGCAGTGATGGGAGTCATATAACTGCCCCCTTTGCAGAGAAAGGAGAATCAGACTGTTTTTACACAGTGTGATGGCATCTCTCAAACACAGGATTTTAGGTTTTGTCTCTTCATTGTATGCATCTTCATTGTCCAATATGGTAGCGCTGGTCACATGTGGCTATTGAGCCTTTGAAACGTGGTTTAAGAAACTGAATTTTAAATTACATTTCAATTGTTGTTGTTTAGTCACTAAGTCATGCCCAACTCTTCTGCAACCCCATGGACTGTAGCCTGCCAGGCTCCTCTGTCCATGGGATTTCCTAGGCAAGAATACTGGAGTGGGTTGCCACTTCCTTCTCCAGGGGATCTTCCCAACCCAGGGATCGAACCCAAGTCTCCTGCATTGGCGGGTGGATTCTTTACCTCTGAGCCACCTGGGAAGCCCTTCATTTTAATTAAAGTCAAAAAGCTAAGTATCACGTGTGGCTAGAGGCTCCCGTTTGGACTGTTTGGCTCAGGAGCATACTAATTATAATGATTAAGATGCAATGAGATAAAAGGATAGGAAGCAGCTTAGGTTATTGATCAAAAGCAGAGTAAAAACTAGAATATGTTAGTTTCTACTCTGCACCAACATGAAGACAATCTCTGCACAAAGACAGTCTTAATTATTCTTTATAACTGTACTAAGAGGTAGGAATTACTGTTATTCTAATTTTAAAGATGAAGCTAAAAGACAGAGCCAACTTTGAACCCATGACTCATGGAGCTAAGACTGACTGAACTAACAATTCTCAGGTCATAACAGCAGGGTGCCCTTACAAAGGTTGAAGACATGTAGCTTCCTGAAAAATTTACCTAATTTACCTTTATTTAAAAAAAAGTTAGCAGACGTCAAAAAGCCCCAAAGGACTGCAGAGCTCTTCAGATGTTAAAAAAAAAACAAAAAACAAAGAGACAAAACCTAAAATCCTGTGCTTGAGAGATGCCATCACACTGTGTAAAAACAGTCTGATTCTCCTTTCTCTGCAAAGGGGGCAGTTACATGACTCAAAGCGCTGGCACTTGTTGACACATGGGAGAAGGATTCAAAGCTAGTGAACAATGGGAGAAGACACTCACTCACCTGTAGGATTATGTCGGATGAAAAACAGAAAAGGTCTGTCTACTATAAACCAGGGAGGCGATGACCTTGCAATCAGAATCGCAGCTGCAGGAAGAAAAGGAAAACCCATTGTACACCCAGCATGAGGCCAGCAAAGGCAGCACGTATTTCAAGGCAGGACATCATTCCTGTCCCAGAGGCTGGCCACGAAACAACAGGCCCTGTGGTCACCACTGACGGCACAGCCACCATGGGCCAGGCCCTTTCCAATCTGCCTCATGTAGTTCACACAAGCCCATCTCCTTTAGAAAACATGCTTACTCCAGGTAGTGCTCTTTCGAGGATGAACTGAAACATATGACAGCTCTCAGAACATTGTGTATGTTTGTGCTCAGTCACTCAGTTGGGTCTGACTCTTTGCAAGCCCATGGACTGTAGCCCACCAGGCTCCTCTGTCCGTGGGATTTCCCAGGCAAGAATACTGGAGTGGGTTGCCATTTCCTCCTCCAGGAGATCTTCCAGACCCAGAGACTGAACCCGTGTCTCTTGCACCTCCTGCATAGGCAGGTGGGTTCTTTAACAGCGTATGCCACCTAAGAAGCACCCAACGCATATTCACTGTTACTATTACCTGTGCGTCATTCATACCATCTACCTAGCTAAGGCCTGGCCCCTGGTCCTTCTGGCCTATCCAAATCCTTTCTCAGTACCAAGGACCAGCTCACTTCTCATCCGTTTTGCCTGTGCCTTCTCCCTTGGGCTCATCATCTAGACTTTCTTCGCATCGGAGTATAGACTGCTCATCCGGGGCCTACTACCTGGCACCGCTGTTCAGCTCACCTGGTGCGGACACTGGAAGCAAACGTGTCTATGCTTATGGTCTTAAACACGTTTCCTCTGCCCTGTTTCGCAACGGTAGCTCTGATCTAATAAGCCAGTGATAAGGCCTGGCAGAAGGGCGGATATCTGGCATAACTGCCCCATGCTTGCTGCAATGGCCCAGTCTTCTTCCTCAAACCCCTGGGAAGCTGTAATGACTTAGGCTTGATGTTGTAAGGGAAACAGCTATAGCTATGCTTGGACAAACTGCTCAACCTAGGATTATTACAATCAAATCAAGAGTCAGCAAGAGATATGGACTGAACTGTATCCCTCAAAATCTGTCCGCTGAATCCCTAGCCCCAAGTGTGACTGTATTTGCATACAGGGTCTTTAGGGAAGTCTTTAAGTTTATTTTCAAATTTTTAAAATTTGATTTTGGCTGTGTTGTGTCTTCGTTGCTGCGTGGGTTTTTCTCTAGTTGCGGTACGCAGGCTTCTCATTGTGATGACTTCTATTTTTGGGGAGCATGGGCTCCAGGGCACAAAGGCTTCAGTGGGTTTGGCTCCCTGGGCTCCAGGGCGCAGGCTCAGTAGTTGTGGCGCATGGGCTTAGTTGCTCCACGGCATGTGGGATCTTCCCAGATCAGGGATCAAGCCTGTGTCTCCTGTACCGGCAGGCGGATTCTTTACCACTGAGCTATGAGGGAAGCCCCAGGAAGGCTTTAAGTTTAAATGAGGCCATGAAGGTAGGGCTTGAACCTAACAGGACTGGTGCCCTTATAGGAAGAGAGTGAGAGGCCAGGGATGTGAACACACAGAAGAGGCCATGCGGGGGCCACAGGGACCAGGTGGCCGTCTGCAAGCCAAGGAGAGAGGCCTCAGGAGAAACCAACCCTGACAACACCTTGATACGGGACTTCTGCCTCCAGAAATGAGAAGTCAATTTCTTTTGCTTAAGCCGCCTACTCTGTGGTAGCTTGCCATGGCAGTCCTAGAAGACTAATACAGCAGGGCTGGCTTCGAGGGCATGCGACCTGGGCAGTCACAAGACCCCACACGCACAGTGGCCCTATACTTGGTCTAGTGCTTTGTGGCTGCTGACTTGAAATTGTTGTTGTTTTTTAATATTATTTACTTATTTGACTGTACTGGGTCATGGTTGTGGCATGCAGGATCTTTAGTTGTGGCATGTGGGTATCAATCCCTGATGAGGGATTGAACCCAGGCCCCCTGCATTGGGAGCACAGTCTTAGCTACTGGACCACCAGGGAAGTCCTTGAAATTCTTAGTAAGTTTTGAACAAAAGGCTCCATGTTTTCATTTAGCATGGGGCCCTGCAACTTACGTAGGCAGTCCTGACAGTACTAATGGCAACACTTCTCAATAACTTTGGCAAAATTTAGATGTCACTTTCTAGCTCTTTGTTTTAAATGTTATTTTAAGGAAATAAAAATTAAATGTTTATTCTAGAAAGGCAATAAAGGGTCTATTTTGAGCACAAGTGGTACATTTTAATGAAATATTTGACCCAGTTACAAGTAAAGCTAAGACCGTCAGTTTATGAGTTCACAGAGTTTGGCCAGATCTATTCATCCAATTTCGTATGGATAATTAGGGGGTACAAAAACCAACCTAAGACTGTTCTGTTTTCTCCTCCATTATATGAGCCATTGAGGAGAAAGCAAATGTGGAAGTTCTAATTATCCAGGAAGGCTGCGGAGCAATCCTGCCAGAATTCAACAGTTGCTTGCTAATTCTTCACTTGGTCCTGGATAGACTCAATTGGCTATTTTCCTATTAGTAGTTGTCAGTATTTTGTGTTTCAATATGAAGATGGGGCTTTTCTGCCAATAGGAAGCCACAATATGCTTGATCCATCTGAGGGTGGGGGTGGGGGGTGTCAGTTAACCACCATCCCTAGGTCAAGTCTGAGGGGCGACCCCACAGACTGTAGCCTATCAGGCTCCTCCGTCCATGGGGTTTTCCAGGCAAGAGTGCTGGAGTGGATTGCCATTTCCTTCTTCAGGGGATCTTCCCGACCCAGGAATCGAACCTGAGTCTCCCGTATTGCAGGCAGATGCTTTACTGTCTGAGCCACCAGGGAAGCTGGATTATAACACAGCCATGCCTGTTTGCTTGTATAGTCAGTCTATGCTGCGTTCACACTGCAAAGGTGGAGCTGAGAAGTGGAGAGGGAGCCTGTACAATCCACAAAATCATAAACTAGGTCCCATCCAGCTCTTGATGGAAAAGGTCTGCTGACTCCTGTCCTGGAGGAATTTCTACTGAAGTACTTTCTGTAATGTAACAGACCCTGAGCTTCATGGACGAGGGTTTTCCCCAATTCACCACTGTCTCCCGAGGGTCAGCCCGCAACGCCTGGCTAGAAATGTGACTCAGGACACAGAAGCTGAGTCGAGGAAGGAACTGGGTGTACTTGCTCCCAGCCCCGAGACCCAGAGCTTACTTACTTGTTGCTGCTGAAGCTTTAGTTCCATCTTCACTGACTTCGATTTTTGCTTTTTGCAAGATGTGAGAAACATGAAGATTTTCTGACCCTGTTTCCAGAAAATAAACAGAAACAGCATTTGCTTGATATGCAGGTTGCTGGGTTGGGTGAGAGAAGTAATCCTGAAGCCATGGCAAGTTTCAGTCCTTAAAAGGTGTTAGGAAAGGGTGGGATGAATCCAGAGAGTAGCACGGAAACATATATTACCATATGTAAAATAGATAGCTAGTGGGAATTTGCTGTATGACGCGCGGGGAGCTCAAACAACGACAACCTAGAGCGATGGCACAGGGTGGGAGGGGGTTCCAGAGGGAGGGACATATGTATACCTATGGCTGATGCATGTTGATGGATGGCAGAAACCAAGACAATATTGTAAAGCAATTATCCTTCAATTAAAAATAAATTGAAAAAAAAAATCCAAAAATCCAAACAAAAAAGTGTCAGAGGAAGTGACTTCTGACAGTCCCCATGATGGAAGGGTGTAGCGTGACTGTCAACTGTGGTGAATTTCAGTCTCTGCTAAGTGAACTGTGACATCACTTCACAGCAGGGAGTCCGGGACCCCAAGTGTGTTACTGCCTCTGTCGGTTCAACTCCTATCACTTAAGAATTTTTAAAAGGGCAGAGCTTTAAAAAGGTAATCTAGTTTTCTGGAAGAAGCAAGCCAACAATGTTACTTTTCAATTAAAGAATCTCACATCCAGGAAAAATATAGCACTTACACATGGGGAACCTGTGGCCGAGAGTGTTAAGAAACTGTCCCCCCGTCACATGGCTCATTAGTGGCAGAGTAAGAGCGGTCTTTTCCTAACAAAAGTCCCTCACTTAAGGGCAGAGTAGTGACAGAGGAGGAGGAGCCAGGCTCAGAAGTGCAGCTAGGCCCCTGGGACCTTCTATTGAACACCCTTTCCTTCTCAGCAAACCTCACCATTCCAGCAATACCCACTGGGGTCAGCATTTGAGGAGAATGCAGACAGAAGTTAATGTTGACCCTGATGGGACACAGGTCTGGTACAAAGGGAGAAAAGTGCTTTTGGTGTTGTCTGCTTTTAAATCGTCTGCACTGGTGCTCGGCTCTAATGTGACTGATCATGAATGAGAGACACGTTTCCAGGGCCCTCGTCACCTGCACGGTTAAACAGAACGTCTCAGGAGAATTTCTGGCACCTGCTCCTCCCTCGGAACACCTGTGAACGCCCTGTCACAGGTATCTAGTATTTAAGCTACAATGCGTAATCCTGAAGGGGAAAGTACAGGGTAAAACAGCACTTCCCAGGCTGCACTGGGATGAACTTGTTCAAGCAAAGATGCTGACTCAGTAGGTCTGAGTCAGACCCACGATTGTGAATTTCAGACAAGGTGATGCTAATGCAGCTGGATGAGGGAAGAGAGTTTGGTTAACACGGGATGAGAGTCTCAGAACATCCATGGAGCTGCAGTTTTACCAGGGGAGTCACGTTAATCCCCACGACAGGTACCCAGGTGTTCACTACCAGGCAACTGAGGTTGGTACTGAACTATTCTCTTATCACTCAAGGGGAAAAGTACGAAATGGAGCAAAAACAATGTTTAAGCCTTGTCTGTGGAAGGAGCTGGCTATGCTATCAATTAAAAAGACAAAGACCAACCATTGAGATATGACTCCAGGGGAAAAAAAAATTACATGTAACTGGCAAATGAAGGGATATCATACCAGCTGTGTCCTAGATGGTTTGGCAAAGGCAATTAATGAGCCTCCTTTGAATTCATATTTCAGATTAATGGGATTGAGATGCCAAAATCCTATTTGCACATACTGGCACCTGCAGTTGTTTGGTGGAAGTTAAGCCATTTGAGAGCTCAAACATTCTTGATCTTGAAAATTTGAAAATACAGGAGAAAATTGTGCATTTGGGAAAAGAAGAGACTAATATCTAATTAAGAGCCAAATTTTTAGGTAATGGAAACAATACATGAAATGTTTTTTTAAATGCATGCAGTCACGTAGGTTTCCCATGAAACGTACATGGGAAAGGTAAGGGATGGATGACTCGTGCTGACATAAGTGATGAAGGCTTGGTAGCATCATTTGGTGAGGCATCCAATGAAACCCTGAAGAGTGTTACAGCAACACATTCCTAATGTTGACCTTTTCCTTCTGAACAAATCAGAAATTCGGTTTATAACATACTGTTCAAGTTTAAGAGCAAGTTTTAAATTGAACATACTTGTTATTTTTGCAAAATTCGCCTTTGATGGATCAAACATATCAGTGATGCCAAGGACTTTCAGCGGCTCCTTCAAATCTGTTTGTGCCACAGCTGTGAACCTAGCACAAAAGCAGAAAATGGGGAAAACCATTATAAATGATACAGAATGATATAATCAATCCCAGTGGGAAAGAATGTTTACAAACGTGTTTTTAAATGTATACTCTGAACAGTCATATCTTAAATTTTAACCCCAAGATTTAAGTACCAGGTAAGTAGAGAACAATCCATCTCTCAAACATATATATGGCAAAATGGAATAGTAACAGCAAGTAGTGGGGTCCTCACCCTCGTGGGCAACAGGCTCCCCATTCTAGCCCGAGGAAGAGCTATGGAAGTACTTTCTCTTATGCTGAATGGGGAGATACAGGGTTGTAATAGGAAAGAATCTCTGTATTCTCTTACAAGTTAATTGCTAAAGGGATGTTGCCTTTAAGCTTAAATTATACCTACTGGCCCATCTCTGGGAACCCTGCCTCCCAGGTAACCAACATTAAGCTAACACACTTTTGTTTAGCTCATAGGAAATAGGCCAGGCCCATCTGTGAAAGATTGCAGGGAGGAAGAAATTGACACATCCTCTCTGGAGACTGATGGAAACCAGGAAGTGTTCAACTTTACTCCCTCCCCTTTTAGTATAAAAGAAGCCTGAATTCTAACTCAGGCAAGATGGGTCTTTGGAACACTGGTCCACCATCTTCACAGTCTGCTGGCTCTCTGAATAAAGTCGCTATTCCTTGCTCCAGCAACTCATCTCTCTCTCTCTTCCCTTTCTTTTAGAATATTTTTTTATTTGGCTGCTCCAGGTCTTAGCCGTGGCACTTGGGATCTTTGATCTTCATTGTGGCATGTGGGATCTTTAGTTGTGGAATGTGGGACCTAGTTCCCTGACCAGGGATTGAACTCAGGCCCCTTGCATTGGGAGGAGGAAGTCTTAGCTACTGGACCACCAGGGAAGCCCCAGCAACTCATCTCTTTATTGGTCTATTGCTCAATGAGCAGTAGACTCAGTAACAGGGTATTGACAAGTGTTTAGTGTTCTACAGTCTTCCCCTGTATCCAACCACAGAACCACCATGGTTACTGGGATTGTGGATGCTCAAAGGGAGGAGATACATTCCTGCTAGTTAAGTGTTTGCATTCTGGAAGCATTTTACCATTAAATCAGGGGTACGCATTAGGAATGATATTCCTTTGCATATGATATGGATTTGTGGGATACTTGGACTATCTGGCATTATAGCTATACATATGTAAATGTCAGTTATTAAATCTGTCAACAGAAGATGTGTTTACCAGATTTTATCACATCCTGTGGCAGAGCAGCAAGGGTAAGTGAGCAGACCCATCACAGATGGGTTGTAGTGGTAATTTACTTACAATGATAATTTATGTACCTCACCAGCCTATTCATTTATGGCAAGCATTGCCTTATGTGAAGGTTTATTTTACAACAAAAAACTCTTGGGAGGATTATTATAATACTCATTATGAATATATGCCTCTGATTGCTTATCTCAGTGACTAGAAAATTAAAAGCTATCAGAACTGGAGGGTATGCGTGCATGTGTGTTCGATCGCATCCAACTCTTTGCGACCCCATGGATGTAGCCCGCCAGGTTCCTCTGTCCATGGGATTTCTCAGGCAAGAATACTGGAGTGGGTTGCCATTTCCTATTCCAGGGGATTTTCCCAACCCAGAGATCAAACCCTCATCTCCTGCACTGGCAGGTGAATTCTTGACCACTGAGCTACCAGAGAAGCCCCCTTTGAACGATGAGATATACTAAAAACCCTTGTAGTGGCACAGCAACTTGTGGTCTGGTAGAGGGCTTAGTGACCAGGATGTTTTCTCTCCTTCCCCATTGTCATTATCCTGCCACAGAAGAGGCACAGGGATTGAAAACCAACTTCTACAAAAGCATAGCTTTGTATTCCCACCATGCAACTTCCGCAAAATAAAGCGGGGTTCCATGATGCGTCAGCCTTCGGTTGTGCGGTATGTGACACAGTCACTCCCAGGGCTCAGGGCTCCCGCGCTTTTCTCTTTTGGGGACAGGGGCTACTTACTTGGGCAGGATGACCTGCACCCGCTTGGGCACCATGGTGCTCACCCAGCTGTCGATGGTCTTGGTGCTGATGTGAGGGACAATGGCCGAGAGTGGGACGGAGCTCTCTGTTGGCAGCGCGATCAGCATGCTGATGCTTTCACCGTGGTAGGGCAGCTCGATGAAGTTGTACCATAAGCCACTGGGGGTGCTTGTAGACCCTGAAGAAATCAGAGGCAGGTTCAGGGCACCCTTGGTGACTTCCAGAAGGAGCATGAGCGGTTCCTGATGGTCAGGGTAGTTTTTTATTTATTTCTTTGTGTTGACTTTGGGGCACATACTTTTATCGTTCTCCATTTTTTTATATGCCCATTTCCCAAACATGTTTATTCACCTTTTGAATCTTTCAAATCTTTGGGGCCTGCCACATAGTGTGTCTGTTAATCCCCCAGTCGCATCCAGCTCTTTGTAGTGCCATGGACTGTAGCCCACCAGGCTCCTCTGTCCATGGGATTATCCTAGGCAAGAATACTGGAGTGGGTTGCCATTTCTGTCTCCAGGGGATCTTCCTCACCCACCCAGGGATCAAATCTGCGTCTCTTACGTCTCCTGCACTGGCAGGCAGGTTCTCTACTGTCTGAGCCATCAGGGAAGCCCCCACCATATACCACATAGCAGGCATCAACAAACATTTCATTTTCAAAGGATGGCCATTCATGCATCCGTTCTCCTGTTAATTGTAAGAAGACAACTGAAATTCAAGCCCCACATGTATATTTTTAAAAGATGAGAAAATCATGATAACATTCAGGTGAGTGTGTCAGGTGGTTTGGTCCTAACTGCTTCGCCTTTGATTTCATTTTTTGTATTATAAGATCTCTAGAAGACAAATAAATGCCCAGCCATGTTCGTCTACACAGCACTCACTGCTTTCCCCCTTCATTTTCTGTTTTTATGAAAGCTTCCAAAAATAGCTTTCTTAGAAAGTCAAAGACAAGGGCAATTATTTCTTCCTTCCCTGGTAAAGAATTCTTTAGTCTAGACGTGTCTAGAATGCCTTTGGCCACACTAAATCTAAGTAGAATTAAACCAGATCACAAGGCATGTAGAATACAGTGCTTTGTAAGAAGTTGGCCTTTATCAGATGGATGAAGGGATGAATGTGAGCTGCCTAAGCATGATTCTTCTGGTGGAGTGTCTGTGTGTGTGAAGAGGAGTTGTCGGGGTGTGGGGGTGCAGTAAACAGCTCCCCCTGTTTAGAGTCCACTCTGTGCCAGGCCCACATCTACTGTGCAAACACATTTAGAATCTACAGCACCTCACAAAGTAGATTTAAGCAGTCCTATTTATAGCTGTGAAAGTGAAAGTGTTAGTCACCCAGTCATGTCCGACTTTGCAACCGCATGGACTGTAGCCAGCCAGGTTCCTCTGCCCATGGGATTCTCCAGGTAAGAATACTGGAGTGGGCTGCCATTCCCTTCTCCAGGGGATCTTCCCAACTAAGGGATCTAACCTGGGTCTCCTGCATCACAGGCGGATTCTTTACTGTCTGAGCCAGCAGGGAAGAATTTTATAGCTGGGGAGGCTACAATTAGAGACACTAACTAACTTGTCAAGAAGGGACACGTGGCTGAGAAGTGGAGCAGAGCTCCATAATGACTCAGTATGTCTAAACCCAAAGGTGCTCCTCCTTCACTCCCACTCCCTACTCATTCTTCATCCATTCTGGGAACCACCATGAGGGCTTTCTGATAGTTTACGGTGCCCGTGATCACTAATAAAGACCCAGCAATGACTTAAACCAGCACTTCTCACAAAGTCATCTAGAGAACACACAGCCCGCAAGACACCTGGTAGACAAAATGAATTCCACATCTCAGGAAGCTCCGGACACTTGCTTCTTCTTGCACATTCATAATACACAACAGTCCGAGAAAGGCTCTGAGAGGTCCCGAAGAAAACCGTTTAACTCTAGTTATTCCCAGGTTTCCCAAATTTATTTGATCTTAGAATCCTTTTATCCCACGTGAAGGGGCTTCCCTAGCGGCTCCGTGGTAAAGATTCTGCCTGCTGATGAAGAAGACAATTCCTGGGTTCAATTCCTGGGTCTGGAAGACTCTGGAGAATGAAATGGCTGCCCACTCCAGTACCCTTGCCTGGAGAATCCCATGGACAGAGGAGCCTGGTGGGCTACAGTCCATGGGGTCATAAAGAACTGGACATGACTTAGTGACTACATAACAACAACAATCCCATGTGAAACATTCAAAACATTTAGCAACTAAGCAGTACAACCGAGGATCGCCCATCAGAGTCAGCACAAGTGCAGTCACGGCAGGTGTTGGGGAGAAGCCCAGGGCACAGGTGTGGGGCCCAGAGGGGCCATGAGCATCCCAGGAAAAGAGCCTTCCACAGAGCATGCCTGAGCATCCCAAGAAACCTTTACATTAGCCATGCAATGGGAGACCTGTAAGAATTAACTACGTGAATTGAAAGCCAGCATTTCTAGATTATGTGGAATTCTGAAATGTTTTCTTGAACACTTCCAACTTTAGAAGAAGACCTCAGTGATCCTGGTGAGGTTCCTTAACCTCTGTGTGCCTCCTGGTTTGGAGAACAGAGAGATCAGGAATATAAAAAGTGTGAAAAAGCATAACCAACAAGATCCTACTGTAATAGCACAGGGCACTCTGCTCAATGTTAAGTGGCAGCCTGGAGGGGGACTTTGGGGAGAGCAGATACATGTATATGTATGGTCGGGTCCCTTTGCTGTCCACCTGAAACTATCCCAACATTGTTAATCAGCTATACTGTAATATAAAATAAGAAGTGTGTAGCCCACAGGATCATTGTGAGGATGAATTTAGAAGCCATACACAAGGTACTCAGTGGGATTTCCCTGGTGGCTTAGTGATAAAGAACCCACCTGCCAATGCAGGAGACGTGGGTTTGATCTCTGGCTTGGGAATATCCCCCAGAGGAGGAAATGGCAACTCATTCCAGTATTCTTCCCTGGGAAAAATCCCATGGACAGAAGAGCCTGGCGGGCTATACAGTCCATGGAGTCGCAGAGTTAGACACAACTTAGCGATTAAACAACAAGGTTCCCAGCAAGGCCCGGCCATGGTGGGTGCTCAGTGAATGCTGGCCCCCTCTTCCTCCTCCTCTGAATGACCAGGAAGGACAAAACATTTAAGAATGAGAGAAAAGAGAAAGTGAGTTTCTCTCATGATCTTCACTTGACTGTTCTTTGGGGATGACCTTTGGTAATCACTGCATCTGAGACAAGGAACTTCAGTAAGCCTTTTCTCCAGATAGGGATTGGGAGGGAGGTCCTGATGAAGGGAGAGACTGCAAACATTGATATGTAGTGAAGTAAAGTGAAAGTCGCTCAGTCGTGTCCGATTCTTTGCGACCCCATGAACTATACAGTCCACGGAATTCTCCAGGCCAGAACACTGGAGAGGGTAGACTTTCCCTTCTCCAGGTGATCTTCCCAACCCAGGGATTGAACCCAGGTCTCCCACATTGCAGGCGGATGCTTCACCAGCTGAGCCACCAGGGAAGCCCAAGAACACTGGAGTGGCTAGCCTATCCCTTCTCCAGCAGATCTTCCTGACCCAGGAATCAAACCAGGGTCTCCTGTATTGCAGGCAGATTCTTTATCAACTGAGATATTGGGGATGTAAGAAACACTTTTAGTTGTGTCTGTGTGTGTGTGAGTTGCTCGGTCGTATCTGACTCTTTGTGACTCTATAGACTGTAGTTTGCCAGGATCCTCAGTCCATTGAATTGTCTAGGAAAGAATACTGGAGTGGGTAGTCATTCCCTTCTCCAGGAGATCTTCCCAATGCAGGGACTGAACCTGGGTCTGCTGCATTGCAGGCAGATTCCTTACTGTATGAGCCACCAGTAATATGACGAAATGGTGAGGCTCTTAGAATACATAACACTGCAGGAGGACATGGCAGGCTCTCCCTGATGAAGAAGCACGCGAGCAACTCGTGGGTCACTTGGTGTCCCCTGTTCCCATCATATGCCTCTGCCTGTGGAACTGCCCAGGCACCTGGGGTGCTGGTCTCAGCTCAGGACACACGTGGACCTCACTCTTACCCAGGTTCTGTCTCAGGACTGCCTGAGAATCCAAGATGAGATTCTGTGTCTTTCCCCTGCATCATAAAATAGTCTCAGCAGAAAATGAAAATGATGGGAAAGAAAAACAACAAACCACTTCCTAATAAACCTTTTAATTCTCAGAGAAAACATTAGGTTCCTATGCTGGTAGAGCTCATTTTTGGAAACTCTGAAATCTGGGAAGTTGCTAATAAAGGACGGCTCTGTAGCATGAAATAAGGACCTGGAGGTGTTCATTAACCACTTCTAGAAGTGTTTTCTGTTCTGGTGAGAATCAAGGTCATGAAAAATGAAGTTATGAGCTGGAGTGTGTTCCAGGTGGGGCGAGAGCTGCTACTTCTACCAGGGAATCCAGCCTCGGGGGGACACATCGTTAACTGATCAGTAAAGAGAATAATGGCTAATCAATTTGCATCTAGTTGCTCAAATCTGCCTGATGTTCCATTTCTCCCCGGCCCCACTTCTCATCACAGGAGCAGATGACAAACGTCAGCTAGGATGACTCCATACACAGCCCCCTTCCACGCTTATCTTTGCTTGTGGAAAGTGAAAGTCAAAGTGTTAGTTGCTCAGTAGTGTCTGACTCTTTGCAACCCCAGGGACTGTAGCCCACCAGGCTCCTTAGTCCACAGAATTCTCCAGGAAATAATCCTGGAGTGGGTAGCCATTCCCTTCTTGGATCTTCCTGACCCAGGTATCAAACTCAGGTCTCCTGCACTGCAGGCAGATTCTTTATCGTCTGAGCCACCAGGGTGAAAAAACACTTTTCCTCTCCGTCCACCCAATCATGGAAGTACTGCTTTCATAGCATGGTTGTACAGAGGGCAAAGGTTAAAGATACGATTATCTGGAGTCAGAGGACCTGGATTCAAACCCTGGCTCCAACACACTAGCTCTGGGACTTGGGCAAGTTCCTGAACTCCAAGTCTCAGTTTCTCTATATGTAAAATGGGATGATAGTACCCACTTTACAGAGCTGTTGTGAAAATTAAATGAGATAACTCATGCTTAGAACTCAGCCTACAGTCACTACACACAGAAAAAAGCCTTCATCTATGGGTGTGAGCAGCTTTGTAAGATACTTTACTTCCTGAGCATCAGAATCAATCTATCAGGAGAAACCACACCTGCTTCAGTGGGGCACAGCTCCTGGGTGGAATGAACCAGGTGAGGAAGCGGCATCTAGGGATTTTGTGTCAAAGCAGAGAGCCTGTTGCCATCCCAGACCTCTTTCTGCCCCAGGCCTTCCATCCTTTAACATCTGGGAAGCAGACTGAGTGTTCTCCAGTGAGGAGAATTCCTGGAGTATTTAGAGATGTGAATGGAGCAGCCCCATTCATTCTAAAGAGAGGGGAAAGGGTGAAAGAGGGAAAAATCAGTTTTTTCTCTTCGATGAATGAAAGTGAAAATGTTAGTTGCTCGGTTGTGTCTGACTCTTTGTGACCCCATGGACTATAGCCTGCCAGGGATATATAGAGAGAATCCATAGGATTCTCCAGGCAAGAATACTGGAGCAGGTTGCCAATTCCTTCTCTAGGGCATCTTTTCAACCCAGGGATCAAACCCACATCTCCTGTATTCCCTACATTGCAGGTGGATTCTTTACTGCTGAGCCACTAGAGAAGCCCTCTTTGATGAATGGCGATCTACAAAATCTTTTAATGAACAGGCAAAGACTCAAACATTGAAAATACGGAGAAGATTTAGAACTTTCTGTAGGTGGTACTTTGCGGATGGTCTGGTTTTTCTGGAAAGCCCTATAAAGTACTCTGATTCCTACTTTAAGTCCTATAATGGAGGAGATAACCACGGTTCTTAGTGTTAAGAACCCTTCTCAGCCTGTAAAAAAGGAGAGAGAATATTTTAAATATTCAGTATCAGGAAAGCCTTGTAGATCAAAGTCCCTCTAATTACTTCAACTACAAGCAGCTTTGTGGATTTCGGGGTTCTTAAGGAACTGTTCAGGCTATTCTTAAATAGAAATCGAAATATATATTTGAGAAAAAGAAGCACAAATTGATCCACTGTACATGGTAGTCTACAATCAGGCTGCAATGGAAAGGGAGTCTGGGGAGAGTTGATGGAGATGGAGATGTGGTTTGAGCAACTGGGTTGAGTACTGGTGCCATTTGTTGGGTGAAGGAACACTGTGGGGAGAAGCAGACAGTGAGGGCAATAGTGTGTCTACCTGCGGGACTAGAACTTGGTAGACAAACTAAGCGGACACACGGGCATGAGCTGTAAGCTCAGAGGAGAGTGGAAGGTGGAAACATACTGTGTATTCACAGAACACACGCGCACATATTCATATACATGGATGTCTGGGTCTCTTAGGTCTAAATTCATAGCAATAAAAATAAAAAAGTTGTTAACGTTGACTCAGCAATTCCTATCCAAGGAAATTACCTTTATTCATTTATTCATGTGGCCATGCTGCATGGTTTGCAGGATCTTAGTTCCCTGACCAGGAATCAAACCCAGGGCCCTGGCAGTGGAAGCGCAGCGTCCTAACCACTGAACCACCGGGGAACTCCCAAGGAAATTATCTCTAGCAGTTCCAACACAAACATCTAAAGATTCATGTACAAGAATGCTCATTCTAGTGTTGTTACAGGAGAAAAGTAAACGGCCATCCAGAGGATACTATGATATGCGGAATGCTATGTAGCTGATAAAAGGATCAAGCAGATCCAAAGAAGTGACATAAAGTTTTCCAAGGGAGATTGTCTAAGAAAACAGATTACCGAATAGAAATTATAGTGTAATCCCATGGTATACAAAAAGTTGCACAGACATTTTATATACCCACAGAAAAGGTCTCAAACGATACACCGAGCACTTAATAGGAGTTTTTATACTGGAAAGGGGATTATAGGGGAATATTTTTTTTCTACCTTATATACTGTTATGTTTGAAGATTTTGCAATGAGTGGGAAATATACTTCCACTAATTTTAAGGCTTTTTTTAAATGAAAAAATTTCTGCCCTCAAAGTACTTACAGTTTATGGAACTTCAGTCAGAAGGGTTTTCCCCTCTTATTTCCATCCTCTTCCTTACTGTTTTACTAAGTGAATCCTCTCAGAGACCTTGAGATCTCGGGTGAAAAGTCAGGAAGGCTGATAAATGGGTAAATGGAAGAGCAATGTTCCACCAAAGTGATCAAGGATGGCTCAGCTTGGCTGAGGCCCACAAGAAGCTGGGCAGCAGGCACCAGAGGCCATGTGAGTGACCAGCTGCCAGGACAGGCTGCCTCCCAACCCTGGCTGGTCATGTGGGTCAGAGAGTGATGAGACAGGCAGAAATGGGTGACCCGCTGGGCGGTCCACTGTCATGAAAACAAAGGCCTGCCTGCGGCCACCATGGACTACTGGGCTTTCTTCACAAGACAAACTGGCCCCCTCTTTCCATGAAAAGCTGCCTTGCCAGCCAAAGGGGGAAACCTAGGAACAGACAATGCCACTGGACTCCGCTGCATGGTCCATGGAAGGCCCTGGGTTCCAACCCCAGGTGCAGAAAGTGGGGCAGGAAAGACGGCCCCGGGCCACTTGCAGTATTGACTTGGGAGAGAATGGGACCACGGGGACTTTCACGGTCTGCTCTGAATTCAGCACAGGTGAGTCAGGGTCCAACAGTTAACAGGCAGGACACCAAACAGGGGCAATTAAGTTTCATGGAGGGACCATTTATGAAGCAAGGGGAGAACACAGAGGAGTCATAGGATGGTCCCCTGGGCCACAAACCTGAGCGCCACTACCAGCCCTAGGCGGTAGTGGAGGGGCTGGTGGCCCAGAGACAAAGGCCCCTTGGGCAGGTCCTGACAGCGGGAGACCTTGCCTGGAGAGATGAGGTGCCCCGGTGATGCAGGGAGAGCGCTGGGGTGCCAATGCCTGACGCCGCTCTTCCCCTTTACTCCACTGCCTGCTGGCTCACCCCATCTGCCAACCAACAGGAAACCCAGGGGCAAGGAAACCCACTGATGCGGCCACCTGGGCTCAGGAGGGGAGGAGCGAGAACATGAATCAGAGAAGGCAGGAAAGAGATCCCCCACACTGTGGACCATAAGAATGCATTTGTCTCACTTTCTGTAAAGCGCACACATATTCTTAGATAAATTAGTTCTTAATTGAGAAGCCACCTGGAGATATAACTCCCTCCCAGGAACATCCTATATGTTCAAGAAATTCCTATGAATACAAACATTTTCATCTTCATGGGAATGTCTACAGAAGACTTGCATTTGAATCCTTCCTGACTTACTCATTATTTTTCAGCAACAGAAATATACAGTGAGGCCCTCTCCAATTTGGTTTATTAGAATGTACAAAGACTGATCTAAAACAAAATAGCCTTTCTTCAGATAGGAGCTAGAGGCAATGCCAGTGTTCCAAAGATGTCTTCCTAGGAAACATAACCTCCAAGTGATTTATAGACAAAATGAGCCTTCTATTTTAAAATTTTTATTTATTTCCTTTTTTTTGACCATGCTGTGTAGCTTGTGGGATCTTAGTTCTCTGACCAGGGATTGAACCCATGAGAGTATGGAGACCTAACCCCTGGACTGCCAGGGAATTCCCAAGAGACTTTTATTCTCCTCAGTTTCTTTGCATGACATCTTTCTGTAGGACTTTTGAGTACATATTATCTTTAAAAAAATGTATTGAGTGAGCAACAAAATACCACCTGGAAGCTTAATAAATGACAAGGGGGAAGAAAAGTGACTTTGTTTATTGTATCCCTCCCATGAGTCATTCCTTAATTTAAAGAATTAGGCAGTTAGACATATGAAGAGACGTGTTGATCTAATACATACTGTCTATGCAAACAGAGTACTTGGGACCCACATGTCCACACTGGAGACATGAAGGTTAATTTATAAATGAAAAGGGAGCTTAACTGGACCACGAGTATTTCAATGAAAGCAGGTTTATAAAATAATCGCCAGCCTTAGTTCGCTGTGGTAATGAGGCAGAAATGGGTCATTTTTCCCCCCTGACTATAAAACTGACATATGCTCATTTAAAAAATTTTCAAACTCAAAGAAAAAATAATCATTTTAAATACTACCACTTAACATTTTATTGAACATCCTCCAAGACATGACTGTATGAATATATAGCAAGTATTTTACATAAACGAGATGAAACAGCATCTGCTGTTCTGTAACTTGTTTTCTGAAATCAACCACATATTATATAACTTTCTACTTACATAAATCTAATTGTCATGTGTGTTCCACTACATGTACGTGTATAGCTTCTATTTGTTTGCCAGTGTGTGGTTATCGTCAGATTATAAATCCCTTGGTGTGACACTGTTGGGGCATCGCTTCTAGAAAGTCAGTCAGACCACAGCCCCCCTACCCCCACAGCACTCAAGGGCACCCATGTCCCCCCACACCAGAGTCATGACTGGGTTGGCCTTGTCAACCTTTGCAATTTTTGCTAATCTGATCAGTGGAAAAGAAATCTAATTTTTACTTTCATTTTTAATTTGGTAATGTAAGATTGCTAATGATGAGTTGACAATGCATTCATATGTTTATTGTCCACTTATACTTCTTATGTCCTAAATAGCCCTTTTATCTTTAAATTTCAACCTGAAAGGGATGCATGTGTTACATACTAATACATGTTGCTGTTTAGTCGCTCAGTGGTGTCCCACACTTTCACGACCCCACGGACTGTAGCCCACCAGGCTCCTCTGTCCATGGGATTTCCAGGCAAGAATACTGGAAGGGGTTGCCACTTCCTTCTCCAAGGGACGTTCCTGACCCTGGGATCAAACCCACGCCTCCTGCAGTGGCAGGCGGATTCTTTACCACTGAGCCACCAGGAAAGCCCATAGTATATAACCTTTGTAAATAATGCCAAGACTTACCATGAGCTTTTAAAAAAATCCTGCCCTCCCCTCCCCTGTGCTTTTTAAAAACTAAAAAGGCAGACTGCCCCTGAACTTAGTGATAGCACTCGAGGGCCTGTCCACAGCTGGCACATTCTAGAACACAGCCTCACCCGGCGTGAACTTACCGCAGCGGAACACAGAGAGCTGGGCCAGCATGGGCACTTGGTAGGACTTCCCGTCAGCTGCCACAAACGTGCGCTTCTTGGTGTTCTCAGGCAGAAACCGTGATCGCCACAAACCCTTAAAATACACTGCGTTGACCAGGACCAGTCTGGTGAGGGCACCATTGAGAAGATCTGGGGACAGCAGATTGTCGATCATACCTGTGCAGGCAGAGAACAGACACGGAGGACACTTGGGACCGGCCATCCATTAGCGGGCAAAGGCAGCTGAGGGATTGGGGGAATGAAAAAATCTAACAAGTTTTAAGATTCAAAGATTTTTAAAAGAACTTTCACAATATCCTCTTGTCCTTCTAATTGTTTTCCTCACTAAAAATTAAAAGCTGAAAAATTAAAAATCAGTGAACTAGAAAATACTTCAGACACCCTCTATTTAGAGTCACCACACTTTTCATCAAGAAATTCTTTTAAAGTTGTAGGATATAACAGCAACATACTAAAAATCTGTATCTCTTTCTGTACACTCACAATGACCAATTAAAAAATAAAATGAGAACAAACCCACTTATAATAGCATCAAAAATAATCAAAGGCATATATCTGATAAAAGCACAGGACAAGAACACTGAAAAAAATTATTTTAGAACTAATACCCTATAAGCTCCCTGTTTTAAGACATTTTACTTATCCGCATAAGCTATACTCATTAATTCATTTCTGTGTTTGATAATAACTGACACGTATGGCTGCCATTGAGGGCTTTTGGTTGGTACAAGATAAACTGGTGTCATGTTGATTTATTTTAACTCTTGGGTTGATTTAATCCCAGTTAAAAATAAGGGAACATTTCAGCCTATCCAGTGTTATCAAAGCTAAACGGTTAATTTCTCTTAAGATTTTAGGAATGTGGAGCATTAGTTTGGAATCCCTGGTTATTACAAACTTACTTAAAGAAGAGGTGGGACTAAAATCGGTATCTATATTGATGGGCCAGGGATCCGTCTAGGCTCATATTACAGAGATTATAAAGAACCAGGGTCTGTCTGTACGGAAGAACTATTTGTTAAGGAGGAGCTCTTCACAAGACATCGGGATGGTCCAGCTTGTTTGTGCTGGAGTGGTTTCAGGATGCTCTTGTGAATGCATGAAGATCCCCCTCAAGTGCTATCTCTGCCTAAAGCTTTGGATTTTCTTTAGGTTCCTTTTGCTTGGCTTTTAAAGATTCAACTGTGTGTTGGTGTGTGTGTGTGCACCTGTGTATGTGTGTATATCTGTCTCTGTGAGTGTGTACAGGTTTGAGAGATCACTAATACCAAAACTATTAAAAATGAGTTCACTGTAGCTTTTAATCCAAAAAGTACCTAATATAAATGCCTGTTACAATACATTAAACGGTCGGAATAAAACCAACAGCTTCTGAAGAAGCAAGACAATCTAATTCAGAAAAGAGAGCTTTAAGTCCTTTTAAATAAAGCTCAAGAAGACTCAGATGGACAATAAACAGATGTTTATGTGAGTCATGGTAAAGAAGCACACCAGCATGGATATACCCTGACCCGCAGGGTTCTCAGTAAGTCAGTGTCATCACTGCTCTTTACTTACACCAGGGGGCGCCAACGCCCCCTTACAGCAGGATCTGCAAGGAGAGCACAAGCGCTATAAATAGCCATCTTTCAATGCAAGGGGCCTCTGTGAACACTGGATCCTGTGGGAAGGAAGTGAGAATTCTGTGCTCCAGCGAGTCGGTTTCCCAATAGCTGTGTGTTGCCTTCGCTGGGACCATTATCCATACAGTCCAACTCCTACATACCTTTGAGATACAGCTCAATGGTCCCCTCTTATAACTCTTGTCTGACCCTCCTCCCATCTCCCAAGAGTTTCCATAAAACCCAGGGCTCAGCACTATCGTTACCCTGCAGCATTTTATTCTAGCCAAATGTAACATCTGTCTCCCTCAACTAAACTGTGAGCTGCACAAGACCAAGCACCCCATCATTGATTATTGAAAAATCACACCTAAGACTCTACGTTCACTCTTCTGTCGGTGCACACCAACAGTCTGAAGCAACCTCTTCTGCCCTTTTTCCTGAGACAGATAAAGCCTCTTACTGCCACTAGGTTTAGGCTAGCTCAGCGGTAAAGAATCCGCCTGCCAATGCAGGAGACACAGGTTCAATCCCTGGGTCAGGAAGTTCCCCTGGAGAAGGAAATGGCAACCCACTCCAGTATTCTTGCCTAGCAAATCCCAGGGAAAAAGGAGCCTAGTGGGCTACAGTCTGTGGGGGTCACAAAAGGGTCAGATACAACCTAGCAACTAAACAAGAACACTGCTACTGGTAGAACTAAGATATAATAAGAAAGCACAAAGAAATAAGCAAAAAATGCATGGTTTAGCGGCAAGGAGGGAGCTGCCATCAATAATTGTCACGAACATGCATCCATCATCTATCCACCCATCCATCTATCCATGCATTCGTTCTTTGATGCCTGCCTACCATGTGCCAGGAACTCTTTTAGGTAAGAAAACAAAACAAAAATAAATCCTGCCCCTCAAAAAGCTATAGATTAGAGGGAGGTGGAGGCTGACACAAGTGACTTGGAAATACAATTGTAATAAATAGCCTGCAGTGAAAGTATGGATACTTAAGGATGTGAAGGCAAGTAAGAGGGGGATCCGATCTGGTCAGCGAGATCAGGGATGGGTGGGCTCCTTGAGGAAATATTATTTGAGCCTATAACTGTAAAAATAGTTCACATTCACCAAACATTATTTCCAAAGTGTCAACCACTCTGTTAAATGCCTTATGAGTATTATTCACATTCCCATAACAGCCTTAATGTTATTATAAGAATTCTAATAGGTACCACTGTCTTTTTCTTTTTTTTTCCTTCAGTTTTTCTTTTTTTGGCTGCACCATGAGGCTGGAAAGATCTTAGTTCCCCCCCCCCGGGGATCAAACCCGTGCCCTTGGCAGGGAAAGCAGTAAGTCCCAATCACTGGACGTAGGGAAAGTTCCGGTTCCGCTATTATATCATCTCCGCATTTTACAGAGGAGGATGCTGAGGCGCGGGGAGTTTAAGTAACCAGGCTGATGTTACACGGCCAGTAGGTGGCAGAACTGATATTCAAACTACTTACTGCTTGTAAGGGCTATGCCATTCATGAGATAGTGTGAAATGAATAGGCCAGGGGCTATCGGGGAGAGAAAGCATTCCAGGAAGCAGGATGCACGGGGTGTCTGTGATTGGAGACAGGATGGCCGAGACTGGGATGGGGCCCTCATGGTTGGGTCCAAGGCCATAGAGAGGGTGTCCCAGGCAAGCCATCTTGAAGAGGTCTTCCCCACCCTCTTCAGAGCAGGATCAGTCATCTCCACGTGGTGGTCTTCCACATGTAGACTGATTCACCTCCAGTGTCTCCCTGAGACCTTGCATGTAGCCAAGTGCCTCTGAGTGGGGCCGTCTAAAAATCTGTAGGAGTGTTTCTGGCTGAGTGGACAGTGACCAGAGATGCTACCTGTCTTGTAATGTTCAAAACAGCCCCACGCAATGAACGGTCCTGCTTCCTGCATAACTTTCCAACACTCCGCTGCAGAGTCATGTCGCTGAGAAACCTGCTCAAGGTCATCTGAGCCCAGAACCTCACTTTTCTTGCTTGTAAACACAAAGTATTTTTTTTAATAATTTATTTTTAACTGGAGGATAACCACTTTACAGTAGTGTGTTGGTTTCTGCCATATATTTTGCGTACTGTTGATGGACACTGAATTTGCCGGGAAAGTGATGACCATGCAAACCAAGAGGAGCCTGTACTTGTTTTGGTCGGAAATTTATGAAGAGTTTTGCAGGGTTTTAGAAAAAAACTGCATCAATGATGGTAACACAGCCTGTGGTTTCTGTGTCACCAGTAGAGCGGGCCTGACGCAGTCTGCTTTTGCGGCTGTCAATTCACAGTGTGAATGTCAATTCCCATGTCAGTTCTTACTCTAAGATTCTGTTGCATATTCAGGGGTGGCTATACCCAAGGGTTTACCTTTTGAACTACATCCATAAACTACTTTTGTTTTTCCTAATATTACAGCTTGGCATTATATTAATTTTTTTTAAATTTATGTATGTGTGCATAGGTTTCAGGAGCTATGCATTTCACTTCAAGAGAGTATGAAAATCTTTTTTTTTTTTTTTGACAGCGGGAGTTAGGTCTGCAGGGTTGAAGATCACTTGTTTGGCCTTACTGCTTTCCTCTCCCCAGATGCTGTGAGCAATGCATTGAGTCAGTGTGTGTTCAAAGTGGCCTGAAACTGTCGGGTGGCATCCTGAGGGACTTACTGCTCCCAGGACACAGCAGAGGAGAACACCAGGTGGCATCTGACATGTCACATCACACAGCCACTCCGCATCTGAGTGCCATCAGCTTCCTGCCTCTGTTCTCAGTCCTGCAGGCTCAGAAATCACACTAATCCCCTCCCACTCGCTGGTCTCCTGATCATTTCGTGGTTTCAGGAAGGGAGCCTAGGTTGCACCATGCAGGGTCCTGTTAAGAAGGGATGGCACGGGTTTACCAACACCACCCTGGCTCTCCTCCACCCTCCAGAGCATCTTTTCTAGCCCCTCATATGGTTTGCAAATATTTGCCTTGACAAGTTTAGAGGGAGACTAGGGGAGAACTTGCTTTAGTCCAGAAGGCTAGGCCCCTGCCTCAGAGCTTCTGCCTCAGCAGACTAGGGGTCCAGTGATCCGAATTCTAAACACATGCCCTGGGCCGTTCTGGGGTTGGAACCATGCTTCAAGAGATGTGACCGTGAGAGACAGAGTTTCTCCAAGTTTCCTCTTTGGGCTTATTCTCCTTCTTGAGTCTCTTTTGCTTCCCCGCTCATGACCTTAACTCCCCTCTTTGTGAAAGACGGTTTCCAAATCTCTGTTTCTAGCCTTAACTTTCCTCTGTTGTTCTGTACCTATCCCACCTCCTGAATGTTGCCCCTGAAACTGCACTTCACAAGTGAACAGGCTAAAAGCACTGATGTTAGACATTTCTTCAGTTTCACGGGGGAAGGGATACACACGCACAAATGGCCATCACGGTGGACGTGCTCTATCTAATGAAGGGCACGGCTGTGTAAGCACATGCCAACCACAACCCACCAACACACCTACTTCCTGCGATGACAGAGGCGAGGGGGAGGGAGGGGAGGAAGGGGAGGAGAGAGGCAACACAGGGGCAGGGGGCCGAGAGGTCCAAACTGTTACGTAGAAAATACACTACGAGGATGTATTGTGCAGCACGGGCATATAGCTAATATTCTGTAATAACCGTACATGGAGTGCAACCTCTAAAGCCCGTGAATCGCTACACTGTACACCCATACCTTATATAATACTGTACATCAACTATACTTCAATAAAGAGAGGCAGGAAGGTGAGGGGAGGGCTCAGTCCTGAACTTTACAGGCTGAGAAGCACATTCTGGGCAAGGGGGATGCAAATATACAAGCAGGAAGAAATGAGCAAAAAAAATCTGCAGAACAGACAAGGGCCTGGGGCAGGGACCTGGAGATGAGATGCATCGAGAAAGAAGAGAATCCTTGGAGCTGTATCCTGCCCTGGTCCCTGGGCCGCAGGGAGACAAGTCCCGGGGGTGGGGCGGTGGGGGCGGGACGAGCTGCGCCCACAGCAGGAAAAGGGAAGGAAGAAGACTGAGCCGTGGGGCTGCTAAGAGGGAGAGGATGGTGCAGTCAGTGGGGTGCAGGGCTTTCAGCACGGACAGGCCGCTGGACTCACTGACCTCAGGTAGGGTCTCAGAGCCGAACTCACGCCTTTGCCCACAAAGCAGAAAACCACCCCCACTCGCCCCGGGACCCATGGCCACTCACCCTGCGTCTCGTTCCTGACCCACGCGTTGATGGACGCACAGGCGGAGGCCGGGTCCTCGAAGTTCGCATTACGGACTTCACACTGGAACACGTCCTTGTTCCTCGTGACAAAGGGCACTTCCATCTTAGAGTCATTCTTCACAAACACAGCGTTGGCCACCGTCACGATGTCTTTATTCTTCTTGGAGACAATGGCCTTGTTGATCTTCTTTAACATCTTACCGACTCCTGAAGCAGAAAGGAGAAAATGCAGAGATATTTTCATAAGAATTCAAGGCTTTCTTTTTTTTTTTTTTAAATATCATCTAGAGTATGGAAAACAAGAACAGTATAATAAGAAAGATGAGTATGAGGAGCAAGAGACTAAATCATCTGATTTTTCAGTGGCCTCCTGTTAAGAAAAGAGGGGAGGGTGGAAAATAATATGTAACTGTTAACAACCCCTCAAGATCAACTGCAGGCTTCCCAGATGGCTCAGTGGTAAAGAATCCGCCTGCCAATGCAGGAGATGCAAGTTTGAACCCTGGGTTGGGAAGATCTCCTGGAGAAGGAAATGGCAAGCCACTCCAGTATTCTTGCCTGGGAAATCCCATGAACAGAGGAGTCTGGAGGGCTACAGTCAGTCCACGGATCGCAAAGTATCAGACATGACTGAGCACACAGACACACGAGATCAACTGTACGTCTTGCCTGAAAACAGGCACCTCCCCCGTGTAGACCTCGCTCTCCTGGAAGAGGTTCCTGGCACCAGGCCAACAGGGAGACTAGAACCCTCATCAGTTATGCACCCACGGGGGAATCAGCCCAAGGACTCTCCTAATCTGTCTCTCTTTTGAGGCGCTATTTCCTTTCCTGACAAAGATTTAATAGTTCAATTTCTTGTCTCTATTTTGAAAAAAAAAAAAAAAGGTATCAAGAAACATCAGAAAGACTATGAAAAACTGCCATGTGCCACCATCCAAGAACAATGTGATTTTTACTTGATACCAAGCTCACAAAGGGGATTCATTTTATGGTGACATAAGCTTTATTTTTGACTCCCTGGTGGCTCAGACAGTAAAGCATCTGTCTACAATCCGGGAGACCCGGGTTCAGTCCCTGGGCTGGGAAGATCTCCTGGAGCGGGAAATGGAAACCTGCTCCAGTACTCGTGCCCGGAAAATCCCATGGACGGAGGAGCCTAGTAGGCTACAGTCCATGGGGGTCACAAAGAGTTGGACATGACTGAGCGACTTTACTTTTCACTTTCCTTTAAGCTTTATTTTACACAAGCGACTTGTATGCACTCCATTTGGTTTCAGGGCATGGAAAAGAGGGAAAGAAGTCATAGAGGATGAAATGCGTGCCTACAAGAGAGCTTGACTCACAGATCCGTCTAACTCACTTGGGGTCCTTTCAAAATGACACTGTTCTAAAACAACCAGCAGGGTCACCTTGATGGTCACTCTGGAAGAGGGCAGGTGAGAGCCCCATGGTCCGGTCCTTTGTGAGGCCTCTGGGGACCCCACCCCTCGTGGGTTCTGAGAGGCGGGCCCAGCAGGAGCAGGCAGGCCCCCTGTATGATGAAGGGACCAGCCGCCGTCAGGGCCCAATCCTGGCACTCGTTCCTTCCAGCTGCATGGCCTCCTCCACCGGCCCCGGCCCCCTCCTCAGAAAAGGTCAGGGCAGGTCCTCCTCCCCTGCCCTGGATTGCCTCACCTCCCTCCACAACCCATGTACCGCCATCCTGAGTTCCCAGAGGCTGAGCCCAAACCAGAGCCTGACAGCCCACCCAGGCTCCCCCGGATGAGTCTGTCGTGTGAACTGATGGTGAGCGACTTTGGGTCAGGGGAGGTTGCCCACAGACCGATATGTCAACATTTCAGAAATACTACCTGACATGGATGTGGCTTGGCAGGGAAACAAACAAGAATCTAGTTGCTCTTTTAAAATGGTGTTGGCCGGCAGGGCCTGGCCGGCCCAGGGAGAGGCCAGGAACCCTATGGGTGGTTTGCTCTGAAGTTATAAATCACCAAGACTTCTGTGGGCTTCCAACGAGGGCAGCACAGTGTGTTCCAAGCATTTAGTCCTCCTCTGCTTCCAACAGGTGAAGGAACTGCAAACTCAAGAGGAGGTTTCACGCTGTGTAAACAAGAGTGAGGGCCAGCGTGGGAGGGCGGGGGCGGGTAGGCCTCTGGGGCTGGTGGCCCCAGAGGAGGCTGCTTAGAGAAGAATCAAGCTGGGGTGCAGAGGGAGGTGCTCAAGCTCCCAAACCCCCATCTCTCTCCTCTGCTCTGACAGTCAACAGGGTCAAGACTCCTAGAACCTGATGGCAAGTGGGAGTGGAAGAATGTGGGTGGGAAAGCACCTTCACTTCCCAATTAAGCAACCAAGAACCAGACGTGAGAAAGGAATTGTTCAAGGTCACGGTGTCTGCTGGTGCCAAAGACCAGCGCTGCCCCCCATACCCCATGCCCTGGAGGAGGTGGTGGATGGAGACTCGGGTAAGAAAACCTGAGCTAAGGCTGAGTGACAATGCTTGGAGATGTAAGCTCCTAAGTTTAGGCAGGTAATTCAAACAGGGTTTCCTTTCAAGAAAACAAAACCATTCCTATTGGGCCTTACTTGAAAAAGAAATCAAGCTTTTGAGTTTGCAATAGTGATAGAGTCACAGGAAGTTGCAAAACCATATATTTTTCCCTGTATATTTCTACCTTTCACCAATTTCCCAGTGATAGTATCTTGCATGATGGTAGGATACAGATCCACAACCAGGAAACTGCCACTGGCCCAGTCTCCCATGCACTTGTTTTACATGCATGCATGTGGGGTGTGCGTGTGTGTGTGCAGCTCTTTGCAATTTCACCCCCCATGGAGACTCATGTGTCCACCATCAGTGAAGACGCAGATGGATTCCCTAGCACAAGGCTCCCTGCTGCTGCCCTCCATGGTCACAGCCACCCACCTCCCCAAGCTTATGGATTTAAAAGCATATTCACAGCCATAATGCATTCTGAGCCCTGTACACCATGGGGGTGGGGCAGATGGGAAGTTTTGTTTGAGATGAGAAAACAGGAGCATCCAGAGATCAAGTGCCTGCCTGTAACCCTACAGCTGCCGAGCAAAGCCCAGAGCCCAGCTCTCCAGAGCGCCAGCATTGCCACTGGCCCCTAGAGGAGGCTGGTCCTCAGGCGCAGGGGGCGCTAGCGAGACCCCTCCCGGCTGAGCAAGGGGCCTTCCTGCCCGGGACACCTGCACAGCCAGGCCCAGACACACGCACCGTTCACGCCGTATCTCATCACCGTGGTGAGCTGCTTCTTGGTCCTGCCGTCGGCTCCCAGCTGTAGCATCCCCAGGACAGACGCGATCCCGTGCGGAGAAATGATGATGTTGTCATGAGGCTGGGACTTGACGATCTGATTGAACACCTGGATGCCCATGTCGGAGCCGAGTTCCTCCAGAGACAGAGGGTTGAACTGGGAGCACACAGAGGGCAACGTCACGGAGGCCACCAGGAAGAAGGGGAAATGCCAATTCATGGTTCCTTCCAGCAAGGACAACCTGAAAGAGGAGACGGAGAAAATATTTATGTTCTATACTGAACAAACATTTACGCAGGAACTACTTTGTACTCGGGATTCCCTGGTGGCTCAGTGGTAAAGAATCTGCCTGCCAAAGCAGGAGACACAGGTTCGATCCCTGGGTGGGCAAGATCCCCTGGAGAAGGAAATGGCAACCTTCTCCAATATTCTTGCCTGGAAAACCCACGAACAGAGGAGCCTGGCAGGCTACAGTCAAGGGGTCACAAAAAGAGTCGGACACGGCTCAGCGACTTAACAACAACAAAACAACTCTGTACCCAGGTGGCTATGATTTACTAAATTCAGTGTAACTGCAGATCTTTACTATAGTGAAGATAGAACAGCATAGATGAAACTGTTTTCCTTTATATTTTGTGAGGGGGATGGGAAGCTAGAGGAAGGAAACTTCCACTTGCTGGTCCCAAGACTGCGGCAAACACGACTCTAATCATTATTTCTTTTCCATAACCACCCTTCATCCCATCATACCAATATTTACTGAGCACCCGCAGTGTGCCAGGCCCTTGTCTAAGCGCTGAGCACAGACTGTAAAGAAAATGGTCATGAGCCCTGCCCTCCTGGAGCTTATATTCCAGAGGGGAGACAGAAAACCAGGAGGCAATAGAGTCCTTTCAGAGAGGGATCAGGGGCACAGCAGTATGAATGGTGATGTAAGTGTAGGAAGCAGTAGAGATGGGGCAGCATGGGCCTGGATGGGCAGGGAAGTCACTTCTGCAGAGGGACACACGTGCCAAGGCCAGAGTAACCAGAAGAAGTGCGGATCGGGGGAAAGGATGTGCCACGCAGAGGGGCAGAGGAGAAGCAGAGATGGGTTATCAGAGGTCGATATGGCTGCAATATAAGGGATGTGGGGAGGAGGGGAGGGGGAGGGGGTGAAGAAGAAAAAGGGGCCGGATTCTGAAGGGCTTGTCAAGCCCCATCTGGTTCTTGCATTTCATTCTACGGGTCGTGAGAAACCACTGGAGGGTTTGAAACAGGGAGTGAATCTCTCAGGTTGCTGAGATTATCTTATTAACTACACGTACACGATTTTTACCATAAGCATATGATTTTCTTAACTAAAGAATGCTTAATGAAATTAAATTTAAGTGAAAATAAATGTAAACCTGCAAGAGGGCAGAGCAATCGGAGACGGCATTGTTTACAGATATTGTCAGTTGTGGTGATTCCTTTGAAATACGCTTTCTTCTTTGATTACTGCTGAGCTTTCTTTGGCTATGACAAGTAAGAGGTAGGAAATTTACATGTGTTTATGGAAAAGCAAATACTCTCGTTAAATAAGAATTTGGAAGTGGCAGCTGGTAAAACCAACACAGAACTCAAGATGTGGCTAACCTGGCTCCTCCCTAGATCTGGGCTCCTGATGGGCACAAATTTCTCCAGGAAACAACTGGTCCTCCTGTCATATGCTTCCCTGGTGGCTCAGATGGTAAAGAATCTGCCTGCAGTGCAGGAGACCAGGGTTTGATCCCTGGGTCGGGAAGGAAGATCCCCTGGGGAAGGAAATGGCAACCTACTCCAGTATTCTTGCCTGGAGAATACCATGGACACTATGTGTATTTGCATGGGGAAGGTAGAGGGTGTGTCTTCAGAGAATAAGACAGAGGGGAGCCTTTTAGCAGAGGTAACCTGGAGGGGAAAATAGTGTCCATGTGCTCCAGGGAACAAAAGGGAACCAGGACAGCATCAGGCAAACACGGGAATGTGTGTTCCCTTAGTTCTTGTTTAGTCACTAAGTCGTGTCTGACTCTCTGCAACCACCAGGCTCCTCTGTCCATGGGATTTTTCAGGCAAGAATACTGGAGGGGGTTGCCATTTCCTTATCCAGGGGATCCTCCCGACCCAGGGATTGAAGCCAGGTCTCCTGCATTGGCGGATGGATTCTTTACCACTGAGCCACCTGGGAAGCTCCGTGTCTCTTGCCTTCCTCTCTACTTACTTTTCCTGCTCCCCACTCCAGGGGATGTTCAATAAATGCATGTGGGAGTAAACCTGATGCCTTATATATGTTCTATTTTTGCTAATTATTTTTCATTGCAGCAAAATAATGTTATTGAGCATGACTAGAAAATGATTCCTTTTAAAAAATTTATCTTATTTCTGTATTTCTGGCTGCACACAGGCTTTCTCTGGTTGTGGAGCATGGGCTCTAGGCTCGCAGGCTTAAGCAGCTGTTATGCACAGGGTTAGTTGCCCGACAGCATGTGGAATCTTCCTGGACCAGGGATTGAACCCCTGTCCGCTGCATTGGCAGGTGGATTCTTAACCACTGGAGCACCAGGAAAGTCCTAAGAAAATGATTCTGTTTAGTCCTGAACCTCACTCGCTTTTAGCTTCAAACGTTTTCCAACAGAGGAAAATGCACTAGGGTGGGAAGAGGCACCCACTACTTCCGCACCTGCTCCCCACTGAACATGCAGGGCCCCAAGGTGAACCACT
The DNA here is from genome assembly GCF_032405125.1 of Capricornis sumatraensis. Classification (NCBI taxonomy): domain Eukaryota; kingdom Metazoa; phylum Chordata; class Mammalia; order Artiodactyla; family Bovidae; genus Capricornis; species Capricornis sumatraensis. The sequence goes on from NC_091071.1 coordinate 156,718,580, forward strand.
AAGGGCACTGTTCAAAGATGATGGTGCAACATTCTTTATATTGGGAAACAAGCACGTTACAAAAAATTCAGAACATTCCGAGCTTAACTGTAGAATGGGAGTGTAAATACACCCTGTCTAAATTCAAAACATGTAAGTGACCTACATACACTCCCACTCAGGGCTTTCCTATGGCCAGAGTGGCCTAGTCTGACTTTGGCACCTTGGACTGGCTCTAATACCACAACAATCCTCTGAGTTTCTTTTGGCCTGGTTGACAATGCAGAGCTCCCCAATCCTGACTATGGAAGCTTTACTCAATGCATCTAAAAATTAGACATTAGACACTGTGTCCATCCCCTCTCCCTCCCTTCTTCTCCTTTTTTTTTTTTTTCTGGAAATAAATGCCCGCTTTAACCTTTGAGATACTACAAAGCCAGCATAAATATAAAACAGTTGGTACCATCTTTGTTACAAATCCGGTGACTGGTACCAACTTCATCAATCTGAACTGTTGACTCTAGCATTTTGGTGGACTCTGGCAGCTGCCTTCTATGTGCCATAATCCATACTCCCCAAACCTCCCAACAAAATTCTCCCGGATTAGCAAATATTTGAATCTGCATACTCAGAAAGGACACCAAATTGGTTTGGCCTCTGCTAGCTTAAAGTTGATTTATCCAAACACTACAGATTTATGTAGAAGATTGTAAAACGGGTAGAAAGGATCAGTAACAAGAAAAAGCTATGTTCCAAGGTCTTGCAATCAGCAAAGACTGTCTCCCAAATAAATAGCCACCTTATTTAGCAGAATTTTGCTTGGTTGTGAATTTTAGCTAAAAGAACAGCTTCATTATAAAGTGGGGGAAGTCTGCCAGGGGTGTTTTTCTTGGTTCCTTGGATTGGGAAGTTTTTGAGAGATGTCTGTGTGTAGTTTCATAACAGTACACTGGGACAGGGTCTGAGGCTGTGCAGAACTTGGAATCAGAGCTGTTTGTGATTGATGTTCTGGGCATAACTTCTTCTTGGCTTCAGTTTCATAGGCTAAATGCTCAGCTGTCTAAACTTACCTGGCTTGTGCGCATGTCTAAGATTAAGCTTTTACTTCTTCCCAAAGTTCCGTAGCCAGGACAGTGAGTATTAATCCAAACATTACTATCGGCTGATAACATTCCTGATATGAATACATATTCATGTTCAAACAGTCTTTTACATGAAATAACTGGTAGAGTTATCAGGCTTTGAAATGCTTACTCTCTAGAAGGAAGAGATTCTCATTATGGGAGGAACATAATATCCTATTTTATTTTTTTAAGAGAAAATTACACTTTAAACATTCAGGTAAAAGAAGGAATAAAGATGTCGCCCAAATGTATTACACAGCATCAATATGGACGATCCTAAGTCTATTTAAATGGTTCAATTGCTTGAATAATCTTTTCATAGTAGTGAAGTCTCCACTTTAAGCCATTCTTATAGGGAGATCACAAACCTATAAATAAAGTCATTATTACAGGTGAAAATGAAAGTCGCTCAGTCATGTCCAACTCTTTGCAATAGTCCATGGAATTCTCCAGGCCAGAATACTGGAGTGGGTAGCTTTTCCCTTCTCCAAGGGATCTTCCCAACCCAGGGATTGAACCCAGGTCTCCCACATTGCAGGCAGATTTTTTTACCAGCTGAGCCACAAGGGAAGCCCATTATTACAGGTATATTTTTCCAAATGTGGGCTTCTGTTTCCCCATGAACTTCTAGTTTCTCTTACTTCAAATCTTTCCTTTCCAGAGTGAGGAATGTTTTTGAGCTTTAAGTGAGATTTTGTGTTGTAAATTTGGCTTCCCAGATGGCACTAATGGTGAAGAACCCGCCAGCCGATGCAGGAAACACGAGAGACGTGGGTTTGATCCCTAGGTCATGAAGATCCCCTGGAAAAGGAAATGGCAACACACTACAGTATTCTTGCCTGGAGAATCCCATGGACAGAGGAGCCTGGTGGGCTAGTCTGTAGGGTTGCAAAGAGTCGGACACGACTAAAGCAGCTCGGCGTGCATGCACACACACAGTGTTGTAAATAATGGGTTCGCAGCTTTGCAAACAGGGCTTCCCTGGTGGCTCAGTCAGGAAAGAATCCGCCTGCATTCCGGGAAGCAGGTTTGATCGCTAGGTCAGGAAGATCCCCTGGAGGAGATGGTAACCTACTCCAGTATTCTTGCCTGGAGAATCCCATGGACAGAGGAGCCTAGCAGGCCACAGTCTATGGGGTCACAAGAGTTGAACACAACTTAGCAACTAAACCACCATCAGCGTTGCAAATGCCAGACTCAGAGAGCACTCTGACCACCTATATAAATGTACCACCTATCAAGGGCAGCCATTAGAGAAACACACTCTTTACAGGCCCTGTGACTCAACCATCACTTCTAGAAAGATGATGGCTCCAATGTGCAGCTCAAATGCTCAGCCAGTGCCATGGCTTCAGTGCCATGCTTCCCGCTGTTTGCTGACTATTTTCATCTGATCGTGCAGGATACTATCTCGGCCTGAAAACCCTTCACTGGTGGGTTGTGGAGGGCCACTGGCCTGAAATCTCTCATATTTATTTGGCCACCCTGGGTCTTCGTTGTGGCACATGCGATATTTGATCTTCACTGTGGGATCCTTTTTAGTCGCAGCATACAAACTCTTAGTTGTGGCACGCGGGATCTAGTTGCCTGACCTGGCATCGAACCCGGGCCCCCTGCATTGGGAGCGTGGAACCTTAGCCACTGGACCACCAGGAAAGTCCCCAACTCTTCTCTTAAAGGGCTGGTTTCCCGTGACTGGGTCTGTGGCATTGCTTCTCTCCCTGGCCCTCCACCTAGCACACCAGGGCTTCCCCCAACTCCTTCCATGGCCTGTGGGAAGTATTCCCTTATTGTCTCCGATGGTACTAGCCACCCCCTTCTCTGAATCCCCATAGCATTTTCTATCTACACCTCTCATTTTGTTTTTCAAGCATTTTCCTCCCTCCCACCTAGACTGGAAGTTCACAGAAAGCAGGCCCAGAGCGCTTTAGAACCCCCATGCCCTCAGGCTCTCGTTTAGGGCCCCGCCATTGGGGAGGAAAGCTAAATCTGAGGTCTAATCCAGCTATGTGAGGGTTTGGTCTGGAATACAAGGTGCTCTAGAAATATTTCAGGCCAGCAGTCCCCAACCTTTCTGGCACCAGGGACCAGTTTCATGGAAGACGGTTTTTCCATGCACCAAAGATGGGAGTGGGGGGGGATGGTTTCAGGGTGACCTGCACAAGGAACATACAACCTAGCTCTCTTGCATGCATAGCTCACAGTAGGGTTAGTACTCCCGTGAGAATCTATTGCCACGGCTGCTGGGACAAGAGGCGGAGCTTGGGATGTAATGCGAGTGATGGGGGACGGCTGTAAATACAGATGTTTTGCTCACTTCCTGCTGTGCAGCCTGGTTCCTAACAGGCCATAGGGCAGTACTGGGACCCCTGTTTTAAGCAACTAAAAGTGAGAAGATGTCACATACAATCTAGATGTAGAGTTCTCAGGAAAAAGGAAAATTGATGGGTATCTGGTAACACAGGGCCCTTATTCCCACGGCAGACATCCAGCACAGCAACCGCCCCTGGTGCTGACGCCTGCTTTTCTGCTTCCCTGGTTCCCTCTGCACCCCACTGCCTCATCCCCGCCGGTTACCATCGCTCACATTACCTCCCTCGTAGAAAGGCCTTGTGGCCAGATTCCTGCAGTCAGTTAAACAATGGGGGACCAGTAGAGCTGGTCACAAAAGATGAAGCTTATTTTCAATCTTATAAATTCTCTCTCTCTCTCTCTTTTTTTTTAACAAAACAAAACATCTTTTACACAGAACACATGAGCAAATGATAAGTAATATACTTGTCAGCTCAAATGATAAATAATGTGATATCTGTCAAGTCTATTTAAAATAACAAATAAGATGTCTATAAACAGTTTTGGGGGGAAAACACTGGAAAGACTCTTCTGGTGCCAACTCTTAGCCAGATGATTCCCATCTGTTTTAAGAGGACACAGGAGTGTCTAATAAAAAATGCTCCATCCCTTCTTATTCTCCAAAATATGTTTCAAGTGATGTATTTGGTAAAATGTATATATTTAAAAAATCTTTCTGTCAGAAAAGATTTCAAGTATATGCAAAAATAAATCCTCAATACCTAACATCCAGATAAAATAACTGTTAACTCGTGGCTTATTTTCTTTTAAAATCAAAGATTATTTTGGAAGTAAATGATAGACAGTATATAATTCAAAGTATTTTCAATATATACTCTAAACCTAAGGAATACATACACATATTATCCCCCTCAAAAATTAATAACTATTTATTATGTTAAATATCTAATCAGTGTTCAAATTTCCCCAATAGTCTTCCATTTTTGCAGTTTATTTAAATCGGGATCTAAATAAGCTCCATACCTGGCAACTGGTTGACATGTCTCTTGTCTTTTTAAAAATCTTTCCCTGGTTACTTTATTTTTAACTTTTTCCTGGGAAGTCTTTCTTTGAAGAGACCAATTTGTTTGTTCCATCATTTCCCAGTCTAGACTTTGCTGACTGCATTCATGTGATGCTGTTTAACAAGCTCCTCTGCCTTCCTTACTTTCTGTAAACCCATACTTAGACCTAGAACACTGGTCTGCAAACTCCTGGGTCCGATCTGGCCACACTTTGTTGCTTCGTCTCCGGCTGCATTTAAGCTCCTACCGCAAGTTGAACAGAGAGCTGCCCAGTTGGACCGCAAAGCCAAGAAACATTTACTACCTGGCCCTTCATAGGAAGTTTGCCAACGTCCACTCCAGAGGCTGATCAGATTTATATCTCTTTTTTTGAAGGAGTATTTCACAGAGGTTTTGTACAAGGGGCTGGAATCAGGAGACAGAGGCTGTATGTGTCTTTTTTGTGATGTTAGCACTTACTCATGATCATTGCCTAAGTGCATTGTTTTATTACGGCTTGCCAAATGGTGCTGTTGTAATTCTTTCTTTCTTTATTAGTTGGAATATTTCTACAAAAAGAAATTTCCCATAACCAACTATTTGGTTGTCTTGAGGTTCAGTTTGTATAGCAAAGGCAATAATCCATTCCTTATATCATTCTCCAAATAATGACTTGGTTACTCAGAATTCTTAATGTTAACCAGAGGGGGTTTCCTTGTTTGTTTGCTTAGTATAATTATGAACGCATGTTTTCCAACATATTTTAAGGCTTTTGATTGACTGAGATGCTATTACTTTTATTGATGCTCAGAACAAGCCTCTTCAGGCTGGCCCCTGAACCTTTTATATGACCCTGCAGTCTCAATAGCTTCCTTGTTTCTGGTTTGGCAAGATGTTCTAGGCTTGTTTGACATACTTCCTGTCCCAGTTGGAACCAGATACTTCTCTAGGGAACTCTGGTTCCTTTTAGTGGGAGACAATATTTAGAGACCACAATCTGAGTATCTTGATCAAATAAACCCTAAATTAACCGTGGGGATACTGGGCAACAACAATGTGGAAAAATACAAAATCCATTTACATCTCTCTCTGGACTACAGCCAAATATTAAAATTCAAATTATGGAAGACAGATTGCTTATATGTGAACTAGTTTGCTTCCCAGGACTATACAGCCCTTATAGTCCTGGATGCTGAGAAGATGAGGGTATGAGCTGGGCATGAAAAGTTGGGCTAGGATAATTAAAACAGATCACCCTCATGTGGAGGTGGTAAGTCTCCTGGATCGACCCCATCCTGAGTGAGACCCTAACAATGCAAGCTCCTAGAATGAACAACTGGCCCACAGCATGACAAGGAGAGTCCCCCAGTTTACCAGGGGAAGAGGGGAGGCATGACAATCAGCTCCCTCCCCTTGATAAATGCTGACACATTCTCAAGTATTAGGAAACTGGAAACGGTTAATATCCTTCTGATTTCAGTGCTTCTAGGATCCTGGTTCTCGGAAACTAAGACCCTTCAATAATTTGCCTCTGGATTAACCAATTCTTCTAGCAGGGGGCTACAGGAGGTAGAGAAAAAGAACAGCATATCAGATTATATTAGAATCATGACATCTCCCAACAGATTTCTTGATAGAGCTTCCCAAAGAAGTAAATGTGAAGGAAAGGCATTGGGCTGCCAGATTGAGACCTCTAAGAGGCCTGAAGTAGGACTGTGCTGCCTATGCAGGCCAATGCTTCTCACCAATGCTCTGCCAACAGGCAATGGCCTAACTGGTAAGAGTACTTGGCAAGAGGCAGCCTGGAGAACTTAGGAGTTGCCCTATGGAGGTGAAGTCCATGTCTGTAAAATGACTGTAGCTGTTAATGCACAAGTATCTGTGGTTAAGTCTGGTCCTATGATGGAGAGAGGGGGACTCCAGTCCCTCAAACCTCTACAAACATTACTGATAAATGTCCACCAGAATCTGTCCTCGTTGCCAAATATCTACCACATTCTCTTAAGATAGAAAATTAGATAAACAAGCAAAAGGAAAGGGCATCTTGATATCCTTCTTGGGAAGGTATGGAGTGTTATCTGAGTGAGTTAGCATTCCTAAGACTTAAGAGAACAAACAGGAAATGCCAGCTGATCAAAGTGACAGCAGCTTGGTGGTTTTAAAATGTCTCCTTTCAGGTTACTAGAGAGAGGCTTAGAGAGACCTCTTTGGATTTTTTTCTTAAATTTTTTAAGACTTCAAAGCAGATGCTTGATCTGTGACACTAATTCCTTTTGCCAAAAAGGAACCTAAAAATTCCCAGGAAAGAAATGTTCAGCTACAGAAATGTATGGCAACAGCGTCTAAAAGGTTCCTTCAACCAAGAGACACGTATTGTAAGTATGCTCTAACTAACATCCAAGTGCCTTTCATCCACACACCATTCATTCTGAAATCTCTTTTGGGGTGAAAGGGAAAGGCTAGGAGAAAGAAGGTAATTGGGGTTTTGTTAGTTTTCCATCTCTTTTTTTATGGTTCTTTTTTTAAAAATTGAGAATTGTCCAACTTTTAAAATATTTAAAATTGTCCAACTTTTATCTTTTAAGATAATGGGACATTTATTTTCTTTTCCTCTAAGTGTCAGGGGAATTTTATCTAAGGTTCAAATCTTAGTTTTACCATCCACTAACAAAGAGATCCAAGGCAAGTCACAATCTTCATCAACTTCAGCTTTCTCGTTTACCATATTAGAAATTGAATTTCAAGGGTGGTCATGGGAATTCCATCTGCACAACAGAAAGACAGACAGGACCGGAGCACAGTGCCTGGCTCAGAGCAGGGGGCTCAGTAAATGTTGTCTCGTCTCCCTCGATGCTCAAACAGTCTCTGATTTTCATTTCAATAGCTATTAAGAAAGTCTCAAGGATTGAGCTAAGAAAACAGGTCAAACAATACTTCCACCTTAATAGAACCCTGTCTGTATATTTACAACTTCTTTAGACTATTTACAGAAAAGGAGAGAGCAACCCACTCCAGTATTCTTGCTTGGAGAATCCCATGGACAGAGGAGCCTGGCAGGCTACAGTTCACGGGGTTGCAAGAGTCAGACATGACTGAGTGACGAAACCATCACAAGACTATTTACACAGAGCAGTACAGTGCTGGTGTGTTCCCACTTCTTTATAAGAGAAAGAAGGGGTTTTATATGGTGGGAGTGGAGATAGGTAGGGCTTCCCGAGTGGCGCAGTGGTAAAGAATCCACCTGCTGAGGCAGGAGACGCAGGTGTCAGAAAGATCTCCTGTAAGAGGAAATGGCAACCCATTCCAGTATTCTTACCTGGGAAATCCCTTGGACAGGTGAACCTGGCAGGCTTCATCCACGGGGCCACAAAGACTTTCACAAGACTGAGCAACTGAGCATAGGAGGCAGGTAAGTATGTTCCAAAAAACCTTTAATGGTTGTGTGATATGTGTTTTTAGGCTGCTGACTTGGGCCATTAAATGTTTTACATGTGATGTCAAGTTCTATAGACTTCCTTATTGACAAATCTTTAAGACACAACCGTTTATATGGATGACTTTCTAATCAATAGCCTAAAATATTAGAATGATACGGACTGGTGGTTCTCAATCTTTAGAACAAGGCAGCACATTTTTGAGACCTAAGAAAAGTATTACAGATGCTTCATGATGAATTATATTTTTAGTACTGGTGAAAAGACACAATAAAATACTACCATGAATCCATAAACACCATTAAAATGCAAATTATATCTATCTATACATAGTAGCATCTTGATATATTTTAAGACAATCATGTTTTGAAATATCATTTATTCAGTCTATACTGAAAGTCAGACCAGGAACATGACTTTTCTGACCCTTGAGAATAACTCTGTTGTCATCTACAGGTCTTCAATTCATAGGTGAGAAATCAATGCTCTCTAGACTTGTTGCTCAAAAAAAAAAAAAAAGAGTGAACAGTAAGTGCTGAAAGTGTAAATTGATAAAATTCTCTCTGAAAAACAATTCTTGGTATGAAAATTCTTAAAAGTGTGTATACCTACTGGAACAGTAAGAGCTCTTCAATCTTAAGGTAACAATAATAATTATAAAAGATTTGAGCCTAAAAAGTTTCACTGTGGAGTTGTTTCTCATAGCAAAATCACCACAATATTATTTGCATTAGATAAATGCAACAGCAATGATCACTGCAACCTAAATTTCCAAGGGAGGGACACCGTGGGTGACCTCTTAGCAGCTCTGTGCCCTTTTCCTCCAGCTTCTGTGTGCTTTGATGCTAACTGTATATACCCGTTATTTTCAGAGGCTTGCCACTGCGAGTTGGAACCCACAATCTTAGTCAGTTGTAAGTGGCTGGGAGGTTATATACACCATTCTGCCCAGAAAAATTAAATAAACCTCCCAGCTCATACAGATCATACAAGGTGAAGAGATGTCTGAAAACTGACACATTTAGCCAGTCTATCATGCTGACTCTTGGGATGTAGTTTAAAGGGTCAGCTGAGGGAAAAGTAAAGAAACACTGCCTTCTTTCTCCCTCTCCGTCCTGTGCTTAAATCATCAAATACTCAGAGTAAACAAGTGACCACAGCTCTGCAGAGCACAGGGACTGAGCAGAATGCTTGTGCCTCTAGGGCCATGGTTCCAGCTGGGAGGGGGGTGACACTGCCCCCCACCCCCAGCCCAAGGGACATCTGGCAACGTCCGGAGATGCTTGGGTTTGCCCTACGTGGGAGGGGGTGCTACTGGCTTTTCACGGGTTGAGGCCAGGGACGCTGCCTGAGACGGCTCCCCGCTGCAAAGAGACATCCAGCCCCAAATGTTAGTTGTGCCAAGGATAAGAAGGCTGTTCCAAAGCACAAAAAAGCACACACGTGCACTCTTCCCCGTGTATCACGACTGACTTTCCTTAACTTAGAATCGAGGCCTCAGTCTGATCACAGACTTGTTTCTTGTCAAAGGGACAAATGTCACAGTAACTCTCCTTGTAACTCTGGGCCCAAGGCTTTTCTACCTAGGGGAGGGAGGCATCCTACCCATCCCTTTCGGGAATCCCAGACGGGAAGCTTTGTGTTACCATTAGAGAAAGCTGTGGCCTGTCAGCCGCCTTATCAAAGCGGGCTCTTCTACAAGCCTGTGAAGTTCTGCAGCTGGAGCGGGGGTGGTGCCCATGTCACCCCGAGCCCCCTGCAAGGTGCAGCATGGATGGCATTAACAGCAGGCGCAGCTGTTCCTGCACCGTGGGAGGACCAGCCCAAGCGTTCCTCTGCTGTGGCTCACCCCGATGTCCCTCCCATAAAGCAGGAGCAACCAGTCAATACCCCCATCAGCCTGGCCCTCCCCACTGCCTACTCCTCCACACCCAGTGGTCCTTTCTTTCTCCGCCCCCCGTCCCCCTCAATGGCTCAGTGGTAAAGAATCCATCTGCCAATGCAGGAGATGCAAGGGACACAGGTTTGATCCCTGGAGAAGGAAACGGCAACCCACTCCAGCATTCTTGCTTGGAAAATTTCATAGACGGAGGAGCCTGGCAGGCTACAGTCCATGGGGTCACAAAGGGTTGGATGTGACTGAGCACGCACACAAAGCAAAGCCCTCTCTATCATTCAGGCTCACGGCACCAAAACTGCCAGGTACAGAGAAAAGCCTAAACCGCTCACACATACCCTACATTTATACTTACGGCTGACTGCGCTTACTCCTTGGCATGTTTCTGAACTAATCATATTCAGTTACATGCTTAGCTAAGCAAAACTGAGCCCAAACCTCTATTTTCCTCCCTTTCCTCATGAAAAGGGAGCAGAGGCCAGCAAGAGAGGGAAGGAGACTCAGCTGATGAATGCTGAATTGCGTCTCCAGGCAAGCCCTGCACCAAATCACCCACAAAATGCCACCTGCAGGAGGTTCCCGTTCTGCCCGTAAAGATGCTCCTCGAAAGGAGCATTCAGAGGTAGTGGGAGGCCTCCCAGCTCTGGGAATGATGGAGGTGCTTTTTCTAGGCTCTGAGGGCCCCTGCCCTGGCAGTGTTAACCGAGGATGTGGGCTTTAATCAGGCAGGAAGTCGAAGACTCCTGCATCCTTGCTCCAGGCAGCAGGGGAAGGGGGTAAGGAAGCCGTACTCAGCTAAGAAGAGAGGAACTCTAGATTTCGAAGGCTCAAATTCACAATGAAACCTGCTTGGTTCTTTTGAAATCAGGTGGTCTTTCTGAGGATGTCACATAAAGAACTGTTCAATGAGGAGGTACCGTTCGTCCATTTATCAATTTCACAAATATTTACAAAGCACTGGTGTGCCAGGAAGAGGACTAGGGGGAGAACCTGGACAGAATGGGCTCGGTGCCTACCCTCTGGAACAGTCTAGTGACGCGGTTCTCCACCGGGGTGGTCTGTCCCCCAGGGAACATCTGGCAACAGCTGGAGGTCTTTGGTCATGATAACTGGGTGTAGGGGGTAGGGTGCTATGGGCACCTAGTGGGCAGAGGCCAGGGTGGTGCTCAACACCCTCCAAGGCTCAGGACAGCCCTGCACAAGGACATGTTCACTCCAAAACATCAAGAGGGTAGAGGTTAGAAACCTTGGTCTAGAGGGAAACAGATTTCAATGAGACCATCATGAATCCTGGGTGGATGTTTACATTCATACTGACATATCTGCTTTGCAAGTGCTCTGACAGCAAGTACAACGGACAATAGAGGAGCTGAGACACACCTGGGGAGAAGAAGGGACAGGCAGGGGCCGGGGAGGTGCTCTGAGGAAGGGCCAGCCTTGCAGGATGAGCTTGAAAGGACAAAGCAGGAGGGGGCTGGGGGCAGGGGAGAGTGCTCCAACAGAGGATCTCATGTGCAAAAAAGTTTTATGTTAGGAGGTCCTGTGGATGGTTCTGGAAACAGAGATTTTGATTTTTTTTTTTTTTTAAACTCCATCGTCATTCTACAGTCCTTGTAGGACCAGGTCTACCCTGGGGCCATAATCTTAAGGAACAACTCATCATGACACACACCTCCTGAGTCTAAACTAGACGGAGGCTGGAAGAACAACGCTTCACACTCCAATATCCATCCTGCCCCCTCACATCTGCCTTCGGGACCCACGATCAGACGCTGCACGTTAAAGGAGGCAGGAATCTATTTTGTCTTAGATTTGAAATTAAAAGTATGACTCCCAAAATGAAAAACTGATGAACTAGACCTGGTGGCTCACTGGTAAAGAATTTGCCTGCCAATTTGCCAGGTTTGATCCCTAGGTCGGGAAGATCCCCTGGAGAAGGGAATGGCTACCCACCCCAGTATTCTTGCCTGGAGCTGGAGAATTCTACGGATAGAGGAGCCTAGTAGAGAGTAGGACACTACTGAGCAACTAACACTTTCACTTTTCATTTTCATCAAAAATAAAAACATTTGCTCTAAACAAACTTATGGTTGCCAGGGGAAAGGATAGGGGAACAGATAGTTTGGGAGCTGGGAATGGACATATACACACTGCTATATTTAAAATGGATAACTAACAAGGACCTACTTCTGTACAGCACAGAGAACTCAGCTCAATTGTATGTGACAGCCTGGATGGGAGGGGAGTTTGGAGGAGAATGGACACATGGATTCTATATGGCTGAGTCCCTTTGGTATTCACCAAACTATCACAGCATTGTTAATTGGCTATGCCCCAATACAAACTAAAAAGCTAAAAAAAAATTTGTTCTACCAAGGACTCTGCAAGGATGATGAAAAGACAAGCTACGGATTAGGAGAAAATATTTGCAAACATCCTATCTAAGAAAAGTCTAATATGGTATCTAGAACACACAAACAACTCTCATAACATAAAAGTTAAAAACAAACAAACAATTCAATCTGAAAATGGGCCAAAGAAACAGACTGACATTTCCTTGAAGAGAACATACAAAAGGCAAATAAGCCCATGAAAAGATATCCAACATCATGAGCCATTCAGTTCAGTTCACTCAGTCGTGTCCGACTCTTTGCAACCCCATGAATCGCAGCACGCCAGGCCTCCTTGTGCATCACCAACTCCTAGAGTTCACTCAAACTCATGCCTATCGAGTCAGTGATGCCATCCAGCCATCTCATCCTCTGTCCTCCCCTTCACCTCCTGCCCCAAATCCCTCCCAGCATCAGAGTCTTTTCCAATGAGTCAACTCTTCTCATGAGGTGGCCAAAGTATTGGAGTTTCAGCTTCAGCATCAGTCCTTCCAATGAACTCCCAGGACTGATCTCCTTTAGGATGGACTAATTGGACCTCCATGCAGTCCAAGGGACTCTCAAGAGTCTTCTCCAACACCACAGTTCAAAGGCATCAATTCTTCGACGCTCAGGTTTCTTCACAGTCCAACTCTTACATCCATACATGACCACAGGAAAAACCATAGCCTTGACTAGACGGACCTTTGTTGGCAAAGTAATGTCTCTGCTTTTGAATATGCTACCTAGGTTGGTCATAACTTTTCTTCCCAGGAGTAAGCATCTTTTAATTTCATGGCTGCAGTCACCATCTACAGTGATTTTTGGAGCCCCAAAAAATAAAGTCTGACACTGTTTCCCCTGTTTCCCCATCTATTTCCCATGAAGTGATGGGACCAGACGCCATGATCTTTGTTTTCTGAATGTTGAGCTTTAAGCCAACCTTTTTACTCTCCTTTTTCACTTTCATCAAGAGGCTCTTTAGCTCCTCTTCACTTTCTGCCATGAGGGTGGTGTCATCTGCATATCTGAGGTTATTGATATTTCTCCCGCAATCTTGATTCCAGCTTGTGCTTCTTCCAGCCCAGCGTTTCTCATGATGTACTCTGCACAGAAGTTACATAAGCAGGGTGACAACATACAGCCTTGACATACTCCTTTTCCTATCTGGAATCAGACAGTTGTTCCATGTTCAGTTCTAACTGTTGCTTCCTGACCTGCATATAAGTTTCTCAAGAGGTAGGTCAGGTGGTCTGGTATTCCCATCTCTTTCAGAATTTTCCACAGTTCATTGTGATCCACACAGTCAAAGGCTTTGGCATAGTCAATAAAGCAGAAATAGATGTTTTTCTGGAACTCTCTTAGGGAAACACAAATTAAAACACCACCACAGGCTGGTACTATGCACCTATCAGAACAGCTAAAGTAAAACCTAGTGATAATACCAAATGCTGGAGAAGATGCAGAGAATCTAGATCGCTTACACATTGCTAGTGGGAAGGTAAAAGGGTACAGCCATTCAAGGCAACAGTTTGGCAGTTTCTTGTATGTGTTGAACCATACGATCCAGCTATCTTAAACTTTATCTAAGAGAAATGGAAACTCATCATCACACAAAAACCTGCACCAATGTTGTAGCAGCTTTATCTGTAATAGCTTCAAACTGGAAACAACCAAGACCTACTTCAACAAGCAACTGGTTAAATTAACTGTGGCACATCCTACATGGAACACAGCACAAAGAAGGGACAAGCCGTGGATACACACTGCAACTGGGATGGGTCTCAAGGGAACTGTGCTGAGTGAAAAAAGTCAATTCAAAGGGTTACCCACTAGGAAATTCTCTAGCAGTCTGGGGGTTAGGACTGAATGCTTTCACTGCTGGGGCCCAGGTTCAATGCCTGGTTGGGAAACTAAGACCTCCTACAAATCACACGGCACAGCCAAAACAACAACAAACCGAAAGCCCCAAAATCACGTATGCTGTATGATTCCATTGGTAAAATAGTTTTAAAATAACAAAATTATAGAGATGGAGAACATACTAGTGGTAACCAGGAATCAGCAGTCTGAGAGGGAGATGGGTGGATGTGACTGTAAGGCTGACGTGAGAGGTCCTGATGATGAAACTGTTCTGTGTCTCGACTATGGAAGTAACACGAATCTACAATATGATAAAACTGCATAGGAGTCAGTACACACACACACACACACAAGTACATGTAAAACTGGACGAAATCTGAACAAGGTGGAGGATTCTACAATTCAATGCTAATGTCTTAGTTGCAGTACTGTAGTTATAGTATATATTGCTGGGTACTACAGTTGGGCAAGGGCTTTCCAGGTGGTACAGTGGTGAAGAATCTGCCTGCTAATGCAGGAGACGCAAGACATATAGGTTTGATCCCTGGGTTAGGAAGATCTCCTGGCATGGGAAATGACAACACACTCCAGTATTCTTGCCTGGAAGATTCCATGGACAGAGGAGCCTGGCAAGCTACAGTCCATGGGGTCGCAAGAAGTTGGATATAACTGAGCGACTAAACACACACACACACACACACACACACACACATAGTTGTGCAAGATGATACCTTTGTAGGAACTAGGTGAAGGGTTAGAGGCAATTTCCCTCTACTGTTTTTTGTTATGGCATCTTAAAATGAAAAATTAAAAATAAAAAGCATTATTTTAAAATTTTAGTCAGCAAATGCACCTAAGACAGACCTTTGCATTATCTACTTTCTTTTCCCAATACTGCAAGCACCCTAAAAATGTCAATATTCTAAAAAAAAAAAAAAGTCAAAACTACGTGTCTGAATAATTCTGCCTTTTCATAATTCTTTGAGAGAGCACCAATTCTTAGCTGTCTTGGCCACTGTAAGCTCCGGAGACAAACCACTCAAATTCAAACCGGGTCCCCCACCAATTCACTGCCTGATTTCTGACAAGCGCTATACTTCACCTCCCTACTGCACAGGGCATGTAACAGTGGTCCCTGCTGATGCGCTGATGTGAGGAATACAAAAGGGCGGCACGGCTCAGGTTCTTCGGACAGTTCCTGAACACCAAGGAGCCCTTGGGTCTCTGTCCTCAGTCTCCGAACAGCGACTCTTCAGCCCATCCTAACAGTTCATCTTCAACTGCAAAACTTCCCCAAATTCCAATCTCTGAAAATCAAAGGGAATTGTTAAAGCTGCCTTTTCTGTTTTACTCATGGTCTCTTTGAAACTGTGGGCCGTTGCCTTCATTTCTCTGGGCCTCAAGGATCTACTGTATGACTTTATCGTGGTTTCACGTGAGGGCGCAGGTCCTCAGGGAGGGGACCTGAGAGCAGCCCTGCCCTCCCAGGGCAGCAGCTGGGCCCCGTGAAGCCCCCTCGAACAGCCCTGGTGATGGTGTCAGGGCTGCTCTGGAAACGGTTTTTGTTTTTTTTTTTTACAAAAATGTATCTGATGTCACTGGGTGACCTGATATGGGTATCAGGCTCCAGTGACTTCCTGGTGCTCCTTCTGAGACTGCCAGGCTCAGGCATAAGAAGACATGTTTCCTACCAGCTGAAAATGAAATAGGGCAGGACCAGACCGATAAAATTCAGAAAAGAGTTTCAGCGTGGTAAAGCCAGACCAGCCCTGTCTCAGAAGCGTGAATGGTGAGCAGAGTCTCATTACTGCTTTATTTACTTAGGTGGAGGGGAAGTCTAATACAGAAAATGCTTGATGATTGCCCAAGGAAGCCATTTAGAAATCACTCTGAGCTGCACTGGAAAGCCTATTATGATGGTAACTGGAGAGAAGAAGCAACCCAGGAGAAATATGTTAGATTTTAGCTCACAGTTCAGTTCAGTTCAGTTGCTCAGTCGTGTCTGACTCTTTGCAACCCCATGAATCGCAGCACGCCAGGCCTCCCTGTCCATCACAAACTCCCGGAGTTTACTCAAACTCATGTCCATCAAGTCGGTGATGTCATCCAGCCATCTCATCCTCTGACCTCCCCTTCTCCTCCTGCCCCCAATCCCTCCCAGCATCAGAGTATTTTCCAATGAGTCACACGAGATGGCAAAGTATTGGAGTTTCAGCTTTACCATCAGTCCTTCCAATGAACACCCAGGACTGATCTCCTTTAGGATGGACTAATTGGACCTCCATGCAGTCCAAGGGACTCTCAAGAGTCTTCTCCAACACCACAGTTCAAAAGCATCAATTCTTTGGCGCTCAGGTTTCTTCACAGTCCAACTCTCACATCCATACATGACCACTGGAAAAACCATAGCCTTGACTAGAGGGACCTTTGTTAGCAAAGTAATCTCTCTGCTTTTTAAGATGCTATCTAGGTTGGTCATAACTTTCCTTCCAAGGAGTAAGCATCTTTTAATTTCATGGCTACAATCACCATCTGCAGTGATTTTGGAGCCCCAAAAAACAAAGTCTGACACTGTTTCTACTGTTTCCCCATCTATTTCCCATACTCTAAAACCCAACGTTTCTTTTCAAAAGATACAGAGAAGTCCCCTTACCCGTTTTCACAGAAATTCTACGATGGGAAGAAAAAAGAGCCCTCCTCAAAACTTGCTGTTCCTCCCTGTACTACCTATATCCCAGTAAGGGCAGCTCCCCATCCATCCAAGAGTCTAAGCAGAAAGTCTGGGAGTCACCCTGCATCCTCTCCCTGACCTCATTTAACCATCAGCAAGCTCTATCCTTCTACCTCTAAGATGCTTCCTGAATGGTCTATGTTCTCCACCTCCTTTGTACTCCCCAAGCCACCGACATTCCTGGAAAAGGACATCAGTCTCTCACATCCAACCCAGAGTCTGCACTGTCCAGTGACCTTGCTGATAGGGAAGGCTGACCTTGACCCTTGGCGCCAAGACCTGCATCAAACAGGTCTTCCCTGAGCTCTTACCCTCCCACAGCCTCCAATCCGGCTAGTCTGGTCTGATTTAGCTTCCTCTGCAGCTATACTCTCCCCCGGCAGTATGCAAAACCTGTGAAGGCTCTTTCCAGCTTCAGGTTTCTATAATCCTGCTCTGACTACCACACTTGTTGCCTTTTCTCTTTTTCCGGGAGTGGGGAGGAGTGTACTTTTTCTGTCCTGCTCACACTTCCCCAGCATCCAGTGCTGCACATGTGCTGCTGAGTGCACATGGGACACCACAGTGCTCTCTTGGTAACCAGGCCATCAGTGAAGAAGCCAGGCCTTTGGTAATCACTTGAATTCACCTCATGTAATAATACTGATTTGGGGCTTGCCTGGTGGCTAAGAGGTAAAGAATCCACCCTGTAATGCAGGAGACATGAGTTAGATCCCTGGATGGGGAAGATCCCTTGGAGGAGTTATCTATAATTTAGCAACTAAACCACAGCTAACATCGATTACAGAAGCCACCATCTTGCAAGCACCGAAAGGTTCGTTCAGATTTTTCCATTAGATGTTATGGAAAAATCCAAACGAATCTTTTGACCAACCCACTATTTGGGGAGTCATTTCTTTTTTTCTAAAAACAAAACCAAAAACTTTCTAGACCAGGGCTTCACAACTTTGGCACTACTGACGTTCTGTGTTGGATAGCTCTGTGTTGCAAGCCATGCTCTGTGTATTTTAGGGTGTTTAGTTGTCTCCCTGGCCTCTCCTATCAGATGCCTATCAGATGCCACTCGTGGCTGTGACAACCAAATGACTGCAGACACTGACAAACGTTCCTGGGAGAAAGGGGGCTCACCCCTGGCTAAGAACTGTTGATCCTGAGGAAAGTTAAACACTAGTGGTTAAGACTTCAATTCTGCCTACAGAATGCCTAATTAACCCATGCTTTCATTGAATTGCAGGAATGCATTTTTTCCTAATATCTAAATTTTATTTTTTAAAAAACTTTTAATTTTGTATTGGGGTATATCCCTGATAGCTCAGTTGGTAAAGAATCCACTTGCAATGCAGGATTGGTTCCTGGGTCGGGAAGATCTGCTGGAGAAGGGATAGGCTACCCACTCCAGTATTCTTAGACTTCCCTTGTGGCTCAGCTGGTAAAGAATCCACCTGCAACGTGGGAGACCTGGGTGTGATCCCTGGGTTGGGAAGATCCCCTGGAGAAGGGTAAGGCTACCCACTCTAGTGTTTCGGCCAGGAGAATTCCATAGACTGTATAGTCCACGGGGTCACAAAGAGTAGGACACGACTGAGCTACTTTAACTTTTCACTATCATAGCCAATTAACAGTGCTGTGATAGTTTCAGGTGAACAGGGAAGGGATTCAGGTATACATAAACATGTATCCAAGGGATGCATTTTTGAGGGGGCTTGCCATGTGGCATAGGGGATCTCAGTTCCCCGACCAGGGATCAAACCCACACATCCCTGCAGCAGAAGCTCAGAGTCCTAACAACTGGTCTGTAAGTGAAGTTCAAGAATGCATTTTAATACAGTGTTACCTAACCGGCATTTACATCTTTTCAGTTCGATGGGAATATGCATTTCAAGCTTCTCATAACATTTATGAACAACCACGGAGGGGCTAGTGGGTCCGTCCTGAGAGACTCAAGCTAGCTTTCTGCACCAGTGCGCTAGGCGATGGGCTGAAGTGAAACAGGAAAAGTGTGGCAGGGGTGGGGGGATGGAGCAGGTAGTCCGAGAAGAACTGGGGGAAGGCTGAGGCTTCTTACTTTTGATCTAACCTTCTGTCTGTGCCTGGTGCGTGAAAACAGGAGAGAGCGCCAAGAGGACACCTTAATGCTTTGGGTCCTTGCTGAGTGCCCTCCCGCAGGCAGCCTCAAGTTCTCTTTCTTTCCATGCTGTGGCAGAGCCCAGGAATGAAATGGGAAGGATGGAATCTCAACGCTACTCTCACCCTGTCGACCACCTGCCCCTCAGACTAACATAAGGCTATTGAGCTTGGAAGAATTCAAAATGACTTCCTACTTTTACCTGCCACACTGCAATAATATTTTCAATTATTGGTTAAACTGCAAATACTCCCACGAGTCATTTAAATAAATCTCACATGTATGAAATAGCCAATTGTGTTCTCAGAGCAATTCCCAGCTGTAAAAATAGACCCACACTGAATGTACTTTTTTCTGTAGCTAATTGAAAATACTGCACGTAGAATGCATGAGTGAAAGCCCCCAGGAGGAATTTCAATTTGCGTTCCCTGTTTTAAAATGTACAATCAAATGCTGTCTTAAAGTGTTCTGCACATTTGAGTCAATACTGCTTGCCTGAAGCCCCAACACTCCTAAATTTTCACACCAGGAATTGATGACCTGAGGTTTTTAATGCTCCAAGTGACTTTTTAAACAATGGCTTTAAGAGGGCTGTGTTTTCCAAGAATACAAACATTCCTGGACTTGATGGATTCAGACCTCTGCAGCCCAGAGAGGGCTTCCCAGGTGGTACTAGTGGTAAAGTACCCACCTGCCAATGCAGGAGACACAAGAGATGCTGGTTTGATCCCTGGGTCGGGAAGATCCCCCTGCAAGAGGGCATGGCAACCCACTCCAGTATTTCCGCCTGCAGAATCCCATGGGCAGAGTCTGCCAGGCTACAGCCCATAGGGTCACAAACAGTCAGACATGAATGAAGTGATTAGCACACACGAGGCCCAGAGAAAATCCCCCAGGAGGCAGCAACGAGTATTTAAACAAAATCCCAAAGGAACAATTAAGATGACCACACTATATTTATGCCATCTTCCCTGGTGGCTCAGTTGGTAAAGAAACCACCTACAGTGGAAGAGATCTAAGTTCAATCCCTCGTTTGGGGAGATGCCCTGGAGAAGGGGATGGCAACACACTCCAGTATTCTTGCCTAGAGAATCCCATGGACAGAGGATCCTGGTGGGCTTCAGTCCACGAGGTCACAAAGAGTCAGACACAACTGAGCAACTAACACACCACTCTATATTTATATGTTGTCTGTTACCACACCCTGGCAAGAACCATCCAACCAGCAAACTTATGCAAAGCTTAGAAACCATCCGAAGTGATGGGAAGTATAATTCCAAATTTGGCTTCAATCACCCAATACTGAGATCCTTCCTTTAGTCTGACTCAGTTTCCCTCGCTGAGGTCCCTGCTGGTGCTTTCTGAAGGAATCTGGCGAGGGGAGAGGGCACAGAGGAGGGAGGTGTTCTAACCCGTGTCCACTTGGACATGGTGGTGGAATAAGACTATTGAGCCCTAGGCCTGCCTGTGTGGGATAAATCACACCCCTGCTCTGCGACTCCGCTCTCCCATCAAATCAGTGATACCTGACCCCGGCCCCATCCAGCAGAATCCACACACGAGACACCATGCTGAGAGGTGACCTGACAACTCTGGTCCCACAGAACTCTTCCTCATGGGACAAGCCTTTACACAGAGCTGAGAGAGAACAGGGATTTCTGGAATTAAAAATCAGCGACTTATAATACTGTGTTGGTTTTCAGTTTTTTAGGTGTATAGCACTGTAAATCAATTATACTCCAAGAAAATAAAAAAAAAAAGAATCAGTACCAGATACACCAAAAAAAAAAAAAAAATCAGTGACTTAATGAAAGTTCTCCTCACCCATCTCTAACCTCTGCTATAAGATACTGCAGTGAAAGATCATTAGGGATGGAGGAGGAGGCTGGGCTTCTTTTTGTCACGAAGTCAGTTTGTTGGGGGGCTCCAAACTCACTGTAGATGGTGACTGCAGCCATGATATTAAAAGACGCTTGCTCCTTGGAAGAAAAGCTAAGCTAGACAATATATTAAAAAGCAGAGACATAACTTTGCCATATAGGTCCATATAGTCAAAGCTACGGTTTTTCCAGCAGCCATGTATAGATGTGAGAGTTGGGCCATAAAGAGGGCTGAGTGCCAAAGAATTCATGCTTTCAAACTGTGGTGCTGGACAAGACTCCTGAGAGTCCCTTGGACAGCAAGACGATCAAACTAATCAACCCTGAATATTCATTGGAAGGACTGATGCTGAAGCTGAAGCTCCATTACTTTGATCACCTGATACAAAGAACTACTCTTTAGAAAAGACCCTGATGTTGGGAAAGATTGAAGGCAGGAGGAAAAGGGGACGACAGAGGATGAGATGGTTGGATGGCATCACTGACTCAACAGACATGAGTTTGAGCAAACTCAGGGAGATGGTGAAGGACAGGGAAGCCTGGTGTGCTGCAGCCCCTGGGGTCTCAGAGTCAGACGTGAGTGAGTGACTGAACAACAACACAGTTTGTAGGGGAGAATGTCTCTCCAGTTTCTCAGGACCGGTTACGCTCACCAACAGGGGCGCTAGTGAGTCACTGCGCACAGGAGAGGGGAGGGCTAATTTACGAAGCTCTTCCTGCGTGCACAGCCCTGTGAATGCATGGTCTTACTGAATCTCACATGAGCCTTTTGGGTTTGAGCTGAAGTAACAGGTATGCAGAGAGGCTGAGTCATCTGCCTCACATCACACAGCAAGAAAGAGGCCTCAAACGACATGGACATGCCCACCACCATGTGACGGACATTGCCAGAGGCTTCTCCCGGAGAGAAGGCAGAGGTGGTCCCAGAGAGAAGACAGGTAGTCTCGTCACTTGCCTCCCCTCATCCACTCCCTCTGGGTCCTCTTTCACTCCCCAAGTCAGAGCTCAGGATTGGCGCTGATCCCTTCCCCCAGCTTTGCCTCACCTTCTGCTCCTGGATGCTGAACAGTGTTCTGAGCACATCTGCCAAACCTCTGCCACGCTGCTGCAAGAGGCGCCCCTTCTTCCAGCATGAAAGTCTCTGTTTTTTTATGTTCTAAGTACCATCTGTGCTTGAGTACATGGTGTCTCCCAAACAGGACAGTTCCCTTGTCCAGCAGAGAATCCCAACACCTCCATCCCAGCGCCCCCATCCCGCAAGTTCTGGTCAACATGACTAAATAAACTTCATGACTGTATGTGAAATCACATATATTATGATCTAGAAATAGAACCTTTCCGTTTCCACCTTCCGTGAAGCAATTTAATTCAGAGTTTTCCCCAGACATCCTCTCCATGCCTGTCATCGCTTTTTGAGTCTAACCATTTCCTTCAGCACATTATCTACTTTCCTTCCGAGCTGCCTGTGATAGTGTACTTTTCAAATCTGTGTGTGACACTTCATGAAAAAAGTCTATCCTAAGCCATAAGAAGCACCCCCACAGATCTTCAGAACAGTGGCCCTCACAGACAAAACTATATCCGTGATCCCCACAGCATATTACTGGCTGTGTTACATTTTAAAGTGACCCTTTGTGGCTTAGATAAAATTTGACCTGACAAAGTAGTTAACCTTCTGAGCAAACCCATTTCCTCTTCTTCAGAAGACAGGGCGATAGCTTGTGCTGTAGGTGGGAGTGACCATAAGACTGAAATACAGTCAACAAAATGGGAGTAGAAATGCTGCCTGCAGGCCTGGCCCATCCAGATCTGCCATATGCAACCTGCCGTGACCTTTCTGGTTCCACCAGTTTGATGCCGACCAGCATCATGCCCTTGGAATCCACCAGTTAAACGAAGTGGAACCACATGATGGAAAGAGGCTGCATCACTGAACCATCAGGCTGGAAAACAACACATCAATCTGGGGCTCTATGCAAGTGGAGAATAACGTTCCATCACGTCTGCGCCATGGCACATGTTTGGGTTTACTTGTTACAGCAACTAGCATGACCATAACACAACACATTCAACATTTGGTGACTGTGAAACCATGACCTCAGGAATAATGACTAAGCCTGTATTCAATTTCTCTGCCTTTTTAAAAAAATGCCTTTTCATCATGCAATCTCTCTAAGCACTCATACTAAGTATTGATAAAGGTGATTTCAGGCTTACGTGCTTTCTGTCTGTGTTCTCATGAGTCTCACCCATCCGGTGCTTTTGGTAAGCTCTGACCAATAAACATATCAAGATCTTTGCAAAATGGAAGATTTTGTAAGGACCCCAATATAGAGCAAACCTCTCTTTGTCTGAGAGACAATTTCAGAAAAATTTTCACTTCACATTCACACAGTTTTTGAACTAGGACACTCTCTTTTTCACAGACAGAATTCCCCCATTTTAGTGCCTTTGGGGGCTTCCCAGATGATGCTGGTGGTAAAGAACCCGGATGTCAATGGAGGAGATGTAAGAGATGTGGGTTCGATCCCTGGATTGGGAAGATCCCCTGAAAGACAGCAATGCAACCCATTCCGATATTCTTGCCTGGAGAATCCCATGGACAGAGGAGCCTCGGGGGCCACAGTCCATAGAGTTGCAAAGAGTCAGATACAACTGAAGTGACTGACTTAGCATGCCTGCAATGCTTTTTAGTGACTCATTAAGGCATCTCCAAGGTACCAGTTTGGCATACCTGACCCAGAAAAGAGCAGGCCTTGCTGCAATTTGGGACACTTCAGTGTCTTGAAGTCTAGAGTATTTACTGAAAGTTACGTGCAAGTAACGTTTTACACTTTCCAAAGTCATACATTAAAACTGCCATATTTTTTATGAGATCTGATCTCTCTGCCATGGAGAAGTCATCTCCATGTATTTAGCCATAGATAGCCCAAGAGAGACTAAATGGCCAACTTTTATTACAGATACAAATAAGTAAATAGCAATTCGCCACAATTTAGGGCAAAATGGATTTTGTGGAGAGTAACCTGAAAGAAAAAGAAAGGGCCACATTACCCGAGAGGGCTGTGTGCACGTTTGTACTTGTCAGGCACAAGCCAATGCTTCACATTGTGCACACTCTTACCTCTACACATACAGACACACGCAAACGAACACACATGAGTTGTAGCGACTGACATTTGGGAAACTCCTCTGAGGAAAGGGCTTTAGCATCAGCATGGCTGAGCCTCCCAGGCTCCTGGAAAGTGGGTATCACAGCGCTCAATTCAAGGGGGAGGAAACTGAGACCGGGACACAGTCCATTTCTTGCCCAGCTTCCTGACCCTCAGGGAGCCTCCGAGTTTCTCATTCACAGCACATCCTAGGGCTGGTCAAGTGACCTAATTCGTAATACTTCCTATTTCCCTGTCCGTAAAACAGGAACAGTTGAATCTCTCTCTGCAATGAAGCTGCATTCTTTATCATCTCCATTCTTTAGCTTTGGAAATGATGCTCAGGACTGATGGCGGGAAGGTGGGGTGGAGGACGCGAGAGTATTTTGCAGGCATAAAACTACTAAGCGTAGAACAGGACACTTAAATCTAGGTTCATTTGACTTCCCAAGTCACCCTCCATCCAGTCATGGTCTGTGGGTTCGACCACCATTGTTTAGCCTTAGTTGTTCCCTGCAAACACTGTTTCAGAATCAAAAATCTCTACTGAGACACCCAGACCTGGAGTGAACATCCCGTGGGCAGGAATCTCAGAAGGGTGCTTCACACACTTGAATCTCAATGTTCTCACCTGTGAAATACAACTAATTTCCACCTTACTTAATTTCCATCTGTTTAGATTCAAGATCGGGTATAAAAGGTGTCTCACAGCACTTGACACCGTGATGACTCAGTGATCTTTTTCTTCATTCCTCGTCTCAAGCATCTTCTAGGCTCCTCTGTGTCAGGTACTATGGAAGGAGACCAGAGGAATAAAAGAGACTACAAAATCCTGAAGATTTCCTAGTGGGGCAGAGAAGACACACAAATAACTAGAACACATGATAGAGGGTATGAGAAAAGCACATTTTTGCCAATGTATATATATATAATATACTTATCCTTCTTAAAGAAATTTTAGACTAATAAGTGATATATGTGCATGAAACAACTCTGTTTTCAGTAACTGCTGAATCAATCCACATTAGTATGACTAGCATTGGTCATGATTAATGACCTAGCTGCTCAAGAAGAGGTTCACTATGAACAGTTCAGCATCTCTGGCCAATCTTCTAAGTTGCTATTTTAATTAACGTGTCTTTAGGAAACGAACACAGGTTTGGCAAGACACGATATGAGTCTATCACTAAAGTAACTTCAAAGAGAAAATTCATACTTTTAGAAAGAAAACTCTATAATTAAGTCATCACCCAGAATCTCCTTGGCATTTCCCAACTCATTGTCCGAGCAACAATTCAGGTTCAGGCATACACTGGGTGCTATAAAAAGTCCCACATGGATATTTGCCAGTAAAATTCTTAAATCATACTAATGGCAGTAGAAAATACATTTCCTATCCAGGAATGTTGGCAATGGTTAGTCCAACATTCACATAACTCTTTTGTATATTGAAGGAATCAAATCATAATTAGATGACCATGGGTTTTAAATATGTTCACTATGTGCTTAAAATGGCTATTTCTGGATATACGGACATCACTGGATACAATAGAATGACTTTTTCACAGTCGGACAAACAAGAACAAAAGGGGAAGACTTTAAATTCTGCATCTGCAGAAACCTAAATATTAAAGATTACTTTTACCTAAGATTACTTTTCCTATTGTATAATTTATTCATTCTTCATAACTACAATAAGAAAAAAAAAAAAAGCACTCAGTCTGACAAGGCTAGCCTGCAATGTACCCCTAGAAAGACCTAATGGTAACACTTCTGCTTACATTTTCTCAAAGGTGGACTAAAAAGGAGTTTATTTCATGCACCAGCTATCCTTTGGTCTGTGGCCAATACTAGAGGAGCTGGAAGCTTGTGGAAAAGACAGATGACCAGCTAGCTGATCACTGGGAATACTGCTCACGAGAGTTTTACAGAAAAGGGGTCTGGAAACTAAGCATTTAACCAAAGACAGCAAGTCACTCATTCATGAGGTCAAAGGCACAGTGAAAACGCAGGTCCCAGAGGAGTGAAACGTTCACATGGACTACTGTGACAAATAGAACCCCACTTTCATCTCGTCTCCTGCAAGTCAACTCCACTCAGAACTCTGTGCTCAGCACCTAAAGCATACTCTCCACTGCATCCTCACAACACTTAAGATGGGATTACCTTCATGCCCGGGCTTCCCTCATAGCTCAGCTGGTAAATCATCTGCCTGCAATGCAGGAGACTCTGGTTTGATTCCTGGGTGGGGAAGATCCCCTGGAGAAGGAAATGGCAATCCACTCCAGTATTCTTGCCTGGAGAATCCCATGGACAGAGGAGCCTGGTGGGCACAGTCCATGGGACTGCAAGAGTTGGACACAACTTAGTGACTAAAACACACAAAACACCTTCATGCCCAGTTCACAGATGAAGAAACTGAGGCTTGGAGAAGTCTAGCAAATTGGCTACAGCCTCCTGACCTCCAGCTAGTATTCGATATAATCTAGCTACAGATGAAAGCCCATTCATCTCTACATCCTCCATACTCTTAATTACTACACTATACAAAGGAGGAGGAGGAGGAGGATGGGGAGAACGTATACCACAAGATATGACAAACTCTGAAATAAAGTTAAATATAAAGAAAACCATAAAAACAAGTTAAATCTCAATGTTTTAACCTAAGTCTCTACACAGTTGTGGAGTAGACATCCTTTAAAAATAATGTCACCTTTGTTCTTTAGTTCAGTTTTATCCAGCTTAAACATATGTTATTCCCTTGGACTCCAGGTATATGCACTCTACCTTTTCGATCCAAAGGTCAGTATTAATTTTAGAGTGTGAGTCCCAGGGAAAAAAACAAGTATCTAAGAAACAACTGGGCCCAGGGGCCCAAAGGCGTGAAAACATTACTTCAAAGGTAACACAAAAGTATTAGCCTCTTTCCGTTTCTGTTTTGGTTGTCTTATTGAAGGACATCATACAGCAAGGAAAGAAGATAGTCTCTTGAAAGGAGGCCTGCGGTTTGACATAGGTTTCTTTTTGAGAGGTTATAAATATTGATGAATCATAAATCTTCGGTGGTTCGTAGTGTAGAGCTCACACGTTTACAGACCTGGGTTCAGGCTCTGGCACTGACACATACAGGCTGTATGAGTAACCATGGATATCCGGGCTGCTCTACACGGTTCTGCACAACTGTCTGAATGGGAATGATGTTAGTATCAGTCCTACAAGGAGCCATGAGGCTGGAGGAGACGACGCTGAGCCTCTGTCAACTGCATACAAATACTAACCAGGACACCTCTCTCAATACTCCTTCCTCTGACTGCAGGCTTTGGACACGTGACTCAGAACCTGGCCAATCACAGTCACTTATTCCCCTGCCCACAGCCATTGGTCCAGGGAAAGGCACATGACCCAACCTGAGCCAATCAGAGTGCCTCCCTGGGATTTTTTTCTGACCTGGACAGCCAGGAAGCTCATCTCTCCTCTTTGATCCTCAGACTTTAAGCAGGTCAGCTTGAAGGTGCCTGCAGTCATATTCAGAGACAAGACACGGTGGGAGAGAAAAGAGGCTCAAGGACGTCTAGTTCCGGTCACCTCCAGGGTCAACCCTTGCCCTGGTTCGGGGTCAGCAATGTAAGCTAGTAGCTCCCCCCAGGCTCTCCGTGTTTTTGAGTCAGTTATTTTGATTACACTTGATTATACTTCTGCACTTGTAACCAAAAGATCAGACAGTAATTAAAGTGCATATAATCTAATCAGTAACCAAATTCTCAATAAAAATAATTTTCTCCTAAGTGGATTCATTGGTTAAAAAGACAAAAAAAAAAAAAAAAGAAAGAAAAGGCAAACACAGCCATTATTTGTATTCAATTTTCTCAAAAGAAAGAATCTATTTTCATTTTCAGTCACCTTGTTCATTTTCCAGTGGGGTTCGTATTCGGCGTTAAACTTTCTCACCTGCCCACATTCACTTTCAAGATTTGGCCCATAAAAACTGGGGCCAAAAACAAACAGTTATTTTTTTTCTATAGCTGTATTAGTTGACACTAAATGCAGAGGGTATGCGGGGGGTGGGACACATGGCGGGGACAAAGGACTGATGCTATTTTTATCTTGCTCATAGAAATTCCCCAGGTTACTGGACTTCTCACTGCTGTAAGGTGGGGGAGGCCATTACAAAAACAAAACAAAGTATATTCACCAAGGTTTGCAATCACTGTAAGAAATCCTTTCTGCTTTTTCATAGGATTTATTTCTGTTTTACATTAAAATGTCTTCATATTATCATTCTCCCAAGAATGAACTGATAAAAATAAAAAGGCACAGTGGGCTTCAATTTTCCAATTATCTTCTGAGGCAAAGGGCAAAGTCTGAGGTCAGACTGAGGCAGGAGCATGGGGTGTTCCTGGTCTCTTCTTGAATTAGGGCATCCACCCCAACCTTTGAAGGAATTCAGGGAGGAAATGGGGATGAAATGTTTGTCAAAATGCATGAATGGAATTACAAATAGAAGACTGCTGAGGCTCAGTGGCCATCCCCATGCACAAAAAAGAGGCACAGAAGGAACGCCAACTTCTCTGGACTGGGCTGACATCCAGACCTGGAAATCTAACAGCAGAATAAAGGGAGAATCATTTACTGTGTAAATTGACTTGGCCTGTTAGGTGAAAGGTAGCATTTCTCAAAAGAGAAATAAAATTGTCCTACTCTTTCAGTGTTCTTAGACAAATTGTGAACTTAGACATAAGAAATAACCTAAAGATGTAGTTTATTGCATTTGATTCCATTCCATACCTAAGGGTATTTTTTTAAACCCAATATTGATTTTTAGATTAGACATGCAATCTACTCATGAGGAAAGATGGTTCTGCAAAGAGAAGGCGGACACATTTATGAATGGAGACAGAGGTTTACAAAGAGGATCCCAATATATGGGACTCAATGTATCACACATTTTTATAAATGCCTCCAAGTAGGAATACAAACCAAATACATTTTCCCGTTGGGCCTCAATGCTATTCCTGAGCCCTAAAGAGCCAAAATGAATGATTTATTTGGTTGAAAAGAAAAAATGAAAGAGAAGAATTAATTTCATGAAGATAAACATAAAACTGCATTTAAGAAAAAATTTCATCTACGCCTGATACTTATGAGAAAGCTGGATCAGAAAGGAAAATAAGCCAAGAAGTTAAACTGTTTTTCTTTTTTTTAAATAAGACATGTTTGAGATCACTATTTCAACATACCTATTGTATAGGTAAGGAAATTAAGATCCAAATGGTCAACTATATAAGTCCTTTATGGCACAGTGCAGACCCTCTCCCAACCCAGGCCTCCTTCCACTAAACTTAGCTTAAGACATTAGCCCAAAAACTGCCCTGGCAAATACTGGGGGAAAAAAAAATCGTAACAACAACAAAAAATGGGTCAGAAAGAAGACATGCTATCACCATCATTGACAAGGTTAGTGGAAATAAGCTAGAAGGTATTCTACCTTGTGGGCTTCCCTGGTGGCTCAGTGGTAGAAAATCCACTTGCTAATGCAGAAGACATGGGTTCAACCCCTGGTCTGGGAAGATCCCCTGGAGAAGCAAATGGCAACTCACTCTAATATTCTTCCCTGGAAAAACCCATGGATAGAGGAGCCTGGTGGGCTATGGTCCATGGGATTGCAAAGAGTCAGACACGGCTCACAAACTGAATAACAACAATTCTACCTTCTACAAATTGTGAAATACGAAGTATAGCCAGTGGACTTCAAGGAAGATGGAATGAAGCCAAAAAGCGTTCAAATGGGGATAACTGAAGTGAACACAGCCACAGAAGCCCTTCTGTGTTAGACTTTTACTTTCTTCTCAGTAATGTTCTGTCTTAGAAGACATGGTTGATCAAATATTCTTTTTATGTTAGGATATAGATTGATTAAGCGCAGAAGTACCAGCACCAGGGGTAGAGGTCTAGAGGCAAAGCTCCCCTTTAAGCCCAGAAGACAAGCACTGTTTCATAAAATGTGCAGCAAACGTGTGAAAGATACGAAAATGGTTTAGTTCAACATCCATTAAATGCCTCTGGGTCATACACCATTGCTGGTGTAAGTGTAACCAGAACTCAGGCACAACTTCACACCACTTGGGAATTGGGTGGATAGAGCATTTTGCTATGACATGGTAACTACCATCAGAAAGGCATCCATTGGGCAGTGTACATGTGTGTGTAAACATACCACATGTGCATCAGGGAGGACTGGCAGATACTACCGGTCTTCAGGAAAGACTTTTTGGAACAGGTGACACTAGACATGAGTCCTGAAAAAGTGGAAGTTGGCCAGACAATAAATGCAGAAGATGGAGAAAGAGAATTCCAGGCAGAGGTCCAGCAGGAGCCAAGGTAAGGAGGCAAGGGCAGCATCATGGTGTGAGAATTCTGCAGGGAGTTCAGTTTTGCAAGAAAATAAAGTTGTGGTATTAGAGAAGACTCTTGAGAGTCCCTTGGAGAGCAAGGAGATCAAACCAGTCAATCCTAAAGGACATCAACTCTGAATATTCGTTGCAAGGACTGATACTGAAGCTGAAGCTCCAATACTTTGGCCACCTGATGCCAAGAGTTGACTCTCTGGAAAAGACCTGGATGCTGGGAAGGATTGAGGGCAGGAGGAGAAGCGGGTGACAGAGGATGAGATGGTTGGATGGCATCACCGACTCAATGGACACGAGTTTGAGCAAGCTCTGGGAGATAGTGAAGGTCAGGGAAGCCTGGTGTGCTGTAGTCCATGGGGTCACAAAGAGTTGGACACAACTTAGCGACTGAACAACAACAAAGCAGGGAGGTGGGAAGGGACTGAAAAGCTTGG
Source organism: Capricornis sumatraensis (assembly GCF_032405125.1). NCBI lineage: Eukaryota > Metazoa > Chordata > Mammalia > Artiodactyla > Bovidae > Capricornis > Capricornis sumatraensis. Next base: position 156,749,331 of record NC_091071.1, read on the forward strand.
CCTTTGTCAGGTCATTACAAATGGCCAGCGGCCTGGGGAGGTGCTGGAGAGAAGGGCACTATGGAAAGTTCCCTGGTTGGGTGCTGAGGACTTCTGGGACAGGACTGCCCAAAGGGAGCTAAGCGATCTTGGGAACACAGTGCCTGACTCTGGGCACCATGTGAAATGAGCTCTGCCACGTTCCAAGGGCTGAGGTCTTCTGGCTTTGGGACACAGAATTCAGCCTGCCCTGTCTCCTCCTATGGTAATGGGGCAGGAGGAGGGTGGTGAGGTCTGTGGAAATGGTTTATAAACAGCAGAGACTGCATCTCAGTACAGGTGAGACAACACCAGAATTATGTATCAGCAACTCTCCTTGAAGAGGCTCAAAAGTATTTTGAAAAACTCTGGTACAGCACCTTTAAACGTGAACAGAAAGATCACGTCTTCAATCTGAGATACCTACCTTGTGACACAACACAGCTACTCCTTCCGAATAGGGCTTTGTCCCCAAGAGGGAGGCACTCAGCAGCAACGTGGATGATGGTTTGAAAGGGGTACAACACTAGTGTGAAAGACCAGGCAGGAGACGGTGCAGTCAGTCACTCAGGACTGCCCGTGGTCATCCCCCAGCCTGTGGCTGCCAGCTCAGAAGACCATGGGCACTGGGAAGCTGCTGTAAGGAGGGACCAGGGAGTCCAGCGGGAGTAGAAAGCAAGCAGTCTCCAGCCTACCCGGGCCCTGGGAGCTCCATGCCAGGCACGTGCTGCTACATGGCAAGGCAGGCCTCCTGTTCCAGGGCCCCTGGTTTTTAAGAGTAGCTGTAAATCCAAGCGATAACTTAACCTTTCTAAAGATTAACTCAATTTCTGTAGACTTGTGTTCAGGCCAATGACATGTCTGCCAGCTAGAAATGGCACACTGGCTATCACTGTGCCACTTCTGGACTGCAAAGCAGAATAGGACCACAGTGACTGCAGCAGAAGTTTAACGGATTTCACAGCACCAGCACTAGGACCAGGACTTGGTGACTGTCTGGATGTAGGGGGTCTGGTGGTTGCTGGAGGAGTCTGCTGACCCTGGGAGGTCCCTGCTTTAGCACCCTGGTGAATGATGGCGCCATCACGTAAAACGGGACAGGTTTTCGCTAAGGATGAAACAGGTGTGGGGTGGATGATTAAAAACTAAAATTGCTTTTGGACTTATTGTGGGTTTTCTACCTCAAGAGCATGGATCAGCCCACTAGACTGTAGGGAGCTAGCTGGAGATACAATCTGGGACTTTGAACTGGTGAAAGTGGAAGCCATAGGAAAATGGTAACTCTAACACTCCTCATAGAGCTCAATATGGATGAGAACTGAGCCCCAGGAAACCCCAGGAGGTAGTGGAGTTGCCAGGGAGGCAGAAGGCAAACCAGGAGGAGATGGCAACTAGGGAAGAAGAAAAGTATCCATGAGAAAAAGAAGAAAGATCCATACCCAGTCCTGCAGAAAGGTCTACAGGACATCCTCAGATCCTTCAGGAATTGTGGTGTCTAGACAGGGAAAAAATGGAAACAGTGACAGACTATATTTGGTTGGGCTCCAAAAATCACTGCAGATGGTGACTGCAGCCATGAAATTAACAGACATTTGCTCCTTGGAAGAAAAGCTATGACAAACCTAGACAGCATATTGAAAAGCAGAGAGATCACTTTGCCGACAAGGGTCCATATAGTCTAAGCTATGATTTTTCCAGTAGTCATGTATGGTTGGACCATAAAGTAGACTGAGTGCCAAAGAATTGATGTGTTTGAGCTGTGGTGATGAAGAAGACTCTTAAGAGTCCCTTGCACATCAAGGAGATCAAACCAATCAATCCTAAAGGAAATCAACCCTGAATATTCATTGAAAGGACTGATGCTGAAGCTCAAGTTCCAATACTTTGGCCACCTGATGCAGAAGAGCTGACTCAGTGGAAAAGACCCTGATGCTGGGAAAGATTGAGGGCAGGAGGAGAAGGGGGTGACAGAGGATGAGATGGTTGGATGGCATCCTCAACTCAATGGACATGAGTTTGAGCAAACTCTGGGAGATGGTGAAGGACAGGGAAGCCTGGCGTGCCACAGTCCATGGGGTCACAAAGAGCTGGACACGACTGAGCGACTGAACAACAACTCCTACTGTGGGGAGACTGGCCAGGTTGCAGAGAGTTGAGAAGAAAGGGGAGCCTGAGGAAGGGTTAACTCACTTCAGAAGACTTGGATACACAGGTGGTCACTATAGCTGAGTTGGGGATGCAAGGACAAGGAGGTTATGATGTTTTAAAAATACTGATAACATGTACACCCATGGCTGATTCATGTCAATGTATGGCAAAAACCACCACTATATTGCAAAAAGCATCAAAAGTAATTACCCTCCAATTAAAATAAATAGATTAATTTTTTTAAAAAAAGTTCATGGGGAAACATGAGGCACTGTCATATGTGTGTCTGTCTCTCTGATCTTCTCTAAGTCCCAGTCCATCCCCTGATTTTTCTTCGATTATTCTACCTTATTGCAACTCTATCAGAGCATAGTTATGGTTGCTTTGTGTCTGCCTGCTTCCACAAGAAAGACTGTTCCAGGAGAGCAGGGACCTGCTGTTTACCATACATCAGGGCCTAACAAAGTGCCTGGACACAACAGCTGCTTAAGATTTCCTGGATGTGGGTAACTGTGGAAAAGTCTGTGGGAAGGAAATGGGGTAGGACATGGAGAGACATCAATCCAGTGACTCCTGTTTTCCCGACAGAATGGGTCATTCGGTTCAGTTCAGTCGCTCAGTCATGTCCAACTCTTTGCAACCCCATGAATCACAGCACACCAGGCCTCCCTGTCCATCACCAACTCCTGGAGTTCACTCAAACTCATGTCCATCGAGTCAGTGATGTCATCCAGCCATCTCATCCTCTGTCGTCCCCTTCTTCTCCTGCCCCCCAATCCCTCCCATCATCAGGGTCTTTTCTAATGAGTCAGTTCTTCGCATGAGGAGTTTCAGTTTCAGCATCAGTCCTTCCAATGAACACCCAGAACCGATCTTTAGGATGGACTGGTTGGATCTCCTTGCAGTCCAAGGGACTCTCAAGAGTCTTCTCCAACACCACAGTTCAAAAGCATCAATTCTTCCGTGCTCAGCTTTCTTCACAGTCCAACTCTCACATCCATACATGACCATAGCCTGGACTAGATGGACCTTTGTTGGCGAAGTAATATCTCTGCTTTTTAATATGCTATCTAGGTTGGTGGTTTGAACATTCTTTGGCATTGCCCTTCTTTGGAACTGGAATGAAAAGTGATCTTTTCCAGTCCTGTGGCCGCTGCTGAGTTTTCCAAATTTGCAGGCATACTGAGTGCAGCACTTTCACAGCATCATCTTTCAGGATTTGAATGGGTCATTAGTCACCTGCCAAAGGGGAAGGAGGGTAGGGAAGAGATTTCCTATGGTCAAGAAGAGTTGTGATGGGAGGACCAGTCTGCAACCTGGAAGGCAGGAGCCTGCGGTGCAGAGACACTGAGATGCTGATTTCAGAAGCTGAGCAACTCTGGGTGAGGGCAAGACCCAGATGTACAGGACCCAGTAGCGAGAGTGGGTGGAGGTCCCGGGAGTTGAGATGGTCAAAGAAGCAGGCATGGGAGCATCTTCCACATGAACTGTGGGACTAGGGGAGGAGAGAAAGCCCACGGGTCAAAGCTGTCCATGCTGTGGGAGAGGGACTGGTTGGCAGAGGATGGCCACAGAGACGGGTAGCTGGGACCTGACTAGGTCCCCACCTCATTTCCAACTCTGCCACCTCAAACAATCTCTGACTAGTATCTAGTTACTGACGTGTGGAACTGAAAATTACTGTCCTTTAGAAACTGACTCATTTCTGTCCTTTTAAAATTACACTAATAAGTGAAGTTCACGGGGGATGAAATTTTCTGCATAGATTCATTTTTTAAAGAATAAAAAAAAAAAAAAGATGACACCTTGCTGACCTTCAGTAATTGCCCTACACTGTACAATATTTTTGAACCTCATTTCAAGAAAGAATCAAACCTCAGAGTTGAAAGAAACCTTACATGATTTCAGCTAACACCTTCATTTGCATGCCTGAAGAAAATTTTCACTGAAATATTGCAAACAGCACATAATTACTAATTTAGATATGCAGACAGCACTGAAGGTATCGTCAATTTCTGAAGTGTGCTTTAGATATACAAATTAGCAACGCTTACATTTTTCCCAGTTATCAGTGTTCAACTTTCGATATAAAATCTCCAAAGTATAAAATTATCACGTAGATTGCTCCTGAACAGTTCAGAGAAGTAAACTGCTTCCTGGCTTGAAAGAGGAAGTCAAATCTTCAAACACCTTTTTATGTTGATGCTAAATATAAGAATATAAATACAAAAACGCTCCCTGAGAAGTAGTCAAAGCAAGCCACAGCAGCATTCGAGATTTCTCAAGAGAGACATAGGCGAAGATTATTTTTCGTTCATTAAAACAGTAAAACCTTTGAGAGCATCTTCCATGACACCTGAAGGTGGAGTGCTGTCTTATGTAATAGAAGCCTTCCCTCCGCACTCAGTTTGTAGGCAAATTAAACACCCAGTTCCCCCAGAATTTCTGAGTCCTTTGACCTTACTTGTAGGCACTAATCAGTATTGCAAGTCCCATTGCGACAGGCGATTAAAAACAAAAACAAAAAAAAAAAGGAAAGATCTGCTTCACAGGGTTAAATCGGAGGCAGGAAACCAATTTGAAGGTTCTCCCCCAAACCACCGGTTACCCCCACCCTGTTCAGGCAGTGGTAACAAGTAGGAGTCCGTAGGGGTCCTCCCTAACAGGAGGTGCACCAGTAAAGTACGGGGTAGGGGACGCCCACGAGTACCTGGGTACCCCAAGTTCAGGGTCAGGGGCGCCCGCTAGGACGGACCGGCAGCAGCCACGGCGGCTCCAGAACTCCCGGTCGCGGGCACACCTGGACGCCACCGCACGCGCGGCCCCTCGGCTCCCAGCCCTGGTCCCACCCCGGCTCCCCGCGGGGCCGGGCCCGCACGCCGCCGTGGCCGAGGCAACCCAGTCGGGAGAGACTGAGAAAGTTCCTCCGCCCGACGCCGGCGCCCTCGGTCCCCGCTCGCCCCGCAGCCTCCTGGCCGGGCGCAAGGTCGCGGCGCGGAGCCTGCGGCGCCCGGAGCCCCGGGACCGTCCCCGGCGCGGCGGGCAGCCCCGGCCGCTCCCCTCCCACCCCTCGGGCGCCGGGGATCGGCCGCGGGCGCGCAGCCCTGTACTCACCGCCCCTCGCTCGGGATCCCCAGGTGGCGGCCGCGGGGCGCGGCGCGGCGCGGCCCGAGCCGGAGCCGGGTATTGGCGGGGCGGGGGAAGTCTGAGGAGGAAGAGGGGCGAGGAGAGAGGCAGCGGCGCCCACACTAGCCGCGCAGCCCGGCAGCCCTACAGCGCGAGCCGCCGGCCACAGCGGCGGGGGCTTTATCGGCGGCCGGCGCGGCCCCCGCCCCTTCCTGCCGCCCCCGCCCCCGGCCCGCCCCGCCCCGCCTTCCCGCCGCCTTCTTTGTGTGCCGGCGGCTGCCGCGTCCCCGCGCCCGCACTCCCGGGCGCCCCCGCTCCCGCCGCCGCCCCGCCGAGGCCCCCCGCTCCCCGCGGGTCCCCGTCCCGGGGCTGCGCCCGAACAGCGCCGGGAGACACGCCGACCCCGAGGTGCGGCGCCAGCCCGGGCCGTGCTGCACGTGGGTCGCCGGGCTCGGCAGGGGGTGTGGGAGGTGGGGAGGGACCCGAGGACTCGCGGTGAGTCCCTGGGACGCCGGGCGAGTCGTCTGGGCTTGTTCCCCCACCCCTCCATTCCCCAGCCCGCCTCGGGAGAGACGGGGTGGGAAGCCTCGGGAGAGTGCCTACCGTTCCGGGTGATGGGGTGAACGGTGCCAGGTCGCTGCTGGGGACGGACAGATCGCCGGGTGCCCCAGAGCCGACTTCTCCCGGCCTCGGGGACAGAGAAGCGGCCGCTGGTCGCCCTAGGCAATAGGCAGACGAGGGAATCCAGAAAACTGAATTCCTGCTTGTGGTGACAGCGTAAGGTACCCGCAGAGCCCAGGGCATCCGGCCCTTCCCAACCGGTTACTGCCGCCGATGGGACCTTGTGCGCCGCAGAGAGGCACAGACCCCAGAGGCTGGCGACAAATCACTGTCCCACTTCCATCTGTGTTACCCAGATCTCCCGTATTCAGCCCTCCTTTGCGTCAACTTAGGTTCGTGGGTACCCAACTTTAATGACATATAATTTATGTCGCCCTTAAACAGTGCGGAATCCTCATCACCAGGTCCACGGCCCCATCTGTGAGAAAAAAAAAAAAAAATGTAAATCTGAAACAGGTCCTTGAACTAAGCTTGCACGTACTGATGAGAGCATCTTGGACTCTTAGAAGGGTTTTCACAGCCTCTCATATAGGGAAATTATCTATGGGAGGTTTGGCCCTAAAACTAAAAGGAAACAGTCCACCAAGAGAAAAAGCCTTTCACTGCTTTACTCTCATGTCTAGTATTTATGTTCAGTTATATGCAGGATACAGATCCTTTTTCCTTGTTGTTCCCTCTGCCTGAAATGCTTTTTTTTTTTTCTCCCTACGGTCTTCCTAATGACTACTTCCTTTTACCTCGGGTCACAACTCAAATGTCACCATCTCTAGAAAACCTTTCCTGGTCACCTGAGCTAAAGCCACTTCCTCCTTTCTCCAACCCATTACATTCTTCATAACTCATCATGATTTTTTTCTTACCTGTTTCTTGGCTAGTTTTTCCCCCATCCTTCCTCATTAGAATATATACTCCCAGAAAGTAGGGAAGAGAAACTAGTTGAATGTGGTTTCTAACTCACCTAGTTCTTAGTGCCTGAAGCCAGTACTCCATCAAAGTAGTTGCTCAATAAATCTTTGTTGACTAATGGGTGGCCAAGTGCCAAGTGACTATTAGCAAGGTTAGGTATTGCTTCAGGGTCAGGGTTTTCGCTTGGTCTCATCTGGCAGGGTGAGCTGGAGCTGGGAACAATGAGATGGAGGTGGAAGAGGATAGAGGAGAAAGCCCAGAGGTGGAGAAACTGGGATTAATGTCTTCCAGATAGGAGTCATCCAGGGGACTAGAGGAGAAACAAATGAGAACCAAGATGTAGGTGAAGCCAGCTTATGAAAGCCTGCCTGATTCCCCCCATCCATTTCTATCTCTGTCACTTTTGAAAACATTTATTTTTGGTTGCGCTGGGTCTTTGTTGCTGTGCGTGGGCTTTCTCCACTTGTGGCGAGTGGGGGCCACTTTCTAGGTTCGATGCGCCGGCTTCTCATTGCAGTGGCTTCTCTTGTAGAGCACAGGGTCAAGGGCTCGCGGGCTTCAGTAGTTGCAGCACGTGGGCTCAGTATCTGTGGCACACTGGCTTAGTTGCTCCCGTGGCATGTGGAATCTTCCTGGACCAGGGATTGAACCCATGTCCCCTGCATTGGCAGGTGGATTCTTATCTGCTTACTCCATCACGTTTTTTAAACTGAACAGTTTTATTGAGATAATTGTGAGTTCACATTGTAGTTGTAGGAAATAACAGAAATGTTCCTTGTATGCTTTGTCCTGTTTTCCCCAAGGGTAGCATTTTATGAAACTACTGCATAACATCACAAGCAGGATATTAACATGGCTAGATTGATTCATGTCTCAAACATTTTGATAATTACTTTCAATTTCAAATTTTTGGTAAAATTCCTCTGATTTTTGAAAGAAATGCATATTCTTTTAAAGGTGTCAGTCTCTTGTTTTAATGGAATCAACTTTTTTTTAAGGTGAAAAATGTTTTATTTTCCCAGTTAGAACATAGTGAGGGTTCAGATTCTTCATCTATAAAAGACAGTCCAAAATCTTTGGAACTGGTCTCTGACCATTCACTTCCCTGCTCTACCCAGGACTGTCGAAGGAACGTTTTGAGCAATACTGTACATGACTTGTCAATTCTGAAATCAGACAGGGTGCAGTGTTAACTAATATGCTGAACTATGCCTAGCCACTAATGGGCCTTTTTCTCTCCTTGGACATTGGATGAGACTGCCAATGAGTGCCTCCCAGAGGGAAGTGATTCAAGACAAAGGCCCATTCTGCCAGTGGGATATGCTGGGAATATCAACTATGCTTGCTACAGAATGTGCATGGAGGCTGCTGGCCGGTCTCCCCAATGCCCACAAGAGGACATAGGTGCAATCTCTCAAGCTTTCCATGTCACTCAAGTGACCAGTCACGTTGATACCCGTCATTAGGGGCTGCCTGAAAGAAGCTGTGTTGTTCCTACCTCACTTGGTGCCCATGAGCAGCAGTTCCTCTGGTGTTTGACCCTCCCTGAAATGGATTTTTCATTGGTGTGCATTTTCAATCAGCATTTCCCTCCTGTCTCTTCCTCTGTTTTGTTTGAAAAATCCAAATCACTTAACGCTCCTATCCACTTCTTTTTCTACGACTTCACATTCATAGCAGGATTTCGTTTTGTCCTTCAATTGTGTGGCTTGCCTTAATCCTCTGATAGAGCTTCAAATTGTTTATTCCTTAAAAAAAAAAAAAATTTTTTTTCAAGTAACCTGGAGTTTAGCCAGCTCGAGCCAGTCTCTGAGTTTGGCTTTGTGTCCATAAGCTGCAGTTGGGAGAAACGCAAGAAAATGCCCAAACAGAATAAAACAAATGATCTATTTAGTCTCGTTTCCTCTCTTGGAAGAGGTCCAGCTTTGAGTGCTTTGGAAGAAGATGAAAATCCACCCCCCCCCCCCCCGCCCTAGCCCCACCATTCCCTCAAATACCCAAACAGTATGACCTTGTATTTAAATAAAAACTACCCTTAGCTCCCAATGGGTGATGGTGTTTTGTCTGGAAGAACTACTGATGTTTCTATAATAAGATAATAATGGTTGCTCCTCTCCTATCTAACCCCTAATTTAAAATACATTTCATCACAAGTCGACTTGTTACACAACTTCACAGATGCAAATGCTGTTTCACAATATGGTTTTAACCAGAGGCAAGGAGATTGGTTACAACAGTTCACTTAGACAATTAGTTTCTGGGGCTACTGCTTTGGTCTGATTTCTTTTTTTTAGCTTATAATGGGCAATTGTCTTTTTATTTCCCTTTCAAGTTGGCTTTCAAATAAATCCAGTTTCCTCTTGCTATCACTTCTGAAACAATTCACACTTTCCCATTGTCATCAATACTTTTCCCCAAGAGCTTCAGAGAAAAGACATCGCTAGGTGCTGTGTTGAGAATGACTTGATACTTATATTTGACCAAAGGAAATGGAAAGCCCTGGGCGCTGATGGTCATTGTGATGCTCACCCATTAAGACAAGAGCCTAACGCTTCTTCCTTTTATCACTGAACAGGGATGCCACGTCTCTTCTTTTATACTCTCTCTGCCCTCTCTTCATGCCTGTGTCACTGTGTCTCCCTCACCACCCTTCTCTCTCAAAAGTTACCAGTAGCTTCCAATGCCAACCCCAGTGGTTTCCCATCATTCATTAACACACTTGTTCTCTTGGCACCATGGAACTCTGGTGTTTTGTCCATTTTTGAAATTCCTTTGCCTTTTCTCTCTCCTCCAGTTCCTCAGCCAGCCTTTACCTTTGGCTCGTCAAATCTTCCTCCTTCCACGTGTGGGTGCCATACACTTGTGTGCCCTCAGCTGTTCTCCTCTCCTTCAAATATTCTGTCAGTGGCAGGACCATTGATTGGTTTGTGGCCACTCCCATCTATTCCCTGTCCTTTGATTGCCAAATCTGGTTGCCTTTGAAGAATTACCTCTCCTGCTTTATGCATCACCTTGTTGGCAGTGGATGACATGGTGTCGTTACTTCTTCTAGCCAGGGGATGGACATATGACCAAACTCACTGGATCCCTTCCCAGGACCCTGAATTCTGAAAGGAGTGGGGAAAGTAGTTGGAACTGACTCATCCTAGCTTGCTAAGATTGTTTATGAGTTCTTCCCATCTGGATCTCCAGAACCATCTTGGTCCCTGACTCTTCTGATTAGAAGTCCTCACTGGACTCTTCTTTGTTAGATTTGGTTTCTGTTGCTTGTAACCAAGGACTATTAACATAGACATTCTAGATGCATGTAACTTTGCTTAGTTCTGGATGATTTCCAAGCCTGTATCTACAGATGGCCTTGACTCCTGTCCAACTTCCTACTCCCATTATCTCCAAATACCTGGCAGAAATTTCTAATTCATATCCCACCATCACCTCCCACCTAACATGTCTAAAGCCAATTTATTATCTCCTTGCCAAAGCATCTCTTCCTCCTGAACTCCATAAGGGAGCAGTCCCCAACCTTTTGGGCAACAGGAAACAGTTTCATGGAATACCGTTTTTTTCCATGGATAGGGGATAAGAGGGCTGGTTTCAGAATGATTCGAGCACATTACATTTATTGTGCCCTTTATTTCTATTCTTACTACATCAATTCGACCTCAGATCATCAGGCATTAGATCTAAGAGGTTGGGGACCCCTGCCATAAGGATTTTAAAGGAATGACTACCATCTCAGCCACAGAAACGAGAAGATAGAAATGAATTCTGACAACACCTCTTCCCTTTATTTATCCTATATCCAGCCATTTCCTGGATGGGATTAATAGCATTTTCCTGACGTCTCCCATCACTCCAGCAGTCTTGCCTGGAAAATCCCATGGACGGAAGAGCCTGGTAGGCTGCAGTCCATGGGGTCGCGAAGAGTCAGACACGACTGAGCGAGTTCACTTTCACTTTCCACTTTCCTGCATTGGAGAAGGAAATGGCAACCCACTCCAGGGTTCTTGCCTGGAGAATCCCAGGGACGAGAGAGCCTGGTGGGCTGCCGTCTATGGGGTCGCACAGAGTCGGACACGACTGAAGTGACTTAGCAGCAGCAGCAGCAGCACTCACATATATGGACCCTAAACAGGCTTGGCTGGAACTCCGTCTTCTCTCTCCTCCACTTTGTTCATCTTTATGGGCCTTTTCCCTCCTTTCATATTTCAAACTAAGAGGCTTCTTTCTATGTTGATTTTCCAGCAATATGCAGACTTCTTTACATGATAGCGCAAGACTCTGAGAGGGTGAAACCAGAACTTGCAAGACCTCTTAAGGACTAGCCTTGGATTTAGTACAATCTCACTTCTGTTGCAAGGCATCCCTGGTAGCTCAGCTGATAAAGAATCTGCCTGCAATGCAGGAGACCCCAGTTCGATTCCTGGGTTGGGAAGATCCTCTGGAGAAGTGATAGGCTACCCACTCAAGTATTCTGACCTGGAGAATTCCATGGACTGTATAGTCCATGGGGTCGCAAAGAGTCGGACGTGACTGAGGGACTTTCACATACATACACTTCTGTGACATTCAAAGTAGAACTATCTCAAAGAAGGAGGAGTAGTAGACTCTGCTTCTTGATGAGAGAGACAATAGTCACCTAGGGCTACCATAATAATATATCACAGACTTAAACAACAGACATTTTTTCTCACACAGAGACCTTAGAAATCCAAGATCAAGGTACTCTTAGGGTTGGTTTCTGGTGAGACCTATCTTCCTGTCTTTCGAATGGCTGCCTTCTCACTGTGTCCTCATGTAGTCTTTTTGTGTGCGTGAGGAGAGAGAGAGAGATCTTTATTGTTTCCTTTTATAAGGACACCAGTCGTATTGGAGAAGAGCCTCACACTTGTCTCCTCACAGATATGCAGAAAATAGCACTCTAATGGCAGAAAGCAAAGGGGCACTAAAGAGCCTCTTGATGAAGGCGAAAGAGGAGAGTGAAAAATCTGCCTTAAAACTCACTGGTCCCATCACTTCGTGGCAAATAGATGGGGAAAAAAATGGAAACAGTGGCAGATTTTTTTTTTATTGGGCTCCAAAATCGCTGCAATAGTGACTGCAGCCATGAAATTAAAAGATGCTTGCTCCTTGGAAGAAAAGCTATGATAAACCTAGATAGCGTATTAAAAAGCAGAGACATCACTTTGTTGACAAAGGTCTGCATAGTCAAAGCTATGGTTTTTCCAGTAGTAATGTACAGATGTCAGAGTTGGACCATAAAGAATGCTGAGCAGTGAAAAATTGATTCGTTTCAACTGTGGTGCTGGAGAAGACTCAGAGTCTCTTGGACAGCAAGGAGATCAAACCAGTTAATCCTAAACGAAATCAACCCTGAATATTCACTGGAAGGACTGATGCTGAAGTTCCAGTACTTTGGCCATCTGATGCAAAGAGCCAATTCATTGGAAAAAACCCTGATGCTGGGAAAGATTGAGGGCAGGAAGAGAAAGGGATGACATAGAATGAAATAGTTGGATGGCATCACTGACTCAATGGACATGAATTTGAGCAAACTCCAGGAGACAGTGAAGGACAGGGAGGCCTGGTATGCTGCAGGCAGTAGGGTTGCAAAGAGTCAGATGTGACTTAGCAACTGAAAAACAATCCTAATTACTTCCTTGAAAGGTTTATCTTCAAATTAGACCCACACTGGTTGGGGCTTCAACATATGAATTTTGGAGAGACACAATTTAGCATAAAACAAGAGAAGTGGAAAAGTCACTTTGCAAAGGACCCACAGAATGGGAGGGATCAATTTTGGACTTAATTCACCATCTTTCTCTGCCACTGAATTAATAATTTTCATGCTTGACAATTTCCCCTTCTCAGCCTAGCTGGTGTTGAGATCTCCTCACTCAGCACTCTTGCAGCTCTAAGTACGGGTTGTTTATGTCTCATGACCACATCCTGTCTTGGGTATAAGCTTTTGGTTTAGGCTCTAACTTCAAGGCAATCACAACTTGTTTCATATCTTTAAGTTTTTATTTCTGTGTTCTCTTCTAGCTCCCTATACCATTGCATGGGGGTAGAACTAGACGACCAGACCCTGGGAACCAGAAGACCTAGGTTACTGGCCCATTCTTCCTCCTCTTGATTGTGTTTGTGAGCAAGTAATTTGATTTCTCTGAGCCTCAGTTTGAAAGAATAGCAATGCCTTTTTAGGTTTGTCATGAGAGGAAATATGATATTTAGCAGGAAGCGTTTTTTGAAATCCAAAGAACTTCACAGATATGATTACTTGTATTACTCTGGTTGGGCTGCCATAACAAAATACACAGAGTGAGTGGTTTAAGGAAGAGAAATTTATTTCTCTCAGTTCTGGAGACTGGAATTCCAAACCAGGGTGCCAGCATGCTCAGTTTCTGATGAGACTCTCCCCCTTTGGTTCTGGGTGCCTTCTTCTCAATGTGTGCTCACGCGACATCTTCTTCATGCCTATGAATGGGAGAGAGAAAAAGAGAACTCTGATGTCCCTCTTATAAGGAAACTAAACCTATTGGATCAGGGCCCCACCCTCATGACCTCATTTACTCTTAGTTTCTTCTATAACGACCCTGTTTCTAAATTCTGTCACACTGCAGAATAGGGCTACAACAGATACATTTTGAGGGGACAAGCATTCATTCATAACATTACTGTTGTTTGGGGCATCTCAGGTGGCACTTAGAAGTAAAGAACCCACCTGCTAATGCAGGAGGCATAAGAGATGTGAGTTCGATCTCTGGGTCAGGAAGATCCCCTGCAGGAGGAAATGGCAACCTACTCCAGTATCCTTGCCTGGGAAATCCCATGGACAGAGGAGCCTGGTGGCTATAGTCCAAAGGGTTGCAAAGAGTCAGCCATGACTGAAGCAACTTAGCATGCACGCACTATTGTTTTTTTCTGGGAGGACACAAACATTCAGCCCACAACATTATTATTGCTAATTCTGAAACACACAATTGATTGTTTTTGTTTTTTTTTAATATTTATTTATTTGGGTGCTCCAGGTTTTAATTGCAGCATGTGAAATCTAGTTCCCTGAGCAGGGATCGAACCTGGACACCTTGCTGGACACCTGGACAACCTTGGGCCACTGAGGAAGTCACGCAATTGATCTTCACTGGTCTGTCTTGGTTCTTTGTTGATTCTGCTCTGTACCAACTCTTCTGGTGTGCCTTCCATAGTGCCTGGCACATCATAGAAATCAATAGATAATAGCATTTATTGTTGTTTTTCCAGTCCCTATGGACAGATGTTTGGGAAGAGGAAAGTGAAGGCAAGTGTTCTGAGATTTCCAGATCTAAACAGAAGGAATGTCTTTTCCTAGGTTCCCAACTTCACCAGGTTAGAAAACTGTCTTCAAATGTCCAGGAAGACCCCTGAATTATCAAAGGTGACTCAGATTGCAGAGTGAGAATAACCAGGGTTTAAAATCTCAAGAATGGCTTCTGAGTGAAAAAGAAAAACTTTTTTTTTAAATCACAGTTTGCTTAATAATCTCTGTAGCCAGTCACAGGGCAGGAGCTGAAATGCACAGCCTCTTGCCTCCCTGTAGGGCAGCTCCTGCTGTCCCAAGCTTCCAGCATCTGCTGTGGAGAAGATCCCTGTGTTCTATCCTCTTCAGCTTCCCCGTTATCACCTCTCCTTACACACCATTTTAGATTTAATGCAGATAACCATGCCCCATCCTTATGAGACCTTGAGAAAAGACTGGTTCTTATTAAAGAAAAAGTCAGTTATTAAATCATACCAGACATAGAGATCCATTGTCATTTTTAAAGTAATAATTCCATAAGGGACCACTAAAGAAGCCTCTATAGTCTTTCCAAACTATGCGTTGTGCATTTCTACCCTGAAGGGTCTAGGAACCAATGACTGAACCTCAAGGGACCCTGTAAGTGTGATCTTTGACTAACTGTATCTATCAGCACACACTGCTGATGCCTGTGTCATCTTAGCATTGAACATTTCTTCAAAGACTTCTAGAGTGAAGAAGGAACCTTACTGATCAACAGGCCAGCATTTCTTAAAAGTATAATCCAAAGATGGCTGCAAGATCATCTTTGAGATTCTTATTAAAGTTGCACCTGGGAATCCATCTCAAGATCTACTCATTCAGCAGCCATCTCAATATGAATTTTTTTAACAAGCCTGTCATATACATCATTTATACACATACATCTAAACACTGATGTAGTCCAAGCCTTTACTTCTTTAAAAAAAATGTTTAATTGAAGTATAGTTGATTTACCATGTTGTGTTAGTTTCAGATGTACAGCGCAATGATTCAGTTATACATGTTTATATCTATTCTTTTTCAGATTCTTTTTCCTTATAGGTTATTACAAAATATTAAGTAGAGTTCCCTGTGCTATACAGTAGATTCTTGTTGTTTATGTATATATGAGTGTGTGTGTTACGTATATGTGTGTGTGTGTGTGTGTGAGTTCCAAACTTCTAACTCCCCTCACCACTTTATCCTTTGGTAACCATAAGTTTGTTTTCTGTGTCTGTGGGTCTGTTTTACCAAAAGTTTTACTTTAGTTTTAGGTTTGAAGGATTTATCAACAAAATAAACCACTCTTTACTCACAAATAAACAATTTCAATTTTTTATAGAAGATTATTTGACTTAATCTCAATATATAGTCATTAAAAGGAAAGAAATAGAAACAACAGAGAGAAGTAACAGCATCAGTCAGTTCAGTCAGTTCACTCGCTCAGTCGTGTCTGACTCTTTGCAACCCCATGAATTGCAGCATGCCAGGTATCCTTGTCCATCACCAACTCCTGGAGATCACTCAAACTCATGTCCATCGAGTCAGTGATGCCATCCAACCATCTCATCCTCTGTCGTTCCCTTCTCCTCCTGCCCCCAATCCCTCCCAGCATCAGAGTCTTTTCCAATGAGTCAACTCTTCGCATGAGGTGACCAAAGTATTGGAGTTTCAGCTTCGGCATCAGTCCTTTCAAAGAAATCTCAGGGTTGATCTCCTTTAGGATGGACTGGGTGGATCTCCTTGCAGTCCAAGGGACTCTCAAGAGTCTTCTCCAACACCACAGTTCAAAAGCATCAATTCTTCGGCACTCAGCTTTCTTGACAGTCCAACTCTCACATCCATACATGACCACTGGAAAAACCATAGCCTTGACTAGACGGACCTTTGTTGGCAAAGTAATGTCTCTGCTTTTGAATATGCTGTCTAGGTTGGTCATAACTTTCCTTCCAAGGAGTAAGTATCTTTTAATTTCATGGCTGCAATCACCATCTACAGTGATTTTGGAACCCCCCAAAAAATAAAGTTTGACACTGTTTCCCCATCTATTTCCCATGAAGTGATGGGAGCAGATGCCATGATCTTAGTTTTCTGAGTGTTGAGCTTTAAGCCAACTTTTTCACTCTCCTCTCTCACTTTCATCAAGAGGCTTTTTAGTTCCTCTTCACTTTTTGCCATAAGGGTGGTGTCATCTACATATCTGAGGTTATTGATATTTCTCCTGGCAATCTTGATTCCAGCTTGTGCTTCTTTCAGCCCAGCATACATCTCATGATGTACTCTGCATATAAGTTAAATAAGCAGGGTGACAATATACAGCCTTGACATACTCCTTTTCCTATTTGGGACCATTCTGTTGTTCCATGTCCAATTCTAACTGTTGCTTCTTGACCTGAATATAAGACAGCATATACATCACCAAATTGGGCCTACCACCAAAATTGAACTGTGCTGGGAAGTCCCTCGTTAACAGCAATCTGGAGTCCCAAGCGAGAAAGTGTCCTGGGAGGTGCATCCACTCCATGGGTGAGAATTTGAATTGCAGTTTGGGGGGCTCCCCCTTATAATCTCAGGCTACAGACTGATATCATTAGTTTGCATGCAAAAATGCAGCTCTGGTTTTACATTTGCAATGCTGTTTGTTTCACCTTGTAAGTCACAAAATTTCTTAGGCCCTGGGCTAGGGGAGAGGGGTCCTGGCCAGACCCTCAGGGGTTTAAGAAATTATAGGGCCCACTCTCTTTCTTATCTACAGTGCTGCCTGATCTGCTGTGCTTGCAGGCAGTCACAGAATCCTGGCAGTGTCCAGGCAGGTCAGAAGCAGGTCAGAGGCCAGCTCTCCTGCTGCTGAATTCTGAACAAGATTTTCTCAATTTCAATTTAACAGGCTCTATTTCTGTTTTGTGAATAAGTTCATTTGCTTCACTGTTTTTTAGATTCAACACATAAGTGACATCATATGTTATTTTTCTTTCAAACCCTTAGTTCTGAAGACATAGTCCTTAGACTGGTGGTGTCAGTATCACTGAGTAGCTTGTCAGAGATCCAGAATCTCAGGCCTTATCCAAGACCTACTGAATCAGAACAAGATCCTCACTTGAGCCATATGAACATTCACATCTAAGAAGATTGCTCAAAGTCACTTATATACAAGGCAGCTGGGATCCAAAAAGCCAGTTGACTTGCCCAAGGTCACACGGGTAAACCATGGGATCATATGGGTAACTGGATAGGAACCTATGCTTGCAGTAGGTGGACCCCTGGAGAATCCAGGCACCTCTATTTTCTAGCCTAAAATCTTAGGTAAGCCCTTGAACATAGCACCAAACTTGCCATTATTCATCGTTATTGAGGTTTCATAGGCCTGTTGAAAAGGTAAAATGAAAAGCATGTAAAGAGCACCTGAAAAATTCTCAGTAAACAGCTCTGATGATTGTTACTCTAGCTTGGATTTCCTGATTCTGTGCTGCCTCCTGGGCATCCCATGTTGCTTGCAAGAAATGGGAAAAATAGTGCTTTGGATAAATTTGGTCTTTTTGAGCCTATTCTATCTAATTTACATTCTGGGGTTTGAAAGAATGAGGACAAGGGTGGGGGCCCTCAAAAGGAAAGTAAACACAACATGATGCAGCTGCAGATTTCTCAGATCCTTCTTCCCAACTCCTCCCAGCTTGGCCCTTCCTTTGTGTCCAGCAGAGACAGCCACCCCCTGGAGAAATGATCAGGGGAGTGAGGTGTTTGTTTGCACATTTCCACTGCCTTCAGGGGCTTCTCCCTTTCTTCACCCTCCTCTGACCCCCAGCATTCTCACACAGACTCCCTTCAGCCTTCCTAAAGGGGGCTCCTCCTCTTCCCATCTCCTGGAAAGCTCAATAAACTTAGGGTCTTACCCCGACACATCAAAAGTCACCTTCTCTGTGCCTCACAACAGAGGATGGCCCAGGCAAGGCACAGTGATAAAGCAAATGTAACGCTTGCTTCATGCTAATGTTAAGTTGCTTCAGTTGTGTCCAACTCTTTGCAAGCCTATGGAATATTGTCTGCCAGGCTTCTTTGTTGATGGGATTCTCCAGGCAAGAATACTGGAGTGGGTTGCCATGCCCTGTTCCAGGGGATCTTCTGGACCCAGGGATCTAACCCACATCTCTTATGTCTCCTGCATTGGGAGGCAGGTTCTTTACCACTAGTGCCACCTGGGAAGATTCACTTCCTTTCAAGTAATATTTGCATTTTAATAAGCTCTTTTCTTGTCTTAAACACTAAACAGTGAGCAATATATTATCAAGTTGTTAGGGCATTTATATGATGGTGTAGGCTTATGTTATATTCTCTACAGAGTCCTAGAATCAGTCATTTCTTCAAGGAGCCCTGATTCCTTTTATTGGGGAGCAGCATTTAGAAATGAATATCTGGACACCATGTGTGTTTGTTGCTGCTGAGGCATGGGGCATTGCCAGAGTCGCTATGCTAAAGTTTTAATGCATAATTTATATCCGTATATATGATACCCAATGGCTCTGAGAGTGTCCCATCTCTTGCTCACTGTACATCTCCTGCTTGACCAGCTTCACCTACACTTTGTTTACTTAACTGACCTTTCCTCTTAGTTGTAGAGCCCAATCACTGAATGCTAACATACGTGCCCTCGGCCCCAGCTGGTGATTGTTCTAAACTTTAGATCAGAACCATCTCTACTAGGATAGTTTATCAAAGGGCCATCTTCTTCGGTTGGTTTTCCTAACATCAATTGTCTGTATAAATGGTAACCTCCCTCTCCCTCTTCCCAGCCCCTCTCCTCTCCCCACCAGTGAAGACTGCTGCCATGTCCTGCCTATTGTCTGCCACACACAGTGGACTGTCACTTCAGGACCTTGCTTCCAAAGTCTAAGCTCCTCCCTATCCATTAAACCACTGATGTCTCTGTAACTGATTCTGGACTCTTTTATTCAGTCTTGAGGCTGAGCAAATGAGGGCTTGCAGGCCTGTGGAGTACATCCTAAGACATAGATGTGAAATAACCCACTCAGTGCCTCTTTAAACCTATATTCTGGACGTTTACTTCGATTTACTCATGAGAAAAGGTTTTCGTATGTTCTAGAATACATATCTTTGTAACGCTGAATGCTTCTGACTCTTATTCATGGGAAAATACACTCTGTACCACCCTACAGCAAGACAATTAGCTCAATAGCAATTTTATCTGACACCCATTAATATATCAAGATGTATATTCACATAATACATTTGTACTTGGATCAAAATCTGGCAATAAGTCTGTAAAGTTGCCAACCAATGAGTAGCAATAGTGGTTTGTCTGTGAATGCCATCCCCCTTTCTTGCTAGCAGAATCAGAATTTCATTCAGGTATCTATCCATATATGTCTCTGATACCTATCTTAGAAGTAAATCCTCTTTAATCTTGGCCAGCGATAATTTTATTCTCTTTGCCAGTGCTTGGTTTAGAGGTAGAAATTATCCGTAGGGAAGTCAGTTGGCAGGAAGCTTCTGAAAAAATTTGTCTTGACGATAAAAAGTGGTTTGTACTGAAAGAGGGGATCACTTCTATTTGTTGCCCAGAACTACAGCAATCACCTTGTGACTATGGGAGGAACTAAGTTACATGCTGAGGATGGAAGAGACAAAAGAAAGACTTTGAGTCTTTGATAATATCACTGAGCTGCTGAATTAACCAACTCAGGGGATGCCCTACCTAGGAACACCAAGTTATATAAGATAATAAATAGCCCATATTGTCTTGGGAATTTTGAATCGTTATTTCTTTGACTTGCAACCAAAAGCATCATCATGAATACATCCTACTTTAGAATATTTTAAAGCAATTAACTTTTAGGAGAATCCAAATCCTTTTTCAGAATTCACCCATTCACTCACTCATTCATTTTAAATAAATATTTACTGAGAAGTGGCAGCAAAAAAGAGATTGATCAGTAATCACATACACATAAAATGAAAAACTGTGATAATCAGTAAGAAAGGAAAGTATAAGAAACTATGTGAGGGAGTGGTGTTAAGACTTCACTTAGCAAGTGATGTGTGTAAACAGGTCTGAAAGCAGGTAAAGGAGGAGGAAGGTATAGGGATGAGGCACAGTGTATGCAAAGCAGCAGCATGATGCCCTGGAGGAAACTGAAGATCTATAAGATGAGGCTGAGAGGCTGCGGGAGGGTGTAGTACATCGCAGACTGAAGAGGTCTGCAGGCTCCAGATGACACAGGATGGGTTCTGCAGACCGTAACAATTTCTCTCTTTCTTCTATGAGAAAAAAAGAAATAAAGTTATGTGCTCTAAGCTGCGCTTCTCTAGTAGCTCAGATGTTAAAGAATATGCTGAGTCTGCAATGCAGGAAACCCAGGTTCAATCCCTGGGTCAGGAAGATCCCTCAGAGAAAGAAATGGCAAACCACTCTATTGTTCTTGCCTGGAAAATTCCATGGACAGAAGAGCCTGACAAGCTACAGTCCATGGGGTCGCAAAAAGTTGGGTATAACTGAGTGACTAAACATACACACACACACGCACACACACACACACACACACACACACAGTTGTGCAAGATGATACCTTTGTAGGAACTAGGTGAAGGGTTACAGGCTATTTCTCTCTAGTGCTTTTTGTTATGACATATCAATCTGCAATATACAGCCTGCCCAAGCCTGCAGGGCCATGGCTTTCCCATGACCTCTCCTTTTAAGAAAATTTTGGCTGCACCACACAGCTTGTGGGTGGGATCTTAGTTCCCTGATAAGGGATCGAACCTGCATTCCCTGATTGGAAGTGTGGAGTCTTAACCACTGGACTGCCAGAGAAGTCCCCAACCTCACTTTTTCCTCCCATCTGTCTACGTACCATCTCTCCAAATATTCGTCTTGAATCAGGATCATGAGAATCATAAGTGTGCTGACAAAAGCCGAACACCCATGGAGAGCAGAGCAAAAGGGAAGAAATGAAGAAGCAAAAGCAAAGTATTTCAGTGGATGAATGGGAGTGGAAGGGTGGGACCCTCTAAGTCAACAGGCTGCCCCCATCAGCTCTGCATTTTAAAAGATCATTCTGGCCCTGGTTTGAATCTGCTGGTAGAGGGTGAGCACAAGCATAGGTCAGGAGGCCCCTGGGATGAAATTGCAGAAGCTCTGATGGCTCAGACCACAGTGATGGAGGAAGAATACAGGTGCAGATATAGGGAGAGTAGTGATAGGATGGAGAAAGGGTGGGTGGAGGGTAGTGTCTCATCATCAAAGCTGTGGATCCCATTTTCAGGAAAATGAACATTCACAACGTTTTATATAAATACAGTGACTCCTATTGTGGACTCCTGAAACTCACTCTCATTCCTGAGCTTAACAGTCCTGCCTCAAGGGGCAGAGGTGCAGACTTTCGGGAAAAAAAGTACTTCCTTCATACCCGCTTCTGATAGCAACTGAGTAACAGCGGGGCCAGTGTTATTCTTTGTGAGGGTTGCCCCAAGTGGTTCAGTGTTGCCTGACCTGAGTAAAGCCTGAGTAAAGCCTGAGTAATAGCCCAATACCTGCAAGACCAGGGCGCCACCTGCGAGGAGCCTGGTCAAGAAGACAGCGCAGGAAGGGCTTTCGTAACTTTTTTTTTTTTCCCCCAAAACACAATGAGTAAAGAAGAAATGCAGTTTCAAAAAGGGAAAAGCCAGTGGATATCTAGGGGAATTCTGGGGAGAGGTGAGAGGAGGCAGGCCCTCGATAACAGAATATCCAGGACAGATGCCGAGAAGTGGGAGGGCATGCAAGAGGGAGCAAGGTCACATCAGGTCCCCCGTGACTCCCAGCCCTGCTTGTGTGGAACCAGGCAGCTCACAGCGGCCCTTGTCCTGGTGGCCTATGCTAAGGAGCACAATGCATGGCCCACATCATGTAGGGCTGGTCCATCAAACCTGCCTTCTGTTTTGCAGCCTGTGTTATGATGACGCTTCCCAACTTGGTCCCCAAGGCTGTAGGGATTCCTCCACAGGCCTGTGGGGGCAGGTAAGCAGACTCAGACTGGGCTAGAGCTGCAGGGACTGAAACAATTAGGAGTGACCATTTAGGAGATCCTGCCCAAGGAAGGTAGCTAGCCATGTTAACTATCAGGTAAGATTGGGTGTTATCAGGCCTGGCATAAGCAGCCAGCTGGTCTAGTTTGAAGATCAAGGGTACAGAAATAAGATCTCTGAGTAGCCATAGTAACCAACATCAATGGTTGGTATTTTGAATCCAGGGGGGATATATTCTGGATGAAGCAGCATTACTGACAAATGGCTGTTGGGTTGAGGAACAGGGATCAGCTCACTGGAGAAACAAGGAGGCAGGAAGGGGCTGAGCAGGTTTTTAGGGTTCTAGTCCAGCAGGTAATGGATCAGGATCTGGCTGGATACAGTGAGAGGAAACAGTGCTGGCTGTGAGCAGAGTTGGAGGGAGTACGTAGGTTCTGGTTCCCACTCTGATCTTTCAGGTGACTGTTTATAAAGCCTCTTGATGAAAGTCAAAGAGGAGAGTGAGAAAGTTGGCTTAAAGCTCAACATTAAGAAAATGAAGATCATGGCATCCAGTCCCATCACTTCATGGCAAATACATGGGGAAACAGTGGAAACAGTGTCAGACTTTATTTTTGGGGGGCTCCAAAATCACTGCAGATGGTGATTGCAGCCATGAAATTAAAAGACACTTACTCCTTGGAAGGAAAGTTATGACCAACCTAGATAGTATATTGAAAAGCAGAGACATTACTTTGGCAACAAAGGTCCATCTAGTCAAGGCTATGGTTTTTCCTGTGGTCATGTATGGATGTGAGAGTTGGACTGTGAGGAAAGCTGAGCACAAAAGAACTGACGCTTTTGAAGTGTGGTGTTGGAGAAGACTCTTGAGAGTCCCTTGGACTGCAAGGAGATCCAACCGGTCCATTCTGAAGGAGATCAGCCCTGGGATTTCTTTGGAAGGAATGATGCTAAAGCTAAAACTTCAGTACTTTGGCCACCTCATGAGAAGAGTTGACTCATTGGAAAAGACCCTGATGCTGGGAGGGATTGGGGGTAGGAGGACAAGGAGACAACCGAGGATGAGATGGCTGGATGGCATCACTGACTCGATGGACGTGGATCTGGGTGAACTCCGGGAGATGGTGATGGACAGGGAGGCCTGGCGTGCTGCGATTCATGGGTTCACAAAGAATCGGCCACAACTGAGCGACTGAACTGAAGTGAATTATCTAGGCTCTGGGTCAGACAAGAGTGTGGTCCTGGCCAAACTATGGCAACTGGATATGTTGCCAGGCTTGTCTCTCATTGCCTGGTGAGTACAGTTTGAGCAACACCTACCAAGTAAAAGTCTCTGGTTTTCATCCTGGGCTTGCCTGAGACAGTCAGACTCCAACACTGGCATATGGACTTTTGCTGAGGTGTAACATTAGAACTGCTCACCCATCCATTCATTAGACTCTCCTCCCCGCAGGATTTCCCTTAGCCTGCTCAGTCCAGAAATTGTTCTCTTGGGGTGCTGACCATTCACCACCTTCCTCCAGAATCCTCAGGCAGCTGCCCACCAGACTGCACACTCTGTCTCCACCTCCAGCACAGGGGATCACCCCGGTATCACCCAGCCATTTCTAGTCCGGGTCTTAGAGCCAGATTTCCTGTTCTGAGTTCTGGCTCTGACATTTCCTATGAAGTAAAATCTTGAGTAGATTTCTTCACTCACTGAGCCCTAGTTTCTTTACCCATAGATGAGAAAAATAACCCTAGAGCAAGGGTGGATGAAAGAATTTCATGCAGCCATGCATGTGAAGCACTTGACTTGAAGCCCAGCACACGTAAATATTGTGTGATATTATTATTATAGCACATGATTGGTTGGTCTGGTTGGTCTTAGAACTGGTGCTGCCTGCTGCCCTTGCCCTGGCTCCTTCTTATTTTGGCTTCTGTCCTTTCTCCATCAATCTAGAATGCTGCGATACTCTCAGGCTGAGGTGCCTTAATGTGCCTTAGGGAACCTCTGCCATTGAATTCATGTGAGAAGATATTCACATGTATATTAATATATATGCACGCAGCCACGAAATTAAAAGATGCTTACCCCTTGGAAGAAAAGTTATGACCAACCTAGATAGCATATTCAAAAGCAGAGGCATTACTTTGCCGACTAAGGTCCATCTAGTCAAGACTATGGTTTTTCCA
The DNA here is from genome assembly GCF_032405125.1 of Capricornis sumatraensis. Classification (NCBI taxonomy): domain Eukaryota; kingdom Metazoa; phylum Chordata; class Mammalia; order Artiodactyla; family Bovidae; genus Capricornis; species Capricornis sumatraensis. The sequence goes on from NC_091071.1 coordinate 156,773,644, forward strand.
GTATGTATGGATTTGAGAGTTGGACTGTGAAGAAGGCAGAGTGCCAAAGAATTGATGCTTTTGAACTGTGGTGTTGGAGAAGACTCTTGAGAGTCCCTTGGACTGCAAGGAGATCCAACCAGTCCATTCTGAAGGAGATCAACCCTGGGATTTCTTTGGAAGGAATGATGCTAAAGCTGAAGCTCCAGTACTTTGGCCACCTCATGCGAAGATTTGACTCATTGGAAAAGACCCTGATGCTGGGAGGGATTGGGGGCAGGAGGAGAAGGGGACGACCCAGGATGAGATGGCTGGATGGCATCACTGACTCGATGGACATGAATCTGAGTGAACTCCGGGAGTTGGTGATGGACAGGGAGGCCTGGTGTGCTGCAGTTCATGGGGTTGCAAAGAGTTGGACACGACTGAGTGACTAAATGGAACTGAACTGGGAGTTAGTGAAGAACAAAGAAGCCTGATGTGCTGCAGTCTATGGGATCACAAAGTTCAGACTGCAGCTGAACAACAAGAACAACAAAAGTCAGTTTAGGTACAAAGAAGAGAGGACAGAGACAGTTCTAGCAGAATAAGCTTAGAAAATACAAAACTTGGAATTGCCCTTGAAGTCACATTTAAGATATAGAGTGCAGCGATGTTGCCATAGGTAAGCACTCAGTGTGGGTCTGTTTAGTCTATATGGTCTCACAGGGAAGCAGTAATTATCACGGCATTTTTCCTCATAATGGATAAATTTCCTTCTCCTTCACCTTTTTTTTTTTTTTTTTAAAGATATTTGAGTGCTCGCTTCGGCAGCACATATACTAAAATTGGAACGATACAGAGAAGATTAGCATGGCCCCTGCGCAAGGATGACACGCAAATTCGTGAAGCGTTCCATATTTTTGAAAATTGCAGAGGAAGGTAAACTTCCAAACTCATTCTATGAGGCCACCATCACCCTAATACCAAAACCTGACAAAGATGTCACAAAAAAAGAAAACTACAGGCCAATATCACTGATGAACATAGATGCAAAAATCCTCAACAAAATTCTAGCAATCAGAATCCAACAACATATTAAAAAGATTATACACCATGACCAAGTGGGCTTTATCCCAGGGATGCAAGGATTCTTCAATATCCGCAAATCAATCAATGTAATTCACCACATTAACAAATTGAAAAATAAAAACCATATGATTATCTCAATAGATGCAGAGAAGGCCTTTGACAAAATTCAACATCCATTTATGATAAAAACTCTCCAGAAAGCAGGAATAGAAGGAACATACCTCAACATAATAAAAGCTATATATGACAAACCCACAGCAAACATTATCCTTAATGGTGAAAAATTGAAAGCATTTCCCCTAAAGTCAGGAACAAGACAAGGGTGTCCACTTTCACCGCTACTATTCAACATAGTTCTGGAAGTTTTGGCCACAGCAATCAGAGCAGAAAAAGAAATAAAAGGAATCCAAATTGGAAAAGAAGAAGTAAAACTCTCACTGTTTGCAGATGACATGATCCTCTACATGGAAAACCCTAAAGACTCCACCAGAAAATTACTAGAGCTCATCAATGAATATAGTAAAGTTGCAGGATATAAAATCAACACACAGAAATCCCTTGCATTCCTATACACTAATAATGAGAAAGTAGAAAAAGAAATTAAGGAAACAATTCCATTCACCATTGCAACAAAAAGAATGAAATACTTAGGAATATATCTACCCAAAGAAACTAAAGACCTATATATAGAAAACTATAAAACACTGATGAAAGAAATCAAAGAGGACACTAATAGATGGAGAAATATACCATGTTCATGGATTGGAAGAATCAATATAGTGAAAATGAGTATACTACCCAAAGCAATTTACAAATTCAACGCAATCCCTATCAAGCTACCAGCCATATTTTTCACAGAACTAGAACAAATAATTTCAAGATTTGTATGGAAATACAAAAAACCTCGAATAGCCAAAGCAATCTTGAGAAAGAAGAATGGAACTGGAGGAATCAACTTGCCTGACTTCAGGCTCTACTACAAAGCCACAGTCATCAAAACAGTATGGTACTGGCACAAAGACAGACATATAGATCAATGGAACAAAATAGAAAGCCCAGAGATAAATCCACACACATATGGACACCTTATCTTTGACAAAGGAGGCAAGAATATACAATGGAGTAAAGACAATCTCTTTAACAAGTGGTGCTGGGAAAACTGGTCAACCACTTGTAAAAGAATGAAACTAGATCACTTTCTAACACCGCACACAAAAATAAACTCAAAATGGATTAAAGATCTAAATGTAAGACCAGAAACTATAAAACTCCTAGAGGAGAATATAGGCAAAACACTCTCAGACATAAATCACAGCAGGATCCTCTATGATCCACCTCCCAGAATTCTGGAAATAAAAGCAAAAATAAACAAATGGGATCTAATTAAAACTAAAAGCTTCTGCACAACAAAGGAAAATATACGCAAGGTGAAAAGACAGCCTTCTGAATGGGAGAAAATAATAGCAAATGAAGCAACTGACAAACAACTAATCTCAAAAATATACAACCAACTTATGCAGCTCAATTCCAGAAAAATAAACGACCCAATCAAAAAATGGGCCAAAGAACTAAATAGACATTTCTCCAAAGAAGACATACGGATGGCTAACAAACACATGAAAAGATGCTCAACATCACTCATTATCAGAGAAATGCAAATCAAAACCACAATGAGGTACCACTTCACACCAGTCAGAATGGCTGCGATCCAAAAATCTGCAAGCAATACATGCTGGAGAGGGTGTGGAGAAAAGGGAACCCTCCTACACTGTTGGTGGGAATGCAAACTAGTACAGCCACTATGGAGAACAGTGTGGAGATTCCTTAAAAAATTGCAAATAGAACTACCTTATGACCCAGCAATCCCACTGCTGGGTATACACACCGAGGAAACCAGAATTGAAAGAGACACATGTACCCCAATGTTCATCGCAGCACTGTTTATAATAGCCAGGACATGGAAACAACCTAGATGTCCATCAGCAGATGAATGGATAAGAAAGCTTTGGTACATGTACACAATGGAGTATTACTCAGCCGTTAAAAAGAATTCATTTGAATCAGTTCTGATGAGATGGATGAAACTGGAGCCGATTATACAGAGTGAAGCAAGCCAGAAAGAAAAACACCAATACAGTATACTAACACATATATATGGAATTTAGAAAGATGGCAATGATGACCCTGTATGCAAGACAGGAAAAAAGACACAGCTGTGTATAACGGACTTTTGGACTCAGAGAGAGAGGGAGAGGGCGGGATGATTTGGGAGAATGGCATTCTATCATGTATACTATCATGTAAGAATTGAATCGCCAGTCTATGTCTGACGCAGGATACAGCATGCTTGGGGCTGGTGCATGGGGATCACCCACAGAGATGTTATGGGGAGGGAGGTGGGAGGGGGTTTCATGTTTGGGAACACATGTAAGAATTAAAGATTTTAAAATTTAATAAAAAATAAATAAATAAATAAATAAATACCAAAAAAAAAAAAAAAGATATTTGAAATACAACTTTGCCCTGATTCTAAACAAAAAGGAATGGGAACGACAGTAACAAACAAGATTCCATCTCTCAATATTGTCATATGATTATAGCAGTCTTCTATTTGAAACTCAAGGAGGAAACAACTGTGTTCCAAAACACCTAAATATGCAGGTCCAAAAAATGAAGGTTTTTTTTTTCACATTCACTCCAAAGCCCATCCATCTCCTTCAGCATCCAAAGATTAAGCACATGTTCTGCTTAGCTATATAAAAAAGTGGCAAACACACCACACTACTGACATCACAGGACAGTTGCCTATAAAACTAGACTTCCGACGCTGGGCCCCAGCTTCACTTTCTCACAGGTCACAATCTTCATCCAGGAGAGCATTAATCTGAGCAACCTCTAAATCGTCCTTGTACTGTGCTGCCAAGGCTGGGTCCATGAACACCTCTGGCAGGGCAAGAGCAGGCAGGCATGGTGACAATCCCCAAGGTAGGATCTCCAATCAGTTTTCTAGCAAGCCAGAGGAAGGGCTTTTCACAGTTGCAGTTAGGTTTGGCAGAAATGTCATAGTACTGAAGATTCTTCTTTCAGTGGAAGACAATGGACTTTGCCTTAACCTTTCTGTCCTTAATATCCACTTTGTTGCCACACAACACGATCCGGATGTTCTCACACACTCGCACCAGATCTCTATGCCAGTTAGGCACATTCTTGTAAGTAACTCTCAATGTTACATCTCCCGACCAGCTGTATCCCATACATTGAACTTAATCAGTCCTCTGTTGGTATGGAACAAAAGAGGATGGACCTCAACACCTAAGGTAGCTACATACGTCTTCTCAAATTCACCAGTCAGATGACGTTTCATGAATGTAGTTTTTCCTGTACCACCATCACCAACCAATACAAGTTTGAACTAAACTTGGGGTTCTCCTTGGGGAGCCATCGTGAAGCATCTCCACACCCATCTGACTGAGGCCTCCTTCACTTTTTAAAACTGAAAAGTTTCATTATATTTTAATTGATGTATAGTTACTATATAATATCATGTAAGTTACAGGTGTATGATATAGTGATTCAGTTTTAACGGTTATACTCCATCTATGGTGGTGGTGGTTTAGTTGCTAGTCATCCAGCTCTTTGCGACTCCACAGGCTGTAGCCCTCCAAGCTCCTCTGTCCATGGAATTTCCCAGGCAAGAGTACTGGAGTGGATTGTCATTTCCTTATCCAGGGGATGTTCTCAACCCACATCTCTTGCATCTCCTGCATTGGCAGGTAGATTCTTTACCACTGAGCCATCTGGGAAACCCCATACTCCACTTATAATTATCGCAAAATATTGGCTATCTTCCCCATGTTGTGCAATATATCTTTGTAGCTTTTTAAAAAATTAAATTTAACATTTTATTGGAGGATAATTGCTTTACAATGTTGTGTTAGTTTATGCTGCACAACAATGTGAATCAGCTATATGTATACATATATTCCCTCCCTCTTGAGACTCCCTTCCACCTCCCTCATCCTACCCCTCTAGGTCATCACAGAGCGCTGGGCCGCGCTTCCTGTGCTTCGGACTAGCTATCTATATTACATGTGGTAGTGGACACCTGTCAATGCTGCTCTCGATTTGTCCCACCTCTCCTTCCCACATTGTGTTCACAAGTCTGTTTTCTATATCTGCATATCTATTCTTGCTCTGCAAAGAGTTTCAGCAATACCATTTCCCCAGATTCCCATATATATACATTAATATATTTATTCACTTCAGTTCAGTTCAGTCGCTCAGTCGTGGCCGACTCTTTGTGACCCCATGAATCGCAGCACGCTGGGCCTCCCTGTCCATCACCATCTCCCAGAGTTCACTCAGACTCATGTCCATCGAGTCAGTGATGCCATCCAGCCATCTCATCCTCTGTCATCCCCTTCTCCTCCTGCCCCTAATCCCTCCCAGCATCAGAGTCTTTTCCAATGAGTCAACACTTCGCATGAGGTGGCCAAAGTACTGGAGTTTCAGCTTTAGCATCAGTCCTTCCAAAGAACACTCAGGGCTGATCTTTAGAATGGACTGGGTGGATCTCCTTGCAGTCCAAGGGACTCTCAAGAGTCTTCTCCAACACCACAGTTCAAAAGCATCAATTCTTCGGCGCTCAGCTTTCTTCACAGTCCAACTCTCACATCCATACATGACCACTGGAAAAGCCATAGCCTTGACTAGATAGACCTTTGTTGGCAAAGTAATGTCTCTGCTTTTCAATATGCTATCTAGGTTGGTCATAACTTTCAAGGAACAAGTGTCTTTTAATTTCATGGCTGCAATCACCATCTGCAGTGATATTGGAGCCGACAAAGATAAAGTTTGACACTTTCCACTGTTTCCCCTCTATTTGCCATGAAGTAATGGGACCAGATGCCATGATATTAGTTTTCTGAATGTTGAGCCTTAAGCCAACTTTTTCACTCTCCTCTCTCACTTTCATCAAGAGGCTTTTTAGTTCCGCTTCACTTTCTGCCATAAAGGTGGTGTCATCTGCATATCTGAGATTATTGATATTTCTCCCTGCAATCTTGATTCCAGCTTGTGCTTCTTCCAGCCCAGCGTTTCTCATGATGTACTCTGCATAGAAGTTAAATAAGCAGGGTGACAATATACAGCCTTGACATACTCCTTTTCCTATTTGGAACCAGTCTGTTGTTCCATGTCCAGTTCTAACTATTGCTTCCTGACCTGCATATAGGTTTCTCCAGATAAATAGATTTAATATATATTAATAAATAAATATATTTATTAAAATAAATATAAATTTATATATTTACATTTACTTATAAAATATTTATGCATATATAAATATATGTAAATTTCTGCATTTATATATTTTATATAAATTTATATATATTTATATATATTATCAAATATAATTGGGTGGGACAAATAAATATAAATATATATTTATATTTATTTATAAAAATAAAAATAAAAATATTTATTTTATTTAATAAACATTTCTTCAGTTCAGTTCAGTTCAGTCACTCAGTCGTGTCCGACTCTTTGCGACCCCATAAATCACAGCACTCCAGGCCTCCCTGTCCATCACCATCTCCTGGAGTTCATTCAGACTCACGTCCATCGAGTCCATGATGCCATCCAGCCATCTCATCCTCTGTCGTCCCCTTCTCCTCCTGCCCCCAATCCCTCCCAGCATCAGAGTCTTTTCCAATGAGTCAACTCTTCTCATGGGGTGGCCAAAGTACTGGAGCTTCAGCTTTAGCATCATTCCTTCCAAAGAAATCCCGGGGCTGATCTCCTTCAGAATGGACTCGTTGGATCTCCTTGCAGTCCAAGGGACTCTCAAGAGTCTTCTCCAACACCACAGTTCAAAAGCATCAATTCTTTGGCGCTCAGCCTTCTTCACAGTCCAACTCTCACATCCACACATGACCACAGGAAAAACCATAGCCTTGACTAGACAGACTGTAGTCAGCAAAGTAATGTCTCTGCTTTTGAATATACTATCTAGGTTGGTCATAACTTTTCTTCCAAGGAGTAAGCGTCTTTTAATTTCATGGCTGCAATCACCATCTGCAGTGATTTTGGAGCCCCCAAAAATAAAGTCTGACACTGTTTCCACTGTTTCCCTGTTTATTTCCCATGAAGTGATGGGACTGGATGCCATTATCTTCGTTTTCTGAATGTTGAGCTTTAAGCCAACACTTTCACTCTCCTCTTTCACTTTCATCAAGAGGCTTTTTAGCTCCTCTTCACTTTTTGCCATAAGGGTGGTGTCATCTGCATATCTGAGGTGATTGATATTTCTTCTGGCAATCTTGATTCCAGCTTGTGTTTCTATTATTAATATATTTATCTTTTCTTTCTGACTTACTTCACTCTGTATGACTGACAGATAATGTTTAATATGTATGATTGGTTAAATATTTATTTATTTGGCTGCACTGAGTGAGTCTTAGTTGCACAGCACATGGGATCTTCAGTCGTAACATGCAAAATCTTGGCTGGTGGCACGTGGGCTCTAGCTCTCTGACCAAAGATTGCACCCATGACCTCTGAGTTGGGAACACAGAGTCTTAGCCACTGGACCACCAGGGAAATCCTTCTTGTAGCTTGTTTTATACCTTATAGCTTGTATCTGTTAATGCTCTCCCCCTATATTGCCCCTCCCTTGCTTCTCCCACTGGTCACCACCAGTTTGTTCTCTATATCTATGAATTGGCTTCTTTTTTGTTATCTTCTTCACTTTCCATTGTTTATGTGTGTTTTTACTTCCCCAGATTCTCTACTCCCTTTTTCATTTTGCCTTAGTGACTGTGTTATTGTTGTTCAGTCATTCAGTTGTGTCCAGCTCTTTGCCATCCCATGGACTGCAGCATGCCAGGCCTCCCTGTCCTTCACTGTCTCTTTCACTTGTGTCCATTCAGTTAATGTTGCCATCCAACCATCTCATCCTCTGTCACCCGCTTCTCCTCCTGCCTATGATCTTTCCCAGCATCAGGATCTTTTCCAATGAGTCGGCTCTTTGAATCATGTGACCAAAGTATTGGAGCTTCAGCTTCAGCATCAGTCATTTCAGTGAATACTCAGGACTGATTTCCTTTAGAATTGACTGGTTGAATCTCCTTGCTGACCAAGTGACTCTCCGAGTCTTCTCCAGCACCACAGGTCAAAAGCATCAATTCTTTGGCACTCAGTCTTCTTTATGGTCCAACTCTCACATCCATACATGACCACTGGAAAAATCATAGCTTTGACTACATGGACCTTTGTTGGCAAAATGATGTCTCTGCTTTCTAATACACTAAGTTCATCATCGATTTCCCTGGTGGCTCAGATGGTAAAGCGCCTGCCTACAGTGCAGGAGACCTGGGTTCGATCCCTGGGTCAGGAAGATCCTCTGGAGAAGGAAATTGCAACCCACTCCAGTACTCTTGCTTGGAAAATCCCATGGACAGAGAAGCGTAGTAGGCTACAGTCCATGGGGTTGCAAAGAGTCATAGCTTTTCTTCCAAGGAGCAAGTATATCTTTTAATTTCATGCCTTAATTTCATGCTGTAGTCACCATCTGCAGTGATTTTGGAGCCCAAGGAATAAAGTTTGTCACTGTTTCCATGTTTTCCCTATCTATTTTCCATGAAAGGATGGACCAGCATGCCATGATCTTCATTTTTTGAATGTTGAGTTTTAAGCCAGCTTTTACACTCTCCTCTTTCACTTTCATCAAGAGGCTCTTTAGTTCCTCTTCACTTTCTGCCATTTAGGGCAGTGTCATCTGCATATCTGAGGTTATTAGTATTTCTCCTATGAATCTTGATTCCAGCTTGTGCTTCATCCAGCCCAGCATTTCACATGATGTACTCTGCATTTAAGTTAAATAAGCAGGGGGACAATGTACAGCCTTGATGTACTTCTTTCCCTATTTTGAACTAGTCTGTTTTTCCAAGTCCAGTTCTAACGGTTGCTTCTTGACTACATATAGGTTTCTCAGGAAGCAGGTGTCAACTACAAACAGGCACTTACCAAGAGCATTGCCAATGGCTGAACAACAAAGGCATTTGCCACCTGCCTCTACAGAGATTGAAGCCCATGCTGCTATAGCTGTTGACCTTCGGCAACCCCTGAGCGAGTTCAGGGTGGAGGGAGGCACTCTGTGCTCCAGGGAATCTGGTGGGACAGGTCTTTAGATAGTTGGATGTTTTTGGGAACAGATTTTATGATCTCAGTCTTTGCATCTCCTCATATCTAGAGGAGCACTAAATCCCTTCATGGTGACATCAGATCCTCGTGACTAACAGAAACCTTCTGTAAAATGAGTGCTTCATGGCACTGAATTTCCCCTTCACCAAAACCTTGTATATTGACTTTCCCCCACTGCTGCTTTGGAGCAGTCTCTCAGAGCTATCTGAGATGCTGCATCCTGGGTTGCAGTCCTCATTTTGCCCCAAATAAAACTTAACTCGCAGCTCTCAAGTTGCACATCTTTTTTTAGTCGACAGTTATGGCAACCACGAAGGGACCCAGAGTGGATTTCCTTCCTTCCACTGGACTCTGCGAGGAACTGGAGCTTTGGTACCAGCAGTGGGCACTTGCACCCATCCACCTCCTCGAGGAGTGCAGATGAATTTGGGTAAGACTCTCCTGTTTCTCAAATCTCCCATATTGGTTGAGATTCTGAGTTTTATTTGGTGGTGGAGCAGGTTACCTGCCTCCTCCCAGTAGAAAAGATATTGGCAGGGGGTTGCCCAGGTGAAACATCTGAGGCACACCCACTCATGGTCTAGACAATGAGTGGGGCTTGGTTGAAAGATACCAAGAAATTCCCACCCAGTCAAAAGATACTGGCTAGGAGGCTGGCTGACAGATGGCAGAATTGCCTACCCAGTGGAAAGGCAGTAGGGAGGGGGGCTGGACTGGAAAAAAATCAAGAAATAGCTGGGGCTCTGCTAAAAGATGCTGAGGTTGCTCTGTTGTAGGAGACTGAATGGTTTTGGCTAAGTCATTAAGTAAGAGGCTGACCTGACAATTTTCTCAATTTGACTGAAATTATAGAATTTGTCAGGATAAAAGGGAGGAAAATATTTGAGAGCTTTGCTCTGAAGGGAAGGGACAAGACTCCTCCTGGCCAGGTTTGGTTTTCTCAGGTGCCTGAGAAATTTACGGGAGTGGTGGAGGCCTAGTCCTCATACCATGCAGTGGTCCCATAGGGAAACCCACTCATTAATTAAAATACTTGCTCATCTGGGGGTCAGCATAAGAACTGGCCATTCAGTGACCTGAGCAGCCATGGTGGTCTTAGACTGCTGGAGGCAGAATCCGAGACACGTAAGAGGAGCTGAAATGACTCCGGGGAGGCTCCAGGAGGAGTTACGCTCACAAGCAGCACATGGGCCCACTACACAAGTTCACGAGTGATTTTTATACCTGACAAATTCAGCTTAAAATGGGAAACAGAATCTCTCAAAAACAGAAACAAAGGGGTGTCAGAAAGCCAGCCTCTGACTAACACTCTAGCCAGATACGTGTACAATACTACGGTGCTCATACTCGCAAGTACCTAGTTAATTGGAGAAATTATACTAAAAGAGATCTCAACCTAAATGGTCAAATTGGGGTTCTTTTGATATTCTAAAATTGATATTTTTGCACACACAGTTAGAAAAGGCCAGCTGTGATTTGACTGGTATCTAGAAGTTTCTAAAACAGGAAATGATAGAGTAAATTCTTCACAGAAAATCAACAAGAAATTTCTTGAAACTATATCAAAACTAAAAAACGGCTGCTAGAACTGAGTTTGCTAGGTCACAGGTCTAGTCAAACTGGGAAGTCACGTTTGGCATTAATGCCATTTGGCTTTTCATTTCTGGGCATCTCTTTGCCTTTTGTTTCATTTGGAGTGTGACTCCTGGCTGGTGAAGTTCTGGTTTGGTTTGGTTTGGTTGGTTTGGTTTGGGTACACAGACATCTGGAAAAAACTGCTTGAGCTAATATGGGAATTGCTCACTGTAAGGTTCCAGACTTCATCTGGGAACCCCTTGGGAAAAAAGAAAAAAAAATTTGATGGGTCAATCTATAAGCTGTGATCCAATGACAAGAAAAATGGCCTAAAAATCTTAGATCTTTATTGACATAGGATAGGAAAATGGACTAAAGTTCCCTTATGTCCAGGACTTCCTCCTATAATCAACAGCCGGGGACTGATCAAACTAAGACCCCTACTTCCCCAGAGGGATAATCCCTGCTGGGACAGATCTGCCTTGTTATCAGCCAAGTTGAGCACTAGCTGGTCTAAATTTTGGCTATAAAACTATGGTCACAAAAAGATACGATTTTTGACAATATGGTCACAATATTCTTTAGACTCCAGAGGAAGCTTGAAGAAAAAATATCTTATTAAGAATTCTTGCCCTGAGGAAATAAATTCTCTTATACGTTTAGATCAGAGTTCTCTGGATCACTTATCTAGACCATCTCTAATTCCTGAAACCGAAAGGAAAAAAAGGGGAACAAAGCCTTTTAAAATTTTATTCCAACTATTTTTTATTCATAACTAAGTTTGGAAAACAAAGCTATAGGATCTCTTTTGTCTATTTGAATACATATATGTCTCAGTGTGTGTTTTTGTTATTTTGATAATATTGTTGATTGCTGAGACCAGTTTGTAAATGAGCTCTAATCTAATTGGCCTTATGCTGGTAAGTCGTTTCAGTCATGTCCAACTCTATGCAACCCCATAGATAGCAGCCCACCAGGCTCCACCATCCCTGGGATTCTCCAGGCAAGAACACTGGAGTGGATTGCCATTTCCTTCTCCAATGCATCAAAGTGAAAAGTGAAAGTGAAGTTGCTCAGCCGTGTCTGACTCTTCGCAACCCCATGGATTGCAGGCTACCAGGCTCCTCCGTCCATGGGATTTTCCAGGCAAGAGTACTGGAGTGGGATGCTATTGCCTTCTCTGAACTGGCCTTATAAGTACTTCCAAATCAACTAATTCTAAATACAAGAGAAAGTAACCTAAATGAATTTCAGGTTCATGTGAACTGGAAAATATTCAGTATTAAATGCCTGATATTAATGTTTACTTGTTGATCTAAATAATGTAGTCATGTCTGACAGTAATTAACACTAAGCAGAATAGTTTCATTGTACCTAGGCTTAATATGTTAAATATTATTATATTTGTTACAAGTTTGCCAGCAAGGAAATTACCTCAAGTGAAAAAACTTCTAAAACAATGTAAATGAGATATGAACCTTTAGATAGACTGTATTAAAAGTAATTATGTTCTTTAGGAATATGTGTATAAAATAGTCTCTCCAGATTGGGGTAACTTGAACTTCTAAGGGTTGTGCTAAACTAAGTGTTGGAAGTCAATTGAATAGCTATGTCATTTCCAAATAAAATAAGATTTTGAAACATTTGCTACTAAACACTGATTTTCTCTTACAGAGAAACTAAAGAGATTTAGGATTAAAAATAAATGATGTTTGGTGCCATCCTAAAATGTTCTCTCTAAGAAAATTAAGGTTTTAGAAATTATCACTGGTATGTATGCTCACCAATCTATAAAATGCTAATATGAAAATCAGTTCTTGGTTACTTAAGGGAAATAGGAAGTGTGTTTTAGGTAAAAAAGTTATGGGGAATGGAACTGCATTTTATGAAGGGAAAAGGAAGTAAGCTTGACTTACAGGTGGCTTTTTAGGATGGAAGAATACAGTAATGGGTACAGAAAGTGATAAGTTTTGTGAAAAGTGAACCATGAAGAAAGAGTTTTGTATATGGTTAGGTCTAAGTTTAAAATAAAGTTAATTAAGTTGACCTTTTTTAAGTAAAGTGAGCTGGTGCAAAAGCTTGAATTTAGCTTTTCTCTCTGTTAAGAGGACACCTTTTCTTCAGATACTGAACTGCCTTTGATAATAGATTTAAGTTTCTTTATCTCTTAAATGATCTGTTCTGAAATCCTTTATTGTTACTTTGGCGAAATGAATAGCTATTGTTTCACAATGGCCTATAAACCAATCTGACTGAGTGTTTTAAACCATTTTGATATTTGTTGACAAGACCTCTTGAATCATTCTAATGAAGATTTATTTCTAGCTAACTTTGGGATGCTTCAGAAGGCCCCTGAAACATCCCAAAGAGAGATATTACACTAATTAAGTTCATTTTGTGTACAGAATTACATGGGGAGTATTGTCAAGTGAGTAATAAGTCTCAGGTTATATTGCATGGTAAATGTGGCTAATATAGATATCCTAGAAACTGTATGGAATTTCCAAAATTCTGATATGTTTGGGTAAAATGTTATCAGGTATAATTCTAGTTACTGTCTCAAAATATTGTCATAGCACTAACCAAATTTCACAAAAATGCTTCCTCTTCAAGAAGATTTATAAAAAGGACTTTTGGATAAATATCAGTTTCTGAACTGGGTAAGGATTCTAATGGAAAATCTGATGACTTCACAAAGGTTAACAAAAGGACTGAATGAACTGGTGAATATGCTTATAACTTTTATGGTTTCTCTCTAAAAAATTACTGATTTAAATCTGTATTTTCCAGGTGTAAGAAAAAAAAACCTTCCCCTCAAACTAATTATGACAGTAATTAGGTAAAATTATATTTTATAAACAAATTGAAAACATTTAACTTTTCTCTCTAGCTGAACCCTCCAGAGACTGGAAGCTCTTAGTTTCCAGCAACTTTATCAGGTAAGTTAAGAAGGTTATCCCAATAACAGGTACAGAATCTCAAGGAATTTTGGCGATCTTGAGAAGGGAGAAATTTACTTAGATCTGTCAGGCAAAATCTGTCATAAGCCTTTGGCATGACCTTCCTAGCCCTGAAAGGTTTTATTTTAAAAGTTCGGTCTGAGACTCTGTAAAAGTCTCAGCAAAAGCAAAAGAGTCTATGATCAATTATGGTTATATAAATCATCAGGCCAAGATTATTGAGACCAGACCTATATTACAAACAGGTCTTAACTTAGCTACATTTGGTAAAAATGATGGTGATTTTAGGGAGAAAGAGATGTTTCAATGAATGTTAAATCCCAGTTTGTTAATGGAGGTCTGTATCTACTAAGACTCATTTCCTGGATAGTTCTTTACTGTTAAGGTATATTAATGTAAATTTTAATTGAGTTATTAAAGGACACTCTAGGGTTGTTTCTGAAGCTTATCTCAGTAATCTGTCTTTGGATAAAGATCAGACACCTCACATATGACCTGCAACCAAGACTGGAAGAAGACTTAATTTAAGAAATTGTCTCCAACCTGGATGGAAGGATCTTTCTATCAGGTATTCTTAACTAGCTCATGGCTGGTGAAATTGAAGGGAAGTTAACTCTTGGGTTAACTCGCACTTGCAAAGGCCCCTAAGCTGGACTGGTCCATAGAGAGGCTTGCTGACCTCAGACTCACCTTAAAACAATGCTCAAACAGAGGAAACTACACTACACTAGGATGAGGAGAAGATGGCATCAGAAGTAGACAGCTTCCCCAAAATGCTGATCCGACTCGTAGGGTCATTTATGATGTCCTTGAATCCTTGGACCTATGCCTATCAATCAAATGTTTTCTCTCATGGACACAAGTCTATGCTAGTTTAAAACTCAAACCAATTGTTTGGTTGTGGCCAATTACCTGTGTCTAGGACTTCTGGGTTACCTTGGTGGATTTCTGTGCTCTAGGGCTCTGATTGGATACCCCCTAGGAAATTTATTTTAGATGAGTGTTCAGTCCTATTCTATTTTCATGATATTACTAGATGGGATCCTCTCACCTGGCAAATTAATAATACCTGCTCTGATTCTGGCCATAGATTTAAGTTTTCTTTTAGGGTCATTCAAACTCAACCAGAGTGATGAGCTAAGTATCAAAAAAAAAAATTAACCTCTCATCTATTAATAGGAAAATTCCCACAATTATGGGGTAGATCTACATGGTTAACACCAGGCTATGATCATTTAAGTTTAAAAGCTCCTCTATGTTGGGAAGGGTTAAATCATACTAAAAATGATCAACCTGGTAATTATGAGACAAGACTGGGTGCTTTATGGGCTGTCTATTATTACCCTTAGAGAGAATGATTGGTATAGAACTCAGTGGATTTGTAGCACTAATTTATAGGCCTTCACATCTACAGGGATGGATATGAAGGTGTAGCCTGGGATTGCCATAAATTTAAGGTCATACATGTTAACAAATTAGAGGTAACCCCAACCAATCTACCATTGGTATGATAGCAGTGGATCAAGGATCTATATCCTACTGGTATGACCATTTAGCAGCTTTATATGTGTGTGTGTGTGTGTGTGTGTCTGTGCCTGTGCCTTCAATGGAGTTAGAGGATGTAATTGACCATATCTAAGCCCATCAGGCTCCTCTATCCATGGGATTCTCCAGGCAAGAATACTGGAGTGGGTTGCCATTTTCTTCTCCAGGGGACCTTCCCGATCCAGGGATCAAACCCTGGTCTTCCGCATTGCAGGCAGACGCTTTTACTATCTGAGCTACCAGGAAACCTTTTGTAAAATGAGTCCTTCATGGCACTGAACTCCCCCTTCACCAAAACCTTGTTCCCCCACTGCTGCTTTGGAACAGTCTCTCATAGCTATCTGAGATGCTGCCTCCCGGGCTGCAGTCCTCATGTTGCCCCAAATAAAACTTAACTCGCAGCTCTCAAGTTGTACATCTTTTTTTAGTAGACACAGGGAAGGTGGTCTGGTATTCTCATTTCTTCAAGAATATTCCACAGTTGGTTGTGATATACACAGTCAATGTCTTCAGCAAAGTCAGTGAAGCAAAAGTAGATGTTTCTCTGGAATTCTCTTGTTTTTTTCTATGATCCAGTGGATGTTGGCAGTTTGATCTCTGGTTCCTCTGCCTTTTCTAAAACCAGTTTGAACGTCTGGGAGTTAGTGCACATACTGTTGAAGCCTCACTTGGAGAATTTTGAGCATTACTTTGCTAGCATGTGAGATGAGTGCAATTATGCAGTAGTTTGAACACTCTTTGGCATTGCCTTTCTTTGGGATTGGAATGAAAACTGACCTTTTCTAGTCCTGTGGGCACTGCTGAGTATTCCACATTTGCTGGCATATTGAGTGCAGCACTTTAACAGCATCATCTTTTGGGATTTGAAATAGCTCAGCTGGAATTCCATCATCTCCACTAACTTGTTCATAATGATGCCTCCTAAGGTCTTGAGAGTCCCTTGGACTGCAAGGAGATCCAACCAGTCCATTCTGAAGGAGATCAACCCTGGGATTTCTTTGGAAGGAATGATGCTAAAGCTGAAACTCCAGTACTTTGGCCACTTCATGCGAAGAGTTGACTCATTGGAAAAGACTCTGATGCTGGGAGGGATTGGGGGCAGGAGGAGAAGGGGACGACACAGGATGAGATGGCTGGATGGCATCACTGACTCAATGGACGTGAGTCTGAGTGAACTCTGGGAGATGGTGATGGACAGGGAGGCCTGGCGTGCTGTGATTCATGGGGTTGCAAGGAGTCGGACATGACTGAGTGACTGAACTGAACTGAAGGTCAACTTGACTTCACACTCCAGAATGTTTGATTCCAGGTGAGTGATCACACTGTCATGGTTATCCGGGTTCTTCAGACCTTTTTGGTACAGTTCTTCTGTGTATTCTTGCCACCTCTTCTTAGTCTCTTCTGCTTCTGTTAGGTCCATACTGTTTCTGTCCTTTATTGTGCTCATCTTTGCATAAAATGTTCCCTTGATATCTCTAATTTTCTTGAAGAGATCTCTAGTCCTTTCCATTCTATTGTTTTCCTCTATTTCTTTGCATTGTTAACTTAGAAGTCTTTCTTATTTCTCCTTGCTATTCTTTGGAACTCTGTATTCAAATGGGTATATCTTTACTTTTCTCCTTTGCCATTCGCTTCTATTCTCTATTTGTAAGACCTCCTCACACAACCATTTTGCCTCTTTGCATTTCTTTTCCTTGGGGGTGGTTTTGATAATTGCCTCCTGTACAATATTGTGAACTTCTGTCCATAGTTTTTCACACTGATTTACCATGGAGTGGCCTGGTGGATTTCCCTACTTTCTTTAAGTCTGAATTCTGCAATAAGGAGTTCATGATCTGAGCCACAGTCAGCTCCAGGTTTCGTTTTCACTAACTGTATAGAGCTTCTCCATCTGTGGCTGCAAAGAATATAATCAGTGATTTCAGTATTGACAATCTGGTGATGTCCATTTGTAGAATTGTCTCTTGTGTTGTTGGGAGAGGGTGTTTTTCTCTTGGCAAAACTGTTAGCCTTTGCCCTGCTTCATTTTGTTCGCTAAAGCCAAACTTGCCTGTCACTCCAAATATCTGTTGACTTCCTACTTTTGCATTCTAGTCCCTATGATGAAAGGACATCATTTTTTGTGTCAGTTCTAGAAAGTCTTGTAGGTCTTCATAGAACTGTTCAGCTTCTTGGGCACTAGTGGTTGTGGTATAGACTTGGATTACTGTGATACTGAATGGTTTACCTTGGAAATGAACCAATATCATTCTGTCGTTTTTGAGATTGCACCCAAGTACTGCAGTTCGGCTTCTTTTGTTGACTATGAGGAATATTCCATTTCTTCTAAGGAATTCTTATATAGTCTGATTTAGTGACTATAGTAAGATCTTTTTTATGCCTAATTAAGCTGAACCCCGGGTTTGATCCCTGGGTTGGGAAGATCCCCTGGAGAAGGAAATGGCAGCCCACTCCAGTATTCTTGCCTGGCAAATCCCATGGACCACGGAGCCTGGTAGGCTACCGTCCATGGGGTCGCAAAGAGTCAGACATGACTGAACGACTTCACTTGCACTTTCAAGCTGAAAGCTAATACCTTCTCTCCTTTCAAGTTACCCTTAACATATTACATATTTTGTCTCCCATCTTCACTCCAGGCCTAGTCTATGAATTGTTTTTAGTGATATCTTAATCTTGACAGGCTTCCCTGGTAGATCAGCTGGTAAAGAATATGCCTGCAATGCAGAAGACCTCAGTTTGCTTCCTGGGTTGGGACCCACTGCCGTATTCTTGGGCTTCCCTGGTGGCTTGGATGGTAAAGAATCTGCCTGCAATGTAGGAGACCTGGCTTCAATCTCTGGGTTGGAAAGATCCCCTGGAGGAGGTCATGGCAAGCCACTCCAATATTCTTGTCTGGAGAATCCCCATGGACAGAGGTGCCTGGTGGGCTACAGTCCATGGGGTCGCAAAGAGTTGGACACAACTGAGTGGTAAGCACAACAGATAAGTCTTGACATAAGAGCTGAAGATGATAGAGCAACAGGAGGGAGATATTCACTTTAGGTTTTATGCAGCTTTCCAAAGTCTTCTGGGCGTAGTTGTCTGTGTAGACTTCTGATGTTTGAGTTCTCAGTGCCTGCTTTTTGTTATTCAGATTATGGAGCCCTGAGTTTGCTTTAGGGACCCACCTCCTTTTCTTCTATACACACCACTGGATGCACTCCTTTTGGATCTGAGGCAACCTAGCCCTCCCTTGGGCAAGATTAAGTAGGTGTCACAAGTTAGGCCAAGTGTCTTCCTAGAAGTGGAATCATAAAGAAAATTGGCACAAAAAGACTAAAAACAGCTGGAGGCTGTTCATTAAGACAATGACAATTTGAAGGGGTGACATAGTAAAGAGATCCTGGCACCTTATATTTGGAGCTACTCTGTTCCTTGTCTTTTCAATAGTCTGTGGGGGCTTTTTATTTGTTCATTTTCGCTTTTCTTTTGATTATGAGAGTCATCCCATATCCTTCTCAACAAGTTCCTTTTTGCTTAATTTAGTTATAATTGACTTCTGTGCTGTAAGCACAGAACCCTCAAAGACATTCCAGTACACTGTTCTTTAATAGATTATTAAATATTACAAAACAATTCCCATATGTTCTTTTATAAAACATTGCTTTCAGGCACTAAGAAAAATGTTGATTATTGGCGTGGAGATAGTTGTAACATTTTGGGGAAGTCACCAGATGGTGACATTACATATTATTTCCTAATCCAATTTATCTTGAAATGTGTGTTTGTTAAATCTTGAGGAAATGCCTTATCATCATTATTATGTTATAGCTCTGCTTTAAAGAAAACAAGCTACAGAATATCTTGTGGGGATAGAATTTGGATGTGATGTAAGCAGTTCTTTGGCAGTATCTCAGAAGTATGTACTCTAACTTCAAAAAATTTATGTCTGAAAGCAAACAAATATCCTCAGATGGGGAATATTTCTTAAGTGGATGAAGCCAATATGTAGATTTTATTACAGTTCTGTCAGGAAGCAATGACTTATACATTGCTGTTGCTCACATATAAACCTTTCACAAAATATGATAAATGCTTCTTTGATATGTAGGCACTACTCTGAGCAAAACCCTCAAGCAGTGGACTCTGACCAGAAGCCACGTGTGTGATAGAAAAGAACTTTGCTTTGGATTATATAGAAAATTGCAGATTAAATTGTTATTCCATATGATAAGTAGGGGCTAGAGAAGAGTTTTACATTTGTCATAGGAAGTCCAAGGGTACTTTTCTTTTTTTCTGACCAGAGTTATTTCGGTAGATCAGATCAAAAGAAGAAAGTGGTGGTAACACTGAACTCAGTGCTGCTGACTATGAGAAACTCTCATTGGTAAATATCAGCTTCTACCAGAAGGGAACACAATTTTTTTTTTAAATTTATTTTTTTACTGAAGGATAATTGCTTTACAGAATTTTGTTGTTTTCTGTCAAACCTCAACATGAATCAGCCATAGGTATACATATATCCCCTTCCTTTTGAACCGCCCTCCCATCTCCCTCCCCATCTCACCCCTCCAGGTTGATACAGAGCCTCTGTTTGAGTTTCTTAGCCATACAGCAAATTCCCATTGGCTATCTATTTTACATATGGTAATGTAAGTTTCCGTGTAACTCTCTCCATATATCTCACCCTCTCCTCCCCTCTCCCCATGTCCAGAAGTCTGTTCTCCATTGGTACCCTGTAAGTAAATACTTCTAGACTCCATACATATGCAGAATGGCATATGAATAACAGAATGACATATGCATGTCATATGAATTTGAAATTTTTTATGAGAATTTTTTTTTCTCTTCTGTTTCTGGTTTTGATTTCTCTCTTTCACAAATGTTATACGTTAGGAAGTGCTGTGTAACAATCACTCCAAAAAGCAGTGGCTTAAAACAGCAAACATTACTTAGCTCATCAATTTGTGTGTTGGCTGGGTGGTTCTTCTGGTCTTGGTTGGACTTGCTTATGCATAAGTGATGGGTTCATGGGCTGGCTGCTGGCTGGCTTTGCTGATATTGGGTATACTCTCACAGGTTTTGGAGAAGGAAATGGCAACCCAGACTAGTATTCTTGCCTGGAGAATCTCATGGACAGAGGAACCTGGATGGCTCCAGTCCATAGGGCTGCAGAGAATCAGACACGACTGAGCAACTAACACTTGCACTGTATATTTGTCTAAGATGTTCTCAGATGGAACAACTAGGCTCTCCTCTACTCATCTTCCAGCATGCTACCTATACTTGTTCATATCCGGGCTGAGAGAGAGACAGAGAGAAATGCAGTGGGAGGAGGGGGCAGGGGGTGCGGAGGAAGTCAGAGAGAACAGGCAAGGTATTTTTTGAACTCTAAACTCAGAATTGGCACATAGATCTTTCTATGTCCAGAAAAGGAGATACAAAATCACATTGCAAAAAGTATGGATATAGAGAAGCATGAAAAATTGTGGCCATTTTTTATTTCTCACACTTAGCAATGTTGCAATGCTGCTAATCTGGTTGTCTGTATGTGTGTGCCCGTCTGTCTGTCTCTGTGTGTGGTGTCAAATGAGAAGAATGGATGGAGAGGGATAGTGGACCAGAAAGGAGGGTAGAAGAGAAGAGAGTTCATGTGGGTTGAATGTCAGAAAGAATTTTGGGGATTTGGTAAGTGAGAGGCTTCCAACAGCCTCAGTGTAGAAGAGAAATAGGTGTAAGAGGAAATAGGATTTGGATACGCATTCCCAAGATTTAAGAACTTGATCTCTTGATATTCTATAAGAGATGCAAGTAAAGAATGAAATTTTTATTATGTAATCTTTTTGGCTATTGAGCCATGCATTTTTAAAATACAGCTGTGTAAGGCGAAGCACTGTGGAGTCCCAGGACTCATTTGGATTAAGCATTTAGTCTTCTAAAGGAAGATCTTTTTTTAAAAAAAAGCTCTACCAAATTTGAAGAAAATTAAAACATTGACTCTCTGCCCCCCTCCCCAGCCCCCGTTCCCCAGGGAGGACAATCAATCACATCTTGATGTTTAATATTTCCTGAGCACTCTCAGGTTTAGCAAGTCAAAATTTTGAGCGAATGTGGTGTTTTCTGAAGACTTTATGATTTGAGATTTTTCAAATATCCGTGGGAATGTAAAGAAATCATGTATTGACTAATTTCTAGGCTCATGATGCTGCCAGTTTATTTGAACATTTGACAGCTCCTCTGAGCCCACACACTTTTCTTCACCCATTTCTATAATAATGGTGTTAGTGCTTAAGATCTGTAATACCTACAGAATGAATGAGAAATGCCCTGAAAGTTAGACCAACCTGTAATTCAAATCCTGACTAGCTACGTGAGCTTGGGCACATTTCTTACCGGACTAAGCTTTTCTAAACTCTTAACATGAGGATAGCAATCCTTTCGCATACATTTGTAGTAAGGATTAAAGATAATGTATAATCAGTGTTAAGCACATACATGTTTATTTTTGACTCCTTAAAAAGAGTCTATAAACCAGCCCTTATTGAACCAATGTCAAGATAATAGGATTTCTCAAATTTGGTCAAATAAGCTTGTCTAAAGTCCAGTATCATGAACCAACAAAGACCCCTTTTCTTCTAGTTCCTTATAAGAGAAAACCCAGGGTGTAGCTATGAACTTAGGTGTTGGTGTTAGGTTTTATATGCTATGCCACTGGGGCCATTGACAAATAAATTGATCATCAGGTATAGTTTTTATTTTCTGTACAATTATTCAAGATCTCAGGGTACTTACAATTTACTTGGTGAAAAAAACAATATAAAACTTTAAAATGCAGTGAGTATTTAATGAAATGCTTAAACTTGGAGCTTTCCGGCCTTCAAGAAGAAATCGATAAAGGCTTAAGAGGATCTTGAAAATGAGGTAAGTTTTAGGGTATAGATATGTCAAAGAGAGCATCTGAAAGAATGCCTGGAGGGTAATATAGACCAGAAAGGCAGGTAGAAATTAGCTGATCTGGTGGGGAAAAGTAGATGATGGAAGGTTTTGAATGCCTTTGAAGACTCTTGTTGGGGCAGAGGCTATGTTATCACTACAATTTCTGAATAAGTGGAAGACATCCTGAAGATTAATGCATGGCAGGGACCTCCAGATTCTTGAGGCCGAGCCTGGAATCAAGGGTTGGTTGGCAGGAAGTCAGGCATATAGTGACAGAACCCTGCCTAATGTAGTGGTGGCAGGGGCAGGGAGAAGTCACAGAGACTCTTCACTATTGGACTTTTGGAGGGCTTTGGAGTTTTGGATTCTCCTGGGTCCTACTTAGTCAACTGACCACCAGTGTGATCCTGGCTCAAATATCTGCTTTGGGTAAAGATTCAGAAGGCAAAATCTGTCCTGTTGGATACTGGCTGGATGAACTCAGCATCCCTTTCCTTGCTGTCAACTTTGCGGCTCCTAAGGTACCTGCCTATTACATGTTTCCAAGCAATGCCTAGTCCTTCAGGTGCTAGACAAATAGGAATCCGAACAGTGGGCCTCACCTGGAAGTTGATACAACAGCTACAATTTTCTTTCTATCTGAACTCTAATAAAACAGAAGGCAGTTCTCTCCCTATCCCTGGGCAAGGGACAAATAGAAAAAGGGAACATGGGATGAAATAATATGGGTCATTTCCTTAATGACTAACGTTCATTTTTGCCTTCCCTAGATTGTTAATTATAGATAAATTGGTCCTCAGGCCACTTCAGGGAAAAGTGAAGGTCAAATAAATCCTCTAATTCAAGAGTCAGCTGGACTTCTAAAGCTATACTTTTCTGACAACTAAAGGATGAGAACTTAAATGTTTTAAACAAATGATTTCTACTTTGTCCATTCATCTAACTACAGACACTTAGGTTACTTCCATATCTTAGCTATGGCAAATAATACTGCAGTTAACAGTGGGGTACATGCTTTCTTTCTTTCTTGGGTGTGCTGAGTCTTTGTTGCTGCACGTGGGCTTTCTCCAGTTGTGGCGAGCGGGGACTACTCTCTAATTGTGGTACTTGGGCTTCTCATTATGGGGGCTTCTCTTGTTGTGGAGCACAGGTTCTGGGGTGTGTGGGCTTCAGTAGTTGCAGCTCCCAGGCTCTAGAGCATGGGCTCAATAGTTATGGGGCATGGGCTTTGTTGCGCCTCAGCATGTGGGATCTTCCCTGACCAGGAATTGAACCCATGTGCCCTACGCTGGCAGGCAGATTCTAAACTACTGGACCACCAGGGAAGTCCTGCATATGTTTTCTTCAGGTAAATACCCAGAAGTGAAATTGCTGAGTCATACGGCAGTTCTATTTTTAATTTGTTGAGGAATCTCTATACTTTTTTTCCATAGTGGCTACTCCAATTTACATTCCCATCAATAGTGCATATGGTTCCCTTTTCACCATATCGTTGTCAACATTTGTTATTTGTAGACTTTTTGATGATAGCTATTCTGACATATTTGGGGTGATAACCTCATTGTGGTTTTGATTTGCGTTTCCCTGATGATGAGTGATGTTGAGTATATTTTCATGTCTGTTGGCCCTCTGTATGTCTTTGGAAAAATGTCTATTCAGGTCCCCTGCCCATTTTTTTTCAACAGTGTTGTCTGTTTTTTTGATTTAAGTTGTATGAGCTCTTTGTCTATTTTGGACATTAATTCCTTAGGGGATATACCTTTTGCTAATATGTTCTTCCATTCAGTAGGCTGCCTTTTCATTTTGGTGATAGCTTCATTTGCTATGCAAAAGCTTTGTGTATATATACATATATAGTACACATGCACAGATATACACAATGGAATATTACTCAGCCATAAAACATGAAATCTTGCCATTTGGGACAACATGGGCAGATCTAGAGGGTATTTTGCTAAGTGAACTAAGTCAGACAGAGAAAGACAAGTGTGACATGATCTCACTTATATGCAGTATCTGGAAAACAAAGCAAAGAAAACAAAATGAAAACTGATTTACAGATACAGAGAACAGTGGGTGGTCACCAGAGGGGAGTGGGGTGGGGTGGGGAAAATACTAAAGAGCATTGAGAGGTACCAACTCATTGGACACGAGTTTGAGTAAACTCCGGGAACTAGTAATGGACAGAGAAATCTGGTGTGCTGCAGTCCATGGAGTTGCAAAGAGTCAGACATGACTTAGTGACTGAACTAAACTGAACTGAAGACGTACAAGCTTCCAGTTATAAAATAAATAAGCCACAGAGATGGAATAAACCATTAGGAGTATAGTCAATAATGTTGTAATAACTTTGTATGGGGGCAGATATCTGGCTACCAGACTTATTATGGTGAACATTCTATAATGTATGCAAATATTGAATCATGACATAGTATGCCTGAAACTGGCATAATATTGTATATCAACTATATTTTAAAAAACATTTCCATGTTTCCAAGCTGGATTTCAGCATGGAAGAAAGAAGGTAAAAGACTCAACCGGAGAAACCTCAAAGACAAGGTAAATTCCCTTCTAGTTTGAGGTGTTTTCTTATGGAGAGGCTCTGTCACGATGTGAGAAGGGGAGAGTGAGAGAGAGTGTTTTCTTGAAAGAATACAAATATTAAAATCTAACACTTAAATATTTACCTGCAAATCATCTCTGGACTTTCTTGGTAGCTCAGCTGGTAAAGAATCTACCCACAATGCGGGAGACATGGGTTCGATCTCTGGGTTGGGAAGATCCCCTGGAGAAAGGCATGGCAACCCACTCCAGTATTCTTGCCTGGAGAATCCCCATGGACAGAGAAGCCTGTATAGGCTGCAGTCCATGGGGTTGCAAAAAACTGGACACAACTGACCGACTATGCCAGCACACAGATCATCTCTATAGAAATCAAAAATTTAGAACAAACTGTGGAAAATTCTTAAATGGGAATACCAGACCACCTTATCTGTCTCCTGAGAAACCTGTATGTGGGTCAAAAAGCAACAGTTAAAACATTACATTGAACAACTGACTGGTTCAAAATTGCAAAAGAAGTACAATAAAGCTGTATATTGTCACCCTGCTTATGTAACTTATATAAAAAGTACATCGTGCAAAATGCCAGGCTGGAAGACTCACAAGCTGGAATCAAGATTGCTAGGAGGAATACCAACAACCTCAGGTATGCAGATGATACCACTCTAATGGCACAAAGTGAAGAGGAACTAAAGAGCTTCTTGATGAGGGTGAAGGTGGAGAGTGAAAAAGCTGGCTTAAAACTCAGCATTAGAAAAACTAAGATCATGGCATCTGGTCCCATCACTTCATGGCAAATAGAAGGGGGAAAAGTAGCAGCAGTGACAGATTTTCTTTTCTTGGGCTCCAAAATCACTGCAGATGGTGACTGCAGCCATGAAATTAAAAGACGCTTGCTCCTTGGAAGAAAAAGCTATGACAAACCTAGACAGCATATTAAAAAGGAGAGACATCACGTTGCCGACAAAGGTGCATATAGTCCAAGCTCATGTGTGGATGTGAGAGACGGACCATACAAAGTCCGAGCACTGAAGAACTGATGCTTTCAAACTGTGGAGCTGGAGAAGACTCGAGAGTCCATCAGACAGCAATGAGGTCAAACCAGGCAATCCTAAAGGAAATCAACTCTGAATATTCATTGGAAGAACTATCACTGAAGCTGAAGCTCCAGGACTTTGGCCACCTGGTGCTAAGAGCTGACTCATTGGAAAAGACCCTAATGCTGGGAAAGATTAGGAGAAGAAGGCAGCAGAGGATGAGATGGTTGGAGAGTGTCACCGACTCAATGGACATGAACTTGAGCAAACTCTGTGTTATAGTTGAGGACAGAGAAGCCTGATGTGCTGCAGTCCCATGGGGTCGTGAAGAGTTGGACACAACATAGAGACTGAACAACAATAATAAGCCATTGATATTTATTTATTCAACAAATCGCTGCTAAGGATCTATCCTGTGCCAACTTTGTCTCAGGAATGAAAAAAAAAAATGTCAATAAATGAAACATCCCTACTCATGTGGGGTTGACATGGCAGGTAGAGAAGCTGGACAAGAGCCTTATAAAAATACTCTCTGTCAGGGGGTCCTAAGTGTTAGGAAGAAGAGTTAGTCTGGGAATGGGGGTGGTGAGGGATGGAGTTGATGATGGTGACCTGCTCTTTTAGACAGTGTCCAGGGCAGCCCTCTCTAATGGGATGCTATCTGAGGGAAGTGAGGAATGTAGGGAAGTGTAGGCTGGGCCCAGGGAAAGGGCACTCTGTGTGGAAGAATCACCACATAGGGTAGCCAGATAAAATATAGGATGTCCAGTTCAAGTTGAACTTCAGATAAAAAACCAAATTATTTTAGTATAAGTATGTCCCCAATATTGCATGGGACATATTTATACTAAAAAAAAAAATCTGAAAATCAACTTGAACTGGGCATGCTGTATTTTATTTGCTGAATCTGGAAAGGCTTGTTAGGTCTTGAGGAAAGAGTATACTTGGTGTGTTCAAAGAACAACAAGAAGGCCCAAGATATGAGCAAGAGGAAGACTGATAGGAGATGAGGTCCTATAGGTGGCAGATGGCTGGATTGCAGGGAGTCTTTAAGCTACTGTACTAACTTTGGCCTTGGCCTTTGAGTGTGATAGGATAGCAGGAGTCTTTGAGCAGAGAAATATCATGATTTATTCTTTTTTTTCCTGAATGCTTAACGAATTTCATTCTATACTCATTCAAACAAATTACTGAACATCTACTAGATTTCCTGAGCTAGGACAATGTCAGGATCCTGTCCCTGCACTTAACATAGTAGGCAAATAGCAATATACATGTTTGGATTGGCATAGGTGGCTCAGCCCAGAGTACCATCGGTAGATGGGTTACTTGGGCCAGAAAAGTCTGAGAAGCATTTTGGAGGAGGTTGGATTAAATGGCCCAGAAAGTATGGGAGGAAAGGATCATATTCTGCTCCCTCCCTCCCCACCGTTTTAAGCCTGTAGATGTTGTCCTCTAAAATGTGAAAGAAGCTCCAGGGAGCCTTTTAGCGTCTGCACCCAATATTTTTAGAGACAGGGCTCCCCACTACATCACACAGAACAGCACATTCAGAAGCAAGCAAATCATAGGAGGAGCATCCATCCCCAGGTAACAGGTCAGAGGACCAGAACTCTGAACAGAGTCAAAATGGATCTTCACCACACTGACATACCACATGCACAAACCTTGTCTGAAGTGAGAATATGCACCTCAATAAACCATTTTATCGAAAAAAAAAAGAAATCATTACTTTTCGCTATGGAGTCCTTTCTCTGTTAGCACCCAGGAAAATTCCTGGTGCCCCAGAGAAGCTGAAAAATTGTGGAATAAATATCCGTCTTGTTCATCAATTTGCAGAATGCATTTTGAAATGCTTCCAATAGAGTAATCAGCTTCTTCAACTAGCTCTAATTTAACTCATTTTTTTTCCCCCAGACTGCCTAAGTGAGTACAGAAGAGATTTCATCTCCTTTGGCTTCTCTGAAATGGCCAGAGAACCTCAGAGAAGGATAATGCTTGTGGTCTGGAGCCAGGGGACCAGTGCTGAGGATCTCCTGGTTCTCAAGGTGTGGTGTGCCTCTGCCAGTCAGAAATGCAGTCAGTGTAGATCCTCCAGGAGAGAGCCTTGGTAGGACTGGAGGACTGGTCTGTGTGCAAGCTTCTTTATTCTTCAGTAAAAAGCTATCTTAGGCTTTCCTGGTGGTCCTGTGGTTAAGAATCCGCCTTGCAATGCAAGGGACACTGGTTCGATCCTTGATTCCAGCAGATCCCACATGCCACAGGGCAACTAGGCCTGTGTGCCACAACTACTGAGCCCACACACTGCCACTATGGAAGCCCAGGCGCCTAGAGCCTGTGCCCTATGACAGGAGCAGCCACGGTAATGAGAAGCGTGAGCATGCCCCAGTCACCTTGACTAGAGAAAGCCCACGCACAGCAATAGAGACTCACCACAACCAAAATTTATTTATTTATAAAATGAATAAATCCTAAAAACCAAACAAGAAGGCTCTACTAGGGCAATGGCTACCACCCTTCTCTGAAGAATGCCAAACACATTCAGAAACAAATTTATGGAGACTCCCTATTTTCATGTCCTAGGCCTGATATGACAAATTGCCATAAACTGAGAGGCTTAAAACACCAGACAGAATTTGATTCTTTGCATGGTTCTGCAGCCCAGAAGACCAAATCTAAGGTGTCGGCAGGGCAGTGGCCCTCCGGTCTTTAGGGAAGAATCCTTTCCTGTATCTTCCATCTTCTGGTGGCTCCAGGTGTTCCTTGACTGTGGCAGCGTCACTCCCATCTCTGACCCCATGGTCACATTGCCTCCTCCTCCTCAGTCATAAGATTCTCTATCTTATAAGGACATTTACCATTGAATTTAGGGCCCACCCAGATCCATATCTCAATATCCTTAACTGACTTACATCTGCAAAGACCCTTTCTCCAAGTAAGTTCACATTTACAGGTCCCAGGGGTTATGATGCAGTCGTATCTCTTTTGGGGGGACACCATCCAATCCACTATGGGGCTTCTCTGGTGGCTCAGGGATAGAGAATCTGCCTGTAATGCAGGAGACTCAGGAGGTGCAGATTCAATCTCTAGGTCTGGGAGATCCCCTGGAGGAGGGCGTGGCAATTCATTCCAGTATTCTTGCCTGGAGAATCCCCATGGTCAGAGCAGCCTGGTGGGCTACAGTCCATGGGGTCATAAAGAGTTGGACACAACTGAAGTGACTGAGCACACATGCATGCATGCATCCAATCCACTATACTCTCCCAAACACAAAACAGGGAGAGGATCAAGAGAAAGTGAAATTGTATGAATAAAGTGAACATGTGTAAGAAGATTACTGCTATTGTATAACATGTGCAAACACAGACAGCAGCAAGTGCTGTCATTGCCTCGCCCGTAAACCCCCGCATCCACCATTCCCATACACCTATGGCTTCTAACTGCAGGCACCTCTCACACTCTGCCTAAGTATTCCCTCTCTTTGCTGGATTGTGTTTGCTCCAGAGCAGGTGAGGCAGAATGAAAGTTGCCAAGGAATTAATGCTCTAGGGAAAGGAGTCGGCAGATGACAGATAGTAGTTAGGGGCAAATGTCCCAGCTTCCTTACTTTTCTGTTTTTATAAATCATGTTTATTTATTTTTGGCGGTGCTGCATCTCTGTTGCTGCATAACATTTCTCTGGCTGCAGTGAGCAGGAGGCTTCTCTTGTGAAGCGTGGGTTCTAGATGCTTGGGCTTCAGTAGTTACGGTATTCAGGCTAAATAGTGCATGGGCTCTAGAGCCTAGGCTCCGTTGTTGTGGAGCAAGGGTTTAGTTGCCCCTGCAGTTTGAGGGATCTTCCTGGACCAGGGATCAAACTGGTGTCTCCTGCATTGGCAGGCAGTTCCTTACCCACTGGACCACCAGGGAAGTCCTTCCTTACCCTTCTTGAGGAAAGCCAGGTCTCCCCAAACTTTCAGAGTTCCCTGGTGGGAATGAGTCCTAATTGCCCACATCATTAACTTTCTTGTTGACTTCCTTTTTTTTCTCCATCTCACATCCTTTTTCCCCAGTGAGTGCTTCCTTGGATCACCTCCCCAGTAATCTACCCACATTGAAATAACTAGACTCAGGGGCTGCTTCCGGAGAAACCCAGCAGAAGACACATTTAAGCATATATGCTTTCATTTGAGTGCTTATTATGGTAAACACTGTGCTAACAACTTTATCATATCTAATTTACCCAGCAACAGCAGCCATTTGAATGCCACATTCTTACTATCATTTTACAGATGCAGAAACAGAAAGTAAGCATCTTGCTTACAAGTTCACAGGTAGTAAGTAGTACATAGAAAGCTGGGATTGGAACTAGCTCTATGGATCTTCAAAATCCACACTCTCCTTAAACCCTTTGTGATACTTAATTTTTATATTCAAGCTCCTGTCTTAGGTTCCTCAGGGAACAAACTGTGAGTTGGAGGTTGGTCAGTAAAAAGTTCACTGGGGAGTGTCAGCAATATCAGTACTCATGGGAGATCATGAGTTGGTCAGAGGAACAAATTGGACTGTAACACACCATAAACAGAAGAACTGTACAAAAAAGATCTTCATGACCCAGATAATCACAATGGTGTGATCACTCACCTAGAGCCAGACATCCTGGAATGTGAAGTCAAGTGGGCCTTAGAAAGCATCACTATGAACAAAGCTAGGGGAGGAGATGGAATTCCAGTTGAGCTATTTCAAATCCTGAAAGATGATGCTGTGAAAGTGTTGCACTCAATATGCCAGCAAATTTGGAAAACTCAGCAGTGGCCACAGGACTGGAAAAGGTCAGTTTTCATTCCAATCTCAAAGAAAGGCAATGCCAAAGAATGCTGAAACTACCGCACAATTGCACTCATCTCACATGCTAGTAAAGTAATGCTCAAAATTCTCCAAGCCAGGCTTCAGCAATACGTGAACCGCCAACTTCCTGATGTTCAAGCTGGTTTTAGAAAAGGCAGAGGAACCAGAGATCAAATTGCCAACATCCACAGGATCATGGAAAAAGCAAGAGAATTTCAGAAAAACATCTATTTCTGCTTTATTGACTATGCCAAAGCCTTTGACTGAGTGGATCACAACAGACTGGAAAATTCTGAAAGAGATGGAAATACCAGACCACCTAACCTGCCTCTTGAGAAACCTATATGCAGGTCAGGAAGCAACAGTTAGAACTGGACATGGAACAACAGACTGGTTCCAAATAGGAAAAGGAGTATGTCAAGGCTATATATTGTCACCCTGCTTATTTAACTTCTATGCAGAGTACATCATGAGAAACGCTGGACTGGAAGAAGCACAAGCTGGAATCAAGATTGCCTGGAGAAATCTCAGTAACCTCAGATATGCAGATGACATCACCCTTATGGCGGAAAGTGAAGAGGAACTAAAAAGCCTCTTGATGAAAGTGAAAGTGGAGAGTGAAAATGTTGGCTTAAAGCTCAACATTCAGAAAACGAAGATCATGGCATCTGGTCCCATCACTTCATGGGAAATAGATGGGGAAACAGTGGAAACAGTGTCAAACTTTATTTCTTTGGTCTCCAAAATCACTGCAGATGGTGACTGCAGCCATGAAATTAAAAGACGCTTACTCCTTGGAAGGAAAGTTATGACCCACCTAGATAGCATATTGAAAAGCAGAGACATTACTTTTCCAACAAAGGTCCATCTAGTCAAGGCTATGGTTTTTCCTGTTGTCATGTATGGATATGAGAGTTGGACTGTGAAGAAAGCTGAGTGCTGAAGAATTGATGCTTTTGAACTGTAGTGTTGGAGAAGACTCTTGAGAGTCCCTTGGACTGCAAGGATATCCAACCAGTCCATCCTAAAGGAGATCAGTCCTGGGTGTTCTTTGGAGGGACTGATGCTGAAGCTGAAACTCCAGTACTTTGGCCACCTCATGCGAAGAGTTGACTCATTGTAAAAGACTCTGATGCTGGGAGGGATTGGGGGCAGGAGGAGAAGGGAACGCCAGAGGATGAGATGGCTGGATGGCATTACCGACTCGATGGACGTGAGTCTGAGTGAACTCCAGCAGTTGGTGATGGACAGAGAGGCCTGGCATGCTGCGATTCATGGGGTAAAGAGTTGGACACGACTGAGCACCTGAACTGACACCATAAATAAGACTGAGGGCTAAAGAATGGATACTTTTGCACTGTGGTGCTGGAGAAGACTCTTGGGAGTCCCTTGGACAGCAAGGAGATCAAACTAATCAATCCTAAAGGAAATCAACCCTGAGTATTCATTGGAAGGACTGATGCTAAAGCTGAAGCTCCAATCCTTTGGACACCTGATGTAAAGAGTCGACTCAATGGAAAAGACCCTGATACTGGGAAAGATAGAGGATGGGAGGAGAAGTGTATGACAGAGGATGAGATGGTTGGATGGCATCATCAACTCAATGGACATGAGTTTGAGCAAACTCCAGGAGGTAGTGAAGGACAGGGAAGCTTGGCATGTTGCAGTCCATGAAGTTGCAAAGAGTCAGACATGACTTGGTGACTGAAGAACAATAATAGCAGTCACAAAGACCTCACCCTGT